>NW_020954571.1:12520904-12545160 GCF_900497805.2 Vombatus ursinus | reverse complement strand
TACATATAATGGCAGCTGATGGTTTTAGATAGATACTACTTATCATTTTAAGGAAAATTCCATTTATTCTTATGCTCTCCAGTGTTTTTTGTATTTTGTAGGACCAACTCTCTGGATGACTTAAGGGAAGTAAAGATCCTTTCTGGATCTGTTTCTTCATCGCTACAAATAGAGAGTTGGAAAAATATGATCTCTATGACTAATGTGATGTGTGACTTTGGGCAAGTAGCTTCCCCTTGCAGGGCCTCAGTTTCCCCACTCATAAAACCAAACGAAGTGACCTTGGGCAGGTCGATTAACCTCTCTAGACCAGTTTCACCGACTCGTAAATGAAGTTTGGCCTAGACAAGCCTCTAAGATCTCTCTCAGTTCTAAATCTAGGAACCTATAATTAAATGGTCCCCTATTAACCTTTTCCTCGGGCTGGAGGCAAGTCCCACCCCCTCCGCCCACTCTCACCCCCAAATGACTGATCTAGATCGCCAAAGCACTAATATCTGTCCTTTGCTTTCTACTCTCATTACCGCTGTCCCAGGACAGGCACTAATGGCTCCTACCTGCGGCAGAGCCAACAACGCGTGTTCTGTGGGGAAGCGGTGGGGAAGAGGGACCACGGGCACCGAGAAGGGTCAGCCTCGTCGGGACCCCCGAGGAACCCTAAGGGAGGATTCATGGAGGACACCCGAAGAAGTCGGGAATGCGACCTTACCGTCCTGGATCCAGACGCCGCCACCAGCTCCTCTGAGGTCCTTCCTCTCTGCCTCGCGAATTCGTCCGATCACACTCATTCACTCCACCAGAACCCAGCTCTACGTGTCCACTACCACAGCAACCCTCGCGGTCGCCCTAGAGTCTCCTTTTCGCCCCGCCCCCTTCCTAGAACCGCCAATCACCGCGTCGCTCCTCCCACCTCCTTCCCACCTCCACGTCCCATTGGCCGCAATTGGGCCGGCACGATTCGCGTCTCGTGACATGCGGACTCACGTTGCTTCTCCTGCTGGCATCTAACCTCTTTCTCCTCTCCTCCCCCTTTCCTTTTGCCCGCTCTCCGCTTTAGAATTAGCGGCGTTCCTTCTCCTGTGCCATCCGCCGGAAAGCAGGGCTGGGGCGCCGCGGCATTTTTACGACACCGGCGGCGGGTAGATACCCCGTCCCTTTTCCTCCCGGGGAAAGACGGCCTAGGCGCAATGTTCGGGGTTGGCGATGAAGATGACGCCGACTTCCTCTCCCCCAGCGGCGGGTGAGTGGCGGGCTCGGAGAGGCGGCTTCGGAGCGCCACGAGCTGGGGCCTTTTTTGTGAGAGGCCTTCCCTGCCTGCCCCATTTCCGGCTCCCTTCCCGCCCCCCCCCGCGGGCACACCCCCCCTCACTCCTCTCCCACTCTGTCCCTGGTATCCTGCCCACCTCCTCCAGGAAGGCCCCCAGGCCTTCCTGCCCTCTCCTGCGCCTAGCTCACCCCCTTGGCCGGGTCCTCTCGTTTGGTTCTCCCTCCGCCCTGTCCTCCTGCCAAGACCGCTTGGGCAGCTCAGGCTGGTCTCCTCAACTTCCCCCAAAGTTTTGGTCCTCTCGTTCCCCCTCGCCACCGATGCCCCGCCCTTGACTGCCTTCCTTTTCCTTTCTCATGAAACCAGAATGCTAGGGACCCCCTGCGAGCCCCCGTCCAGCCTCTCATTACAGAGGGAGAAACTGAGGCCCAGCTTGGGAGAGTGAATGGGGCCGGAACTGAGACCGAGTCGGCCTCCCGTCTGATCATCATGTGCTTTTTCGACCTCACCCGACTTCTTCCTCTTTTCTGCATTTGGTTCCTCATCTTATATCTGTGAAATGAGGGGACGTTATGCCCCCACCCCCCGGCTTTTGGATGGGGGAGTCAGTCAGTGCACCTAGTGACACAATGCCCTGGCCTGCCCTCCCCCTAACCTTAGGGTTAGGCTGCACCCTTTTCTCAGATGTAGTGCAAAGGCATCTGCCTTTGGGATCAGTGGTGCAGTGCGTGGAGCACCCTGCCCGCAGTCAGCAAGACCTTCCTAGCTCTGACTCAGGGCAAGTCACCTTAGCCTCTGTTTTCCTCGGTTTCCTCATCTGTAAAATAGGGATAATAATAGCACCCACCTTCCAGGGTTGTTGTGAGGATCAAATGACCTAATAATTGCAATTTCTTAGCATACAGTGTTTTATTAATATTATTATTATCATTATTACTTGCTACCTGTGTGACCTTGGCAATTTCCTGTAAAATGAAGGGGATGGACTAGTTGACCTTTAAGGTATCCTACTTCCAGCTCTGTATCCCTAATCTTGAGAACCTTATTTGTTGTATCAGTAAGTTACCAGTTATTCCTTTGGAATCCTGCTGCCACCACCATAGTACAGGTTCCTATTACCACCTGACTGAATTATTTCAATAGCAGGTCAATTCAATAAACATTTATTAAATGCCTGTGGTTGTGAGGATACAAACAAAAAGACAGTCCTGGTACTTAGGGAGCACATGTAAGAGCACTACACACAAAAGGAAGCTGGAGGGGAGGGGTCTGGGAGGAGGGAGATAGAGACATCCAGCTCCCTGGAGTACCAACCAAGCAGAGCTGCTAATGGAAAATGGAGAGTTACTTGCAAAGTTCTGATCTAAGCCTTCTGCAAAGGAAGGCTTTGGGAGAAGTTTATTGGAGCTCTCCAATCTGAGGTGAAAGGAGGCTGAAGAAGTTGAGGTGTTGAGTATCAAAAACTGAGTCAGTGTGGTGATGTGGTTTTGCTTATCCTGGTGGGGTCTGATGTTCTTGGGGTCAAACTCTTCTTTCCGGTTTGCCACACTAGTCCCTTATTAATCAATTATATTGTGACTAAACTTGAGGAGAGCAGAGACACAGTTTTCTATTTTTTTTTTATCTCCTTCATTGTTTGCACCATGCTGTGTACCCTGTGAGCATTCAGTCAGGGTCTGTTAAATTTGTTTAGAGCTTGACCAGAGTTCTAGCTGGCCCTCCCCACCTCCCATGATGGCTTACTTGGCAGATGTGCTAAGTCATTATCTTAACTCTTAACAAACTTTTGGGCTTTTATATGTTCTTCTTAAGCACTCTGCTTTTGTCCTTTTCTCATAATTTTCTTCCATAAACTCACCGAGTACTACAGCTGTAAAGGACCTTAGACAACATCAAGTGTAAACTAGTGCAGTGGTGTACAAAATGGAGACCGGGGCTCCATAGGGGAGCTATGGCTTGACCCTAACGGGGCGGTGTATGATCAACCAGTGAGGTGAGATGGGAAATGGGTCACATTCTCCACAATAGCCAATCATAAGTCTTGTTTCCAACACAACCACACTTAGCTATTATACCCCATTTTGTATAAATTGACCAGCCTATTCCCTTTTAAGACAGATTTCAAGCCCTGAGGACAGTTTTTTTTTAGTGAGGCAATCAGGGTTAAGTGACTTGCCCAAGGTCACACAGCTAGTACTGTCAAGTGTTTGGTCAGAGGCTGGATTTGAACTCAGGTCCACCTGACTTCAGGGCCACTGCTCTATCCACTTAGCCACCTAGCTGCCCCCCCTGGGGGCAATTAAACCCTAAGTACTACCTAGGCACCCACAGCTACACATAGCTGCCTTTGGGAAAATTCTAGCTCCCAGGGGACAGAGTCCTTCCCTGTCCATCATCTTCTGGCTGCAGTAAATGCCTTTTGGTGAGCAAGCAATGGGCTTAGGGCAGTGATAGAGTGAGGTAGAGCCCAGTCTCTGCCATTTCCATCTGAGATAGCAGGGAAGAACAGACATGGATGGGTATATATCATTATCTTCCCCCCTCTCCCACTCCCTTCTATCACTCTTTCAGACAGTTAGGGGAAGAAATACTACCTTCTTTCTATCACCTAGGTTTACCTCTTTATTGACTTTCATTCCTTCCTATCCTTCACTGAATGTAGCCAGTCAATTGCCAAATCTTGTTTCTACCTCCAAATCACTCTCAATTGTCTCTTCTCTATAACCACACAGCTTCCACCCTAGTTCAAGCCCTCATTACCAGTCACCTAAATTATTGCAAAACCCTCCAATTTGGCCTCTTACTTTCCCAATTCATCCTCTACACATCTAGAGAGATTTTCCTTAAGTTGGAGTCTGACCATGTCACTCATTAAATGTCTATGGCTTCCTCTTGATGAGGTGTAGATTCTTGGGGTGCTGGAAACCCCAAGACCACGATATGGGGGTCCTGCCTGAATGAACTCGACCCATCTTCTTTCAACCAAAGACAGAATTTTATTGTGGATGACCCATACAGGCCAGACTCTTAAGGAATCTGAACATTAGTGATATCTAAGAGTGGCTGAGTGGTCTTTGGGGGACTGAGGTAATAGAATGCCAGGGACCTAGCCAAGGGAGAATAGAGCCTAGCTAGGATTAAGGGTGGTAAATGGCCTGTGGGCCATGCAGATAATAGACAGTGGAGGGCTAGCTAAATTAAGGGTAACGATTGGGAGACTGGGCATAGGCTATGAGGAAAGGCCAGTTGATAGGATTAGAGATTCAGGTACCCCCACTTCCTTGATCAAGTGTTGCCTGAAGCTATAATTCACTCAACTGGCCTTTCTTTATAGCTTACTCCCAATTCTTCATTACCCTAATTGAGCCTAGCCCTCCATTGTCTATTACTCTTCCCATCCTTGATCCCATCCAGATCCTCCCTAGAACTCCTCCAGTCACCCCAAACTACTTGGCCTTTCCTAGATCCCTCCCATAGTCTTTGTGTATATAAGATCCATCCCAGCCATTTAGGGACTGAGACTTCCTCATGCCTGCTCATCTTTACAAGTGTCACAAATGCTCAGAATCTAGCCAAGGGCTCAGATTCATAAGATCTGGTCCTCTTGCTTTAGAGACGCATATGCTTAGATTCCTTAAGAGTCTGAACATTAGTAAGCTTTTGGCTAGATTATAACAACCTGAGCAGTGGCTCGATTCTTAGAATCTGAGCATCTTAATGGAGACAAGGTGGACCTTATATACAGAAAGACTGTGGGAGGGATCTAGGAGTGACCAAGTAGTTTGAGGTGACTGGAGGAGGGGTCTAAGGAAGATCTGAATGTAAGCTGGGGTGAACAGAACGCCTGGGACCAGGACCTCCTGGCCAAGCAAGAATGGAGCCTAGCTAGGTTTAAGGGTGGGAAATGGTCAGGGGCCATTGGGAGGTAAAACAGTGGAGGGCTAGGCTAGATTAAGGGTAACAGAATTGGGAGATTGGGTGTAGCCGCAATGAAAGGCCAATTGATGGGATTATAGCCTCAGGCAAATGCCAGAGATTTGGCCTTGTGGGAAGGTCCAGGGTTTTTCCTTTTTGGGGGTCTAGCTCCCATCCTCATCACTTCCTTATTAACAATCCACAAATTTCTTCCTGCCTTTGGCAGCAACCTGAGAGTCTCTATTTATACAACTTTGTAGTTCCCTTTCTTTGATTTATAAGGTTATTTTTTTTCCTGGTGAGATATCAATAAACATTTATTAATCATCAAACTTACCCTTAACCTCCACAACACCCTCCACAACAATCAACTGCAACACAAGTGTAAGCACCTTGAAGGCAATAATGGTTTCATTTTGTCTTTAATAGCTAGCTCTCTGGCTTAACAGATTGCTCTGTAGGTACTCTTTATTTAGTTAATTTGTGATTTTATTTGTGCAGTAACCAGCTCCTAGCAGGAAAAACTCTCTATCAATGCATATTGGCATTTTCCCTAAAATTTAGTCTTAGAATTGCCTATGAAACTAAGACTTGCCCAAGGACACATGAACAGTATGTGTCAGAGACAGCGCTCAAACTCAAGTCTTCCTCACTCAGACCTGCTATCTAGAAAATGGGTAATTACCATGAAATAGGAACAAAAAAACTGCTGATGAGACCTAGAGGTTTGGGGGTGCTGGGACGCCTAGATCATGACACGTGAGCCCTGCCTGAATGAATTTAACCCAAATCTTCTTGCAGTCTGAGAAAAAGTTTATTAGAGATAAACCACATAGGCCAGATGATGCTCATAAAGACGAGCGGGCATGAGAAAGTCTCAGCATTTAAATGGGGGCCAGGGTAGATCTTATATACACTAAAGTAACTTTGGGTGACCAGAGGAGGGGCTGGGCAAAGGGTCTAGGTGACTTAGGGAGAATTCCGATTGGAATGTCTGAGAGATTGAATAGACAATGGGAATAGATAATGAAACTGGCAGGGGAAATGTCTGAGAGATTGAATAGACAATGGGAATAGATAATGAAACTGGCAGGGGAATGTCCGTGTCCGGGAGGTTGACTAAGAATAGATAATGAAGGGAACGGGAAGGAAGATGTTTGAAAGGCATCTGAATAAGATCAAAAGGTGGGGCTAGGGCTTTCATGGGGAGGTATTGAGAGTCAGATAAGGAACCCGTTGAGACCTTAATGAGATCAAGAAAAGTTTAAGGGTTTTCTGGGGCCCATAGACAAATGGGAGTCAGAGTCTTTTGGGAGCAAGGGGCAAAGGTCTCGGCTTGGGCCTATACCCCATCATTGCTACAGTGTTCAGTGTCATGTTTTCTGTTTCCTTGTAAAGAACCAATGTAAGGATCATGGAATGATAGAATGTTAGAATTACTTCCTATATCCCTAATAGGAAATCAATTAAATCTAACTTGATTCTCCTAGTAGCATTCAGAAAAGGAAAAAAAAAAGGTTTGCTTCCTTTGCAAGATCTTTTCCTAACAAAGTAGCTATTTTCACACCTTGGAAATTCAATCTTGACTAGATCTGCTGGATTTACCTTCTCAAACTAAGAAAGCCAGCATATCACTAAAACCATCATAGGTTTTAGGCCAGATACAATAGACAGTACTTGACTACCATTAGAAACTATGGTAGTGAATTCTGTCCTCTGACCACTTCGCTAAGATCTACTCATTGGGTGTTAATTAAGTAGTTTGGATGTAAGAAGGAAGGCTATTAATGTACTCAAAAGTAGGTTGAAGGCAGTGAAAGAACACTAGATTTGTAGTCAGATGGCACTACTTACCTCTATTTTGAGGGATTTGTGAAATATGGGCTCTGGGTACAATCTATTTTCCATCCTTCCATTTCCAGTCAAAATAGACTACAACGGGGGCAGTTAGGTGGCACAGTACATAGAGCACCAGCCCTGGAGTCAGGAATGATGGGGTGTAGGCCCAAGCCGAGAGGAATGTTGCTACCTGATAGCTGGAATGAAAAAGGGTTTTCCACCAATGGCAGAGCATAAGAGAAAATAAGGACACTAGTCAGGGAAAAATGGGTGTTGGGCACATCAAGCCACCTGGCTTACTGGAGTGAGTGGGCGGAGTAGCTGTCCTAATAACCGAATATGTCTTGAGTGTCTGATGTGTGCATGTTTAAGTTATGTCAGAAGGCTAATCAAATATGCAGAATAGAGCACTGGCCCTGGAGCCAGGCTCTGGTTGGAGTTCTGGTTTTGCCACTGTGCAACTCTGAGCAAATCAGTTTTTCCCAACCTCACTTTCTACATATGTAAGATGAAAATTAAATTGCTTACCTCCCAGGGTTGTTGTGAGGAGTAAATGAGATAATATGTATAAAGTGCTTTGTAAATAGATGGAAGTCTTTAAATGTGAGCAAGTATTGCATGTTACAGGCTGCCATCTAACACAGGTTGGATGGCCACTTGTTTCTAGAAAGGATTTGTTTCATTTGGAGGTTGGAATAGATCACCACTAAGGTCCTTTCCAACTCTGAGAATGACTATTTGAAAAATATCTATGTTTCTAATTCAAGGATGCATGTGTATAGGTAGTCCTCAATTTCAGTATGTTAAACTTGCCTTTATCCTATATATACCAGGAGGTGAAAGCAGAAATCAAAGAATGGAAAGCTGAAAGAGGGACCATGGCATTGCAGTGACCATATTCTCCGAACTAAAAATTGGAATGCATGGTTTAACTTTTGTAAAGCATTTTTTTTTTTTTTGGTGAGGCAGTTGGGGCTGGATTTGAACTCTGGTCCTCCTGACACCAGGGCTGGTGCTCTATCCACTGCGCCACCTAGCTGCCCCTGAAAAGCATTTTTAAAAGTGTATTTTCTCTGAAGTCAGGAGGACCTGGGTTCAAATCCAGCCTCAGACCAAACACTTGACACTTACTAGCTGTGTGACCCTGGGCAAGTCACTTAACCCCAATTGCCTAAAAAAAAAACAAAAACAAAAACTGAGCACTAAAAGTGTATTTTCTTATTCTGAATTTTAGACTCTAGAAAATCCAGAAAAGATAAATGAATGCTGTATTTAGAGATCACCAAGTCCAGCCTTCAGCTTATATAGCAGAGAAAACAGGCCTGTGCTGGGGAAGTGACTTGCCCACAGTAATGAAAGCATCCTAGGGCCATCTGATGAAAGCCATTCTGACCCACTATCTGCAGGCTAATCTCAAGAAAGAGAAGGGCTTCTTGTGAGCCTTGCCTGGAGTGATGTATGCCAGATGGCATTTGACGAGGACTGAACTTTGAGTGGTTTCTCTAATGTCTGAAGCTTGGGATACATTTAGGTTTCTGTCAAGTATGATGATTGCATCCTTTTCTTTTGGCAGTGCTAAATTAGCCTCTCTCTTTGGACTGGATCAGGTGGTTGTGGGCCATGGAAATGAATTCTTCCAGTATACAGCTCCAAAGCAGCCTAAGAAAGGCCAAACAATAACAGCAGCTGGTAAGTTGACTGCCGCCTCTCTCAGTAGCTGTGAGCCCAAAGCACAGGTCAGCAGCCTTTTAGGCAGACAGTTGTAAAGAGGCTTCTCCCTGTTTTCCCCTCCCAGGAGCAGGAGGTTGTGGATGTGTGAACCACAGGCACATCTCTCACCATAGCCACAGCTGCCATGTTAATTTTTTTTTGTTGTTCAGTATAGGGAACTCTCAGTGAAGAACTTCTAGGAAACAGACTAGCAGCTACTCTCCAATTTAGTTTTAGAGAACTGTCTGGGACATTGGAAAATTAAGTGACTTGCCCAGGGTGCACAGCCATCATGTATTAAAGATAGAACTTTTGAACCCAGGTCTTCCTGCTTCTGAGGCAACTCTCCATTCACTGTGCCACACTGCCTCTTATCATATTGCTGTAAGTTGGGCTTCTCTAGTTTCTTTGTGAGCAAAGCTGCTCTTCGTTTTCTCTAAGCCTTGGAGCACTAGGGCAGGAAGATGGAGGTGAATGGGGCAGTGTACATTTGTATTGAAGTCTTTGAGAGAGAGAAGGGAAGAGCTGACTCTGAAGTCCATTAGAAAAAGAAGCATCAGGGCACTTTTGACCCTTACCTCCTTAGGAGAATATCAGTAAACTGGGGAGGGGGTTCATCAATCACCTTGAAGATCTCCTCAGTTAGAGATTTAACATCTATCAGGAGCATAAAACTTCAGATAATTTTGATATGTTAATTTAGCTGAACTTTATTTTTTTCTCTTTTTTATTCTTTATGGCTCAGGATAAGGGAAGGAATAACAGTGGGAAATGTAGGTGAGGCTAAAACAAACATTAGCAATCCAAATTATTTTTTAAAAAGTCTATCTGTAGATCCTGATCCATTGGTTCTGTCCTAAACTCTAGAGCATGTGTCCCTTTCAACTTAGGTACCACAGGTTGTCAGCCCCTGGCTAGAGCACTGTTGTCCAAACTCAGGCCTGGCAGGAATTTGGGGGACCCTTTGTCATTTTACCTTCCCTTTTTTCCTTCATTTGACTATACTTCAGGCTCATTTGAGTTAGGTGAGGAGAAACGAAGAAAGTCAAAAGTTAAACCGTAATGACATTTTAACTTGAAAATTATCTGTATACTTTATATTATGTAATCATATGCAAATAAAATGCCTGGGCAATAGGAATTTTTTCTTGGGGAATATCTGTTACAGGTTCCCAGTGAATGAAGAAATCTGGTAAATTACTATATTAATAGTAAGATGAAGGAGCTTGGGAGGGAGAGGGGGTTAGGGTAGACTAAGAGAAATAAAGTCCCATGACCATAGGATTTTGACACATGTTTCCCCTAGAAGGCACATGTACATATCTCCATTTCCTCTTTTTTTCCTCCCCTCCTTTTGTCTCTTCCTGTAGTGGAGGGAAAGAGGCTGAGTGGGGATCCCATTTTTTCTTTTATTAATTTATTTTGATTTATCAACAATCATTTCCATAAGCTTTTGAGTTTAAAATTTTTCTCACCCTCCCTTCTCACCTCCCTCCCTAAGAGGGCATGCAATCTGATATTGACTATACATATACAAGGAATCCCATTTTATTTCGAAATTCTCATTCCTGTGGGAGACTGGAATGAATTTTGCTAGCAGCCTTTCAAACTAATGGTGATATCTTAACTTTCTATCTCCAAGCCTCCTTTAGCTGAGAGATAATTTTCTAAGTACTTGGGCTGTAGCAAAAAGTCTTTATCTCTGGTATCCTATTTCTAATCTGGTTCTAGACTCCTAGCAATTCCCTTCCAGCCCTCTGTCCATTCAGCAGCCACACACCCATCAACCACACCCCTGCTCCCAAACTTCTTACCTAGAAATCGTTCAACACCAGAATCGACCACTCCCTTCTTCCTCTGTCAGACTGGCCATTAACTAACTGCTCTTGTTACTTTGTTGAATTCAGAGTTGATCTGATTGTTTTTAAAACTATTCACTATTGAGATAGGTATAACTCTTAAAGAAAAATGGGAGTACCAGCTGGGTGGTACAGTGCACCTGCCCTGTAGCCAGGAGGACCAGAGTTCAAATCAGATACATATTAGCTGTGCGACCTTGGGCAAGTCACTTAACCTGGATTGCCTCAAAAAAAAAAAAAAAAAAAAAAAAGGAATATGTTAACCCAAATGTATAGAACTTGCAAAATGTGGATGAATTGCAAGAATAAAGAGGAGGGAAAGGATGTTGGTGCTCTTGGCTCACCCCCCAATGGAAGGAATGAGTCTCCTGTATGTTTATGTCCCTTCTAAGTAATAGCCATAGAGGCAGACCACTGACCTTAGGAATTAGGGAGAGAGAGAGAGAGACACACACACACACACACATGAAGAGAGGGTACACAAAAGAGAGGGGGAGAGGGAAATAGAGAGAGAACAGAAACAAGAACAAATGAGAGTACCTTAGGGGTATTAAAGAAAGTTCAGTGATTTGTGTTGACCTACCATAGCCACCAAAAGTGTGTAGAAGAATGTATAACTTTGGGCAGGTAATTTCTAATGACCCTTGTCTGCATATTGCTCATTTACAATATGGGGCTAATGCCTGTCGTACCCCAGCTACCTGGTTGTAAAAATTAAATGAGAAAAATCTAAAACAGGATGCAAATATGTGGGTGAGATATAAGTTGGGGTTTATTTTAAGGGCAGGATACTTCTCCTAAGTATGAAATGAATGAAATCCAAGTTTATTCCCTTCCAGCAAATCAGCCAGCACAGAAAACTCCTCCGACTGCAGCCCCTGTTGGAGCTTCCACAGTCCTAGCTGCCACAGCAGTCCATGCATACCGTTTGTAAGTAGCTAATAAAATAACCCTAGTGGTGAAGGGACAAGGATCCTTGTGTTTATCCAGCATTAATTTCTCAGTTTCTTCACCTCTAAAATGAAAGAGTTGGATTAGATGACTTTAAAAAGTTTTATTGTTGCCTTCTGTGCTTATATCAGTCATTTCCCTTTCAATCTCTATCTTCCCCCACCTTAAACCCTTTCTTATACCAAAAATATTTAAGCAAAGCCAACTGACACAGTGGCCATGTCTGATAATAGATTGGTAATCTGCAGCCAGAAGTATGCCGGTAAATGTTTAAAGGGTGTGTGTGTGTGTCTGTGTGTATAATGTGTGTAATCATACTTTTAAGTTTAATCTATGTTATTAACATTTTCTCCATCACTTTCTTAAGTGTAGCCAATTAACAAACAGTAAATCAAGTTTACTTGGTGTGTAACTTGCTGATTTCCAAGGTATAAATGCTCACCCTGAAAATTTAACCATAGAGAGTTTGTTGGAGCTGGCTGTAACACACCAATATCTGCATACCAATATCTCTGTTGAGAGGAGGAAGATGTATTTCTTTATCAGTTCTCCAGATCTCATCTAGAGACCATCCCTTCTAGTCCTAATAATTTATTGTAACCCATACTTAAGAGCTGAAGTTTTGGGTTTATATAGACTAGATTCGTTGTTAGGCTTTTGGCTTACTCTTTCACCCAGTGTTTCCCTAAGAACTTTGGGATTTGATTTATGTTCTAAGTCTCCCCAGCAAAAGAAAAAGGCCTCTTAGCTCCTACACAAGCATTTAGGCTAGTAAACTATCAAATATAGGAGAGACCTTGTTTCAGCTGAACAAAAAAATGTAAAGGCAAATGTAAAAATGTAACTGAGATCCAAAACAGGCGAAATGCTTTCTTCTTCTCCAGGGAACCCTGCCTAACTTGGGCCTGATGTACTTCTCCGGACTTGTATTCCTGCCCTGGGGTTGAATCCTACTTGCCAAGGGAAGGCATTTAGATTTGTTAGACAGTCCCACTTTTCAGTGGTCCCTACTGAAAGGGAAAAGCATTCAATATTTCTCAACCTCCTACTCCAGGGTTGCGTTATCCACATTACTCTCAGTATCAAAGAAGCATCTAGATGGTACAATGGATGCAGTGCTGGGCTGGGAGTTAGGAAGACCTCAGTTCAAATCCCACATCTGATACTGGTTACCTGCATGACCTTGGGCAAGTCACTCCACCTCTGTCTGACTCAATTTCCTCAACTGCAAATTGAAGATGATAATAATAGCATCTGTCTTATATAGTTATTGGTGAGCATCAAATGAGATAATTGTAAAGCACTTAGCATAGCCCCTAGCATATAGTAGGAGCTTAATTGTTCTTAA
The DNA here is from genome assembly GCF_900497805.2 of Vombatus ursinus. Lineage (NCBI taxonomy): Eukaryota > Metazoa > Chordata > Mammalia > Diprotodontia > Vombatidae > Vombatus > Vombatus ursinus. The sequence goes on along the minus strand of NW_020954571.1, from coordinate 12,532,274 downwards.
TTGTTAACTTGTTCCCCCTCCTTTACTTCATGGCTTTGCCATTCCTCCTCCATTGATGCCAGCTCCTAGAACTCAACACTATTGATTGTGACCGTAAGTATGTGGTTCCATGTATGACCCTAGCAAAAACATAGCTTTCCTCTCTCTGTGGAACAGATTCTAAATGTGAGGTGTCTCCAGCTTCACTCTCGTTCACATCTCCATCTTCCCTTCCCCTACCTCCCCGCCTCATGTTGTCTTATTAGAGCATGCACCATAATACCTTCTTAGAGATTAAAAAAAAAAAAAGTTTCAGTTGTGAGATACTCACGTTTCAGATGACTGACTAATTAGCTTCTAATTCCTACTACATTTTTTTTTTTAGGCAATTGGGGTTAAGTGACTTGCCCAGGGTCACACAGCTAGTAAGTGTCAAGTGTTTGATCTGAGGCTGGATTTGAACTCAGGTCCTTCTGACTTCAGGGCCGGTGCTGTATCCACTGCACCACCTAGCTGCCCTTAAAAATGAGTTTTATTGATGCTTTTTTTTTAACATCATAGTTATTTCACACAAATTGAACTCTCTCTAGTGAGAAAGGAAAACAATAAAACAAAAGCCTGATACAATGAGTACTACGTCTGACCACGTATAGAAGATCTCTCTCTAATTGTTCTCTGCCTCTTGGGTCCTGGGCTTCATTAGCTGCGGGCCAGGCCTTGCCTGGTTTTCTTGTTAGTCAAAAGCTTGCCTTCCTTTTAGTGTGTTAAATCTACACTGCAGTCATTATTGATCTACTGTGTCTACTTGTTTATTTTGTAGCAGTTTTATTAAAGTAATTTTTCTGTTTCTTTAGCACAAATGGTCAGTATGTGAAGCAAGGAAAATTTGGTGCTGCAGTCCTGGGGAACCACACTGCCAAAGAGGTGAGAGGGGCCCCGATTCGAATATGCACATGCACATATTCTTCCCAAAGTCTTAGTGCAGATTTAAGCTACTCAAGCTTTTGTGTATACACATGTATATATGTTTATTGCTCGCATGTGTGTATATGTATGTGATATATATATATGTATACTATGTGTATGCATGTATGCGTGCATGTATGTGCTCACACTTTGAAGTCTATGCCTGGCCCAATAGAATGCTACAGTTGAGCTTGTAGTGGCATTATTTGTAATTTTATCTTGCCTTTCTGCTAGCATTGTTACCAAGTATGTTTTGTGTGAGTTCTTAGGTGTGGAGTTTTTTTTTCAGGAAATAGATTCTCTTTAAGTTAAAACTGCTGAAGTGGCAGTTCTCATTTGCGCTTGCCCAGTGCCTTTTTTGGGCTTGTGATGAAGATAGTTGTTTACCCTGCTGATGATTGTGAGTCTAAATCATAGTAAATAATGATTTTCCATTCATTCTTATGAATAAGCCAATTTGTGCTTGACTTTTTTATCATTTGAATCTGTCTTAAGAATTTAGACTTTAAAAGTAAACTAGTTAGAAGGAATATTTCCTTTTCTACTTGGTTCATTAGCAATGTTGATTGTTGTAGATAGAGAGCATTTTAGTAAGCCCTGTAGGGTCACAAAGTCCTAATGGCAGAAGGGAGAAATCCAGGATCTTCAATTAAGTATTTTTGACTTTAGTGTCATTCTCTTAGACCATTCTATCCTCATTCTAACAATGAGGTTGTTATATGAAGCATTTTGTAAATTCATCCTTAGAATTGCCTCCAGAACCACTTTTTTTTAACCAAATATATTTTTTTTAAACATCTCAGTGAGTCTCTTTGGAATCTGTACCACTTTTCCAACTCATTTATTAGCCTGTGACTTTGGATTCTTTTCTCAGATGCCTAGATAACCTCCCCAAATTTTCTGATATTCTTGTTTTTCACTGTTGTGGTCCATTGGGTCAGGGCAGCCAAATTTATTATGGATTCACTATCATTTCCTTCAAAAATTAAGTCATCTTTTTGAGCTTGAGAAATGATGTAAGCAACACCTCGTCTCATGTGTACTCTTCAGATAGATTTTTCACCCAAGAAGTTTCTAATTTGAAGAAGTGACTCATTCTCTTAAATAACAGCTTCGATGGGGAAGTGAGCATACTCAGACCTCATTTTGTATTGAAAGCCAAGGTGGTAATGCCTTTGATCATATTTTGCACATGACTACAGATTGTGCAAATTATTCTCTTTCATTTCTCCATACTTGTCATACTGAAGCCTTTTTTTTTCTTTCCAAGGGGACTCTGCTGTTTTTGACATCATTAATTCAGTTGTATAAGTTGTTGCATTTAGTTGCATTACTTTAAAATTTACTTTTTTTACATGAGAATATAACACATAAAGTAGAAGGTGTTCAGTTGTATAGAAAGATATGAAACAATATGTAGAGACCAAAATTGGAAGGAAAAATGGAAAAGGAAGGGTTAATTCCTTAGGGCAAAATTAGGAAACAATCTAAAGTCTTTGTCGGTTTTAGCTACTAGTATCTGCCATTGTGGATTTTCTGTTCATTTTTTGCTTTCTCTTCTTGCTCTTGTATTCCATCTTTGGTGGACTCCAGTACAGGATTCTCATTTACATAAGTCAGCAACAGCCAATCACCTCTGCCAGGATTCATCCAAATTTTGAACTGACGGTAAGAGACGTTGAGCATCTCCACAGTATATGCTAATTATTCTGTACCTTGGAATGAGTTTCTAAGGAAGCACAGACTCAAAAATAAAAGATTAGTTCCAGTGCTGCAGCCTTTGATCCTCCCTGTAACCACCAAAACCATTCAAAAAGTGGCTGTGGAATAGGGACAAGACCTGAGAATTCAGAAAGGGATGACTCCCTTGATTTCTCCTATGGGTTCTTCTTGGACAGGGTATTGACTTTTAATGTCAGACAATGAGATTTGTCATCTGTGACTTGTGAGCAAAAACGTGGGGCAGCTAGGTGGTGAAACTGTTAAAGCGCCAGGCCTGGAGTGAGGAAAACTCATCTTCCAGAGTTCAAATCTGGCCTCAACACTTACTAGCTGTGTGACCTTGAGCAAGTCACTTAACACCATTTGCCTCAGTTTCCTCATCTGTAAAATGAACTTGAGGAGGAAATGGCAAACCACTCCAGGATCTTTGCCAAGAAAACCTAAATGGGATCACGAAGGTTGAAAATGACTGAAAAATGACTCAGCAACAACAAAAACTTATGAGTTGCACATGCTTTAGTGGTTCAGATATTATTTTTTTCTGCAGGTACAGCCCAACAACTATAGCACCTTTTATGATGACCAGAGACAAAATTGGTCCATGATGTTTGAATCAGAAAAGGCTGCAGTGGATTTCAATAAACAGGTAGTTTGTTGAAAATGTTTAATGATGTATGGCTATAGAGCAGTGACACTGATTTTCTCTATACTGTCTCTGAAGGCCATTTCCAAAGAGGAATCTAGAAATGTTTTGAGCAATAGCTGCAACAGTTAAAATGTAGAAGTTTTACAGCTGGAAAGGACCTTTTTCCCGTGGAGAGATTTAGAATGCCTGGATTTCTATTAGCTCTAAGGAGTTTTATGAGAAAGATCAGTGGCTGCTATATTTTTCTTAGTGTCAAGTATGAAAAAACTAATTTCATCACTTGAACGTGGAACATTTCAGAAAAATGACAGTGTTGCTTATCTAAATTACTTAAGAGGTTTTTTAAAAATTGTATTTTTTTTTTAATCACCTTCCTTTCTGAATATATACCCCCTCCTCCCCATCAAGCCATCCCTTGTAGTAAGTAAAAAGTAGGAAGAGGGGAATAAAGAAGTTCAGCAAAATGAACATATCTTCCAAATCTGAGAGTATATGCAATGTATACCCATAGTGCATATTGCTATTTATAAGTTATTGTTATTTATAAATGGAATTATTTCTTTTTACTTGTTTTACTTCTGCAAAGAAAGGAGGAAAATATAATTTCTCATCTCTTCTTCAAAGATAAAAATCTTTTTTTAAAAAAGAAAACTTATTTTTAAAAGGCCCAACTTGATAAAACTTTTGGGGCACAAGTAGGTATAAGAAATACTGTTTAGTTAAAACAGCAGCAATTAGCAATTTAATTCAATTGAGTAATCAATTGAACACCAGTGACCATGTCCCAGACCACTATGAATATGAAGACAAACAAGAAAACAGTCCCTGCCACTAAGGAGCTTACATTTTACTAGTGAGAAATAAGATGTATTCATGTGAGTAAATATGAAATATTTACAAAGGGAATTAATTACAGAGGATATACAAAGTAATTCCAGTGTTGGGAGAAGGACTAACAAGGGGGTCAAAGAGGGCCCTATGGGAGGTAGTGCTTGAGCTGAGCCTTGAAGGGCCCTAAGGATTCCCGTGGGCAGAAGCAAGAGCAAAGAGTGTTGTAGATGGGAGCACAGCCTGTGCAAAGGCACAGGGGGAGGAGATAGAAGTTCTCATGGGGGAACATCAGGGAGGCCAGTTTGGCTAGAGAATAGAGTTTGGGACTTTAGGTTATGTGAAAGAGAACTAATTAGAAAGGAAGTCAAAGCTGCATCGTGAAAGGTTTTAAATGTCAATAGAGGAGTTTGTATTTGACCCTGGAGGCAGTAGGCAGTCACTGGATCTTCTTGAGCAGGAGAGCTATGTAGTCAGACATGTTTTAGGAATTCCACCTGGGGCGCAGCTAGGTAGCACAGTGGATAGAGCACCAGCCCTGGAGTCAGGAGGACCTGAGTTCAAATGTGGCCTTAGACACACAACATTTACTAGCTGTGTGACTCTGGGCAAGTCACTTAACCCCAACTGCCTCACCAAAAAAAAATTAAAAGCAAAAAAAGGAATTCCACTTGGGTAGCTGTGTGGAGGATGGACTGGAGAGGAGAAAGGTTACACAAGCAGTTAGATCAGCAAAGAAGCTCTTGTAGTTGTCCAGGCAAGGATGGATGAGGGCATGAAGGCATAGGTGGACTTCATGGGAGTGAGTGGAGAGGAGATTTATTTGAGAGATTGTGGAGATAGAATCAACAGGACTTAGCAACTGGTTGGATTTGGAGGGTGTGGGAGAGTGAATAGTTGAGCATCACTTTAAGGTTGTGAAACTTGGGTGACTGGAAGAATGGCTGTGCTCTCAAAAGAAAGAAGTTGAGAAGAAAGGTGGGTTTAGGAAAAAGATAAGGAAAGGTGAAAGACAGTCCCTGCCCTCTGGTACTTCACAGTCTAATGAGGGAGATAGCATGTAAACAACTGTGAATAGACAAATCATATACAGAATAAATTGGAAATCATCTCAGAAGGAAAGGGCTAGAAAAGCTTCTTGTAGAAATTGGCTACTTTGCTTGAGACTAGAAGGGAGGCAGGATTCTCCTCCAGGAGGGAGAGAGTTCCAGACATGGAGAAGGGTCATCCCTAGCATTAGGAGTCTTGTTTGAGGAGCAGCAAGTTGGCCAGTGTCACTAGATCAAAGAGCACATGGATATAAGATATAAGAAAGAATGGCGAGAGGAGTGAGTTGGGGAAGTGAGGTGGGGAGTTTGTGTTTGACATGGTTAGACGCACACTTAAAGATCAGTTTGACAGTTAAATGGGGGATGGACTGTAGTGAGGAGAGACTTGTGGCAGTGGTCCAGGTGTGAGGGGATGAGGGCCTGCACCAGGGTGGGGGCAGTGTCAGAAAAGAGAGAGGAGCATATATGAAAGATGTTATAAAGGTAGACTTGACAGAATTTGCAACTGATTGGATCTAAGGGATGAGAGAAAGTGTGGAGTCAAGGATGACATGTAAATGGTGAACCTGAGAGACTGGGAAGATAGTAGTACTTTCAACAGTAATAGGGAAGTTAGGAAGAGGGGACGATTTGAGGAAAAGATAAAGAGTTCAATTTCAGATACATTCAGCTGATGGGTATGTTAAACCTCAGCTTAGGGAATGTGGTCATTTACACATGTATCAGTAGTTACGAGAATAATAGCCTTTACCCAATTGATAAATGGTCAAGAGATATGAATAGGCAGTTTTCAGAGGAAGAAATCATCTATTAATAGCCATGTAAAAAAAATCCTCTAGATCACTAATAATTGGGAAATGCAAATTAAAATGACTCTGAAGTACCACTTCACATCCATCAGATTGGCTAAGATGACAAAAAAGGAAAGGATAAATATTTGAGGGGGAATATGGGAAAATAGGTATAGTAATGGTGTATTGTTGGTGGAGCTGTGACCTAATCTAGTCATTCTGGAAAGCAATTTGGGAAGATATCCCAGAAGCTATTAAATTGTATATACCTTTTGACCCAGTGATACTGCTACTAGATCTGTACCCCAGAAGACCAAAGAAAAGGGAAAAGCACCTATATGTATACAATTTTATAGCAGTTCTTTTTATGGTGGCAAAGAATTGGAAACTGAGGGGATGTCTATCATTTGGGGAGTGCTGAACAAGTTGTGGTATATGAAAGTGATGGAATACTACTGTGCTATAAGAAATGATGAGCAAGCAGAATTAAAAAAAAAACTTGGAAAGACTACCTGAACTGATTTCGAGTGAAATGAGCGGAACTAGGAGAACATTGTACACAATAACAGCCACACTGTGCAATGAGTGACTTTGATAGACTTAGCTTTTCTCAGCAATTCAAGGGTCTAAGACAACTCCAAAAGACTCATGATGGAAAATGCTATCCACACCCAGACAAAGAACTGTGGAGTCTGAATGCAGATGGAAGCATACTATTTGCTCTCCTTTTCTTTTATTGTTTTGTTTCATTTCTTCTTTCTTGTGGTTCCACCCATTAGTTCTTATTCTTCTTTACATCATGACTAATGTGAAAATATATTTAATATGAATGTGTAAGTAGAGCCTATATCAGATTGCATGCCTGTCTTGGGGGGGGCGGGAAAGGAAGGGGAAAAAATTTAAAACTCCAAATCTTATGGAAATGAATGTTGAAAACTAAAAATAAATTATTTTTTAAAAAAAAGAGAAATGATGGAGGTGGTTTCAGAAAGATCTGGAAAGACATATATGAACTAATGCAAAGTAAAGTAAGCAGAATCAGGAGAACAATTTATATAGTGACAGCAGTATTGTCAAGCTGTAGCTCACATAACACCATGATCAACCGCGGTTCCAAGGACTTATGATGAACATGCTATCCACTTTCAGAAAGAGAGCTAATGGACTCAGAGTGCCGATTGAAGTATAGTTTCTTCTTTTTGTTTCTTTTCCTTGTTTTGTTTTGTTAACATGGCTAATGTAGACATTTGTTTTGCACAACTTTTACATATTTGTCATGGGTTTTATTTTTCTTGCCTTCTCAAAGGGAGGGAAAGAGGAAGGGAAGGGAGAGAATTTGGAACTAAAAATAAATTGAAATTGAGTTTTTAAAAAGAATCATATACCAGTGGAAGGATTTTAAGTTTTGAGTGTATAGGCAGTTTTACAAAAGTCCCCCCAGTCCACTGCACCTAAGAAACACTAGGTTAATTTGAGAAAGGACTCCTCTTCCCCTCCCACACTTTCGTGGATCTCTGATTATGTTTGGAATTATCTGATAACTATAGCTCCAGCACAGTACCTTGCACATAGTAGACAGTGTTCAATTTTAATACCTGTGGAAAAGATCCTTCAATAGGGGTGATGATTTAGATAGATTTTACTCTTTTAAAGCAACGACTTTGGGGGCAGCTAGATGGCACAGCGGATAGAGCTCTGGCTTTGGAGTCAAGAGGACTTGAGTTCAAATTGTGGCCTCAGACACTTGACACTTACTAGCTGTGTTACCCTGGGCAAGTCACTTAACCCTGATTACCTCACCAAAAAGAAAAAAAAAGCAGCGACTTTGGACTTTTGCTGCCTTTTTGGTTGCTCTGAGTTTTTTATCTGTTTTCTTGGTAGAAGCAACTGTTGGGGGGAAATAAGCATTAATTAAATACCTAATATATGCCCATTTTTGGTTCCTGTGGTTTCCTTTTTGCAGATATGCATTGCCAAATGTAACAGCATAGCCTCCTTGGAAGTTGTGCTGAGCCAGGATCTTACTATAGGAGAGGGTCCAAGTGTTGAAGTTGGTAATTCTTTGGAGGTGGCCTATACAGGCTGGCTCTTTCAGAATCATGGACTAGGCCAGGTAAGAAGAATTTTTTATAGATTGTTGATGATAGATGAGAAAATTCTTGGTTTTCAAAATTATCAGAATATGTGAGCATTATCTTCATCTTTATATTTATTCTTAAGTATGTGTTCATGAAATGCTAAAATAAAACAGGCCTAGTGATTCCCTTAGAATGGACACAAGGAAGATGGCTATAAATTACTCATATATTACTGTGCTTAATCTGTACTCCAAGAAAAAATGAGTCTTGAGCCACCCATCTATGAAGCCAGAAGGACCTCAGTGGGTACAAGTCCTACCTCTGACACATCATTGCTTTGTATTCCTGCCAAGTCATTTAACCTCTCAGTGCTCTAGGCAGTTCTCTAAGACTGCAGGTTTCAGAGAAGGTGCCAGTCTGCATTGGTAGGTGGGAGTTTTCTCACCTGAGAGTTTCCTATACCAGTGAAATCACAGATCCAGTCCTTTTCCTATTGTGGGAATACACAGATGTTTGTTCGTGTGTCTCCCCTGACCCAACCTAAGTTCCTCAAAAACAGGGCTATTCCATTTCTGTATGTGGCACAGCGCCTAGAGCATCAGTGCTTACTGGAGTCTGATTGCTGAGAATTCATCTTAAAGAAATGTTCTTCATTGAAAGTAAGCATATGCTATGTACCAGAACTGCCCTGAATTTCAGAGATTGACTGGCCACCAAATATATACAACTATCTAGTTCATACTTTTACAACTTTTGAGCTAAATTCTTATATTCTCATTTTAAAAAAATTTTACAGAGCACTTTTCATAACATGTGGCTAAAACTTTGAAGTAGATAAGAGTTGGCAAACCAGAAAGGCACCAAATATCTGACTTCCATTCCAAAGATAGAGTCCCTGGACTTAACAACTTTATTAAACTATGGTGTGGATATTTATTTAATAAGTCATTGACTCCCCCACTCAGTCCCCTCTCCTCATTTCTGTAATTTCTGTAAGTACCTCTAGGTTAGACACTTTTTCCTGACTTACCTAGTGCCTGACAGGGTGCTCTCAATTTTATGAGTGCTAATTCTGACCCCAGATGTTGGGCTAGTATGTGTAGTAGTCCAAAGCCCTTCTATAGCAGTATATTTTAGGAAAATCGTAGGTTAGAGGTTTATGCCTTATCAGCTGAAAATGTAAAAATCAGAGTCATAAAGTTATGAGTAGGTGAGAGAGAGAGAAGGATTTAGAAAAAAACAGGTGACCACATGCAAGTGACTTTGTTCACAGATGTCAAGTGGAATGATTAAATGGCACAAATTTGGCTTTATGTACTGATTTCAGTTTATATCAGATCCTAACTTGTCTCCTGACGCCAAAAGCTAAAGTAGCTCTCCTTCTACAGACTGCTTCCAGCACTTTCACTGGCTGTGTGATTTACTGCCTTGTGTTGTTAGTTACAGTCTCACTTAATGCCTCGTGGAGTTTGGACTCTCCTTGAATGTTTTCCTTTTTATGTCTTTATGTATGCTCCTCTCCCACATGTGCAGCTTTTAAGATAGTGCCTTGGGGGCAGCTCGGTGGAACAGTGGATAGAGCACTGGCCCTGAAGTCAGGAGGACCTGAGTTTAAATCTGGCCTCAGACCAAACACTTGACACTTACTAGCTGTGTGACCCTGGACAAGTCACTTAACCCCAATTGCCTAAAAATGGGGAAAAAAAAAAGATAGTGCCTTGCACTTTGTAGGTTAAGGAAGTGTTTGTTGATTGATGTAGACTTGTGTCTTTAAAATTGTTTTGCTTTTTCAGTTTTTCTAAAGTGTTGACATGATATTGGCAGAGGTGTTCAGCTTAATAGCACCTCTGAGGGCCTAATCAAATTATACCATGGCTACCCCACACCTCCTGAACTATTTTTTTCTGTAGTTGTTTGGGCTTACTTTAAAACTTTGGTGATCTTCATTATTATTTTTTACTGTTTGGGACTTTATTGAATGAGTCTGTTCTCTTACATTTAGGTATTTGACTCTTCTGTTAACAAGGATAAACTTCTTCGATTAAAGCTGGGATCAGGAAAAGTCATTAAGGTAAAGCATTGAATCAAATTGAAATGATTTTAAAGCTCACAGGGCATCTCTTACCCCCCCCACCCTTGACATATAGAAATACTAAGGCATAGGCAAGTGACTTATCCAAAGTTACACAATAATTAATGGCAAAACAGTGCCAAGGTCTCTTGGACTCCCAGTCCAGTGCCTCTGTTACTTTGCCACACTGATTGTTTCCCTCTTTGAATCTCAGAACTGTTGTGGGACTAATTTAAGAAACTTACTTCTAATTTCCAATCTTTGGCATATTTCTGATATCCTGAAAAGCTTGTTTGGAAACTAGGCGGGAAAAAAAAAATCTGTGAATTATTACATGCATTTTCTTAAATGTTACCTTTAAGGTAATACACAAAAAAGAAAACCCATCACAGTCTTCACCTCTCCTGCCTTTTTCCTTTCTGCCCTGGGGGAACTCTTCTAACTGAATTTTCACCAAGAAGCTACTGAGGGAGAATGGTAGAACTCCCCTTTCTAGAAAAATATTTCAAAGCAAGGTAGATGTCATCTGTCTAGCATTCCTTAACATTGGCTAGAAGTTCTTGGAAGATGTGTGCGTGGATTGTAAGGCCCTTCCGGCCTTTTTTCTTGGCCTGTCTTCGTAGTCTGCCTTTGGTTCATGGCCAGCACAGAGCACTGCTCAATTCCTGCCTCTCGTTCTCTGTTTCTCTTCCTTATCATCATAAGCAGCTAGTTTTTCCTAATCAAGAAAGGCCTGATTTTAATAGTGGACATTAGGTTTACCAGATCTATCATTAGGAAATTTGGGAGTTTGTGTGTGTTCTACAATTAAAACGTCTCTAAAATCTACTTTAGACACTGTTCTCTGAGGCACAGTGATGACCTTGATGGCTTTTGGAGGTCACCTCTGGTCCTATGAGTCTTGATCCTCTTGACTCTGGTACTGTGCTGCTAGGTGTCATCCTCTACTTCTGACTGTCTGTCACCCCACATATCCAATCTGTTGCTATCAATTCACCATTATAACATTTTTTGGGCTTTCATCTGCTCTTGCCTAGATTATTCCATTAGCTTGATGGTGGGTCTGCCTGCCACAATTCTTGCCCTGCTGAAGTCTGCCCCCTACTCAGCAACCAATGTAATTTTTCTAAAGTGCAGATCCAGCCATGTCACCCCAGCTCAGTAAACTCCAGTGGCCCCATGTCAAATATAAAATCTATTTTTGGTGTTCAGATAACCTGCCCCCCCCTCCCCAAACACA
>NW_020954571.1:12127499-12520894 GCF_900497805.2 Vombatus ursinus | reverse complement strand
TCTCTCTCTCTCTCTCTCTCTCTCTCTCTCTCTCTCTCTCTCTCTCTTTCTCTCTCTTTCTCTCTCTCACACACACACACTCACACACATACACCTTTTCAGTCTTTTTACACCTTACCACTTTCTTCCTCTTTGTACTCTTTGAACCAGGAACACTGGCGTTCTTACTGTTCCTGGAACAAGGCACTCTGTCTTCCAACTCTGGGTATTTTCACTGGCTTCTCCTATGCCTGGAACACTCTTCCTTCTCATCTCCTCTTCCCAGCTTCCCTGACTTCCTTAAAGTCCCAGCTTAAATCCCACCTTCTACAGGAAACCTTTTCCAATCTCTATTAATTCTTATGCCTTTCCTCTGTTGATTATTTCTAATTTATTTTGTACATAGTTGTTTGTGTGCTGTCGCCCCCATTAGGCTGTGCGCTCCATGAGGACACAGACTGTCTTTTGCCTTTCTTTTTGTCCCCAGAGCTTAGCACAGAGCTTGGCGCATGTCAGACACTTAATGCGGACTGACTGATTATTATTAATTCAGTTCAAGCCAACTAATCTTTAATCTTGTGTTCTCATCTTTAAAGGGCTGGGAAGATGGAATGCTTGGCATGAGGAAAGGAGGTAAAAGGCTTCTCATTATTCCTCCAGCATATGCTTATGGCTCTGAAGGTATAAGTGGACATATTCCATCAGACTCGACCCTGGTATTTGAGGTAGAAGTCAGAAGGGTGAGTGAAGCAGTAATAGATGTGACCTGAATAGGCTTTCATTTTCCTCTGCTATAGAGATCCTTCAACATGCATCAGTCATTGTGCATTTATTAGGCAACTATTACATGCCAGACACTATGCTCGGTGATGGAAATAGAAATACAAGCAATGAAGCAATTCCTACTCTCAGGGAATTTATATTCTTTTCTTTCTTTTTTTTTTCTCCCGTTTTGTTTCTTTTCTTTTGGGGGGGGCAATTGGGGTTAAGTGACTTGCCCAGGTTCACACAGCTCCTCAGTATAGCTGCCCCAAGGTGCTTACATTCTAATGGGCAAAGCAAAATGTTCAAAAATTTATACAATTTATATATACAGCATAAAAATAAAGTGAATAAATACAAATATTTACAGAGTAGTTTGATAGGGAAAGCACTAGCAGTTGGTGGATATCTGGAAAAGTTTCTTGCAGGTGATCGTGTTTGAAATGCATCTTAAAGGAAGAGAAGGATTCTGTAAGGCTGAGATTAGGAAGGAATGCATCCTTAGGCATGGAGAATGGCCATGGCCCACGCAAAGGCACAGAGATGAGAAATATAGTGTCATGCATGAGAAACAGAGAGAAAGCCAGTTTGGCTAGATGACTGCATGGGAAGGGGAATGTCCAATGATATTGGAAAGATAGATTGGGGCCAGGTTGTGAATGGCTTCAAAATCTAAGCTGAGGACTTTATATTTTATTCTGGAGACAATAGGGAGTCACTACAGATGATTGAGTCACATGGTCAGATCTATACTTATGGAAAATTACCTCGGCACCAGAATGTAGGATGAACTGGAGTGGGAAGGGACTTGAAGTGAAGGGACTAAATGGAAGTCTGTTGTAATAATCTAACCAATGCCTAAACCATGCATGGTTGTAACTGTGTGAGTAGAGACAAGGCAGGTGTATGAGATGTTGTAACGGTACAAATGGCAACATTTGGCAACCTATTGGATGTGGGGGGGGGTGAGGGAGGGTGTGGAAACAAGGCTAATGCCAAGGTTACGAATCTGGGAGACAGGAAGGTGATGATTCTTTCAACAGAAAAATAAAAGAAATTTGGGAGAAGGAAGGATTTAGGAGGAAAGAAAATGAATTCAGTTTTAGTTATGTTAAGTTTGAGATGTCTTTGGGAGTTTGAAATATTCAATAGGCATTTGATGATGTGGGACTGAAGCTCAAAAGAGAGACTAGGGCTAGATATATAGATCTGTGAGTCATCTCTGTAGAGATGGTAGTTCAATCTAAGGAAGCTGATGAGGTAACTTAGTGTGTAGAGGAAGAATGAAGAAAGCTTTGGGGAACATCCACAGTTTGGCATGTGATGTGGATGATGAGCCAGCAAAGGAGAATGAAAAAGAACAATCAGACAGAAGGAGAACCAGGAGAGGAGTGCCATGAAAACCCTGAGAGGAGAGGGTTGTCAGCAGGGTTAAATGCAGCAGGCAGGTTGAGAATTGTGAGGACTGAGAAAAGACCATGAAATTTGTCAATTAGGAGATCATTGGAAATTTTGGAGAGAGCAGTTTCAGTTCATTGATGAAGTTGGAAGTCAGATTGCACAGAATTGAGAAGTACTGATATTAGAGGAAGCAGCAAGTATCAGTCAACAAGTATTTATTAAGCACTCACTATTTTCCATGAATTGTGTTAAGTACTAAGGTTACAAAGAAGGGCAAAAACATGGTCCATGTCTTCAAGGATCCCAAGTTGTAATGGAGGAAAAAAGATGCAAACAACTCTGTATTCAGAATAGCTGGAAGTTAATCTCAGAATGAAGGTACTGACAGTGGGGAGGATTGACTAAAGACTTCTACAGAATGTGGGACTCAGGCTGAATGTGGAAAGAAGCAAGCAAACCCACAAGGCAGGAGTGAGGAAGGAGAATGTTCCAGACCTAGGGGACAACCAGAGAAAAGGCAGAGTCAGGAGCTGGAGGGTCAGGCATAAAGGGCTGCAAAGGGCAGGGTTTGCCAGATTGTAAATGTGTAGAGAGGAATAAAGTATAAGAATGCTAGAAAGTGGCAAGGTTATGAAGGATATTAAATGTGCACGAGGTGGTGAAAGCCTGCACTGGGATGGTTGCCATATGAGTGAAGAGAAGGTGACATAAGGAAGAGGTCATGAGGGTAAAAATGACAAGTCTTGGCACCTGGTTGGATATGTAGAGTCAGCCCAAGAGAGGAGTCAGGGATGACACTGAAGATGCAAGCCTGGGTTATCTGAGCGCATGTTAGTCCTTTCACCAGTAATTGGGACATTCTGAAGAAGAGATATTTGAGGGGAAAGATAATGAGTTCATTTTTAGACAAATTGAGTTTGAGAATGCCTACAGGACAACCAGTTGGAAATGTACAAGAGGCAGTTAGTGATGGGAGACTCTAACTCAGGAGAGAAAGTAGGGATGGAAATAGAGATATATCTTTATCTCCTCCTCTAGTTTTTATATATATAATTGTATCTAAATAGATATATAATTATATCTATGGCTATATTTATTTGTGTATTTCTGCGAATCATCTGCATATATTAAACCCAGAATGGTGAGTATAACCTAGATGAACCAGCAAAGGAGACTGAGAGCAAGTAGTCAAACCAAGAGAGAGCAATGTCATGAAAATATAGAGAGGAGAGAATATCCAGAAAAAGAGAGTGATCAACAATGTCAGAGGTTGAAGAGGTCAAGAAGGATGAGCATGTTTGTAGGCAGCAGGGAAGGAGCCAATAGAGAGGGAGAGATTGAATAGAGAGGAATTTGGGGTTGATAGAAGGAGAAATTCACAGAGAGGATGCGAAGAAATGGGATAAAGAATGCATGGAGAGGAGTTTTCTTTGTCAAGGAGATGGGTCACCCTTCATGAGAGATGGGTGAAGGTAGAGGTAGAAGAGAACACATCTGGGTGATATGAAAAAAGGAGAGAAGATGAAGTTCATGAAATGGCCTCAGTTTTCTCAATAAAGTATAAAGAGATGCTATGAGAGTTTTGAAGTGGGTTGGAAAGGTTTGGAAAAGCCCTTGTAGTGAGTGGGAGAACAGATTGATGAGGAAAGTGTAAAATGATCACCTTTGCTACAGGAAGGGGGCAGTTGAGGCTATGTAACATATGTTAGTATTGGGCCTAGCCAGCTATCATCAGCAGTATGTGCATAGGAGTGAAGGTGGCAGATGACAAGAAGAGGACCAGAGGCCAGGGTTGGTAATGTAGAGCAGCTGCTCCTCCCCTTAAAATGTAATTAGGAATTGTTTAACAAAATCAATAAAAATACAATGCAATATAGATAATGTTAATTTGTAGTTTTCACTGTAAGAGCCACAGGCACCCGTTCCCAGTTGAGTTTGACGCCACTGGTGTCTAGTTGAACTGATCCACTAGAGCCAGAGCATCAAGTTTTGGAAGGGAGAATAGTGCGTGGAGTGAAGCAGTGATAGTCCAGAAAGTAACCAAAGGGTGGAGAACCAGGAGGTCCTAGTGAGGATAAAAAAACAGGAGTTTTCCTGGAAAAGGGACAGGAAATAAGGGCTGGTGGCTTGAGAGGAGGGTAGAATCTAATGCATATTTTTAAAGAATGGGGAACATGTGGACATGTTTGAAGGCAGGACAAAAGGGAGATTTCAGTGGGGAGAAGTCAAAGACTAGAGAAAGAAGAGAATGATTGAGGGTGCAGGCTGTCAAAGAAGACAGAGGTAGGAGGATCAAGTGTCCATGTAGAAGGCTTGGCCTTAGCAAGAAGGATCCCCTCTTTGTTAGGGACTTGGGAAAGGGAAGAGAGAGTGGGAGATGATGTCAGGAATTTGGAGAGGAAAAGAATAGGGGAAAGGGAGCCTTAACTTTTTTAAGAAAGTAAGAGGCAATTGCAGTCCTTAACAGAGAGAGGAGAAAGGGAAAAGGATGAGGAGCCTGAGAGAGGAGAGTGAAGAATAGTATCTGTAGGGAGTATGGGAATCAATTAGGGAGGAATCAAAGGATCAGCTTGAGCCTAGTTGAGGTTGGTTAACAAATTTATGTTAAACATGATAAATTTGGCTGACTCCCCTTACTCCCACCCTAAATTTGAAAAATGGACTCCAAAAAGTTAAATGCTCATCTTTGTAGAAATATTTTGTTTCTCCAGAAGCATTTTCCCCTACTCTGAAATATTGTTCTCTCTCCTCCTCCCCCATTCCCCCCAACTCTAAAAAAAGAAGATTTTTCTCACCCCTGGGACAGTCTAACCCCAGAGACACTTCTGTCTTCTGTTCCTGTCCTGTTCCTCTGGAAGACTGCCACTTGCACATCACAGAATCTCAGAACATGAGAGCTAGGGGGAACATTTGAAGTCAACTAAGTCCAACTGCTTTTTGTCTCCTTTCTTTGCCATTAAATTTAAGCAAGTTATGGCTAATTATATAATAAACCACCTTGATTTCCTCAAGACCAGTGGACTGTTCAGCCAAGACAATTGTTCTATTCTGTACTGATTATTTTTTCTTTAGGTGAAATTTGCCAAAGACTCTGGCTCTGATGGGCACAGCATTAATTCTCATGATTCTGCAACTCCTTCTCCAACACCTGGTGCTGATAACTTTAGTGCTGAACCAGTATTACTGCCACCCACTGCAGTGCCTTTTAAACCTGGGTAAGAAGCTGGAGCCTTAATCAACTCTTTCAGCATCAGAAAATCTAGGAGGAAATTACCCACCAGGTTTAGAGAGGCATCTTGGTGTACACTCTCACACCCACTGTGGAATGCTACTGTGGGTAATAGTAATAGGATTTGTGGAAGTATGGATATTTTAGTCATTTTCTGTAGCATAATTCCAAATTTCTTTTCAAAATAGTTAGACCAATCCATATTTCTACAAACAGTTTATTAGTGTGTATTTCTCTCCACAAACCCTTCAACTCTGTCCATGTTTTGTCCTGTTTGCCAACTTGGTGAAACCTCAGAGTTGTATAGATTTGCATTTCCCTTTTTTAAGTGATTTGGAGCCATCTTTCCTATGGTTGGTAATAGTTTGTCACTCTTTTTTTGACAACTATTTGTATCTTTTGACCACTTATTCATTAATGAATGGATCTTGGTCCTATGTGTTAATATTAGTTCTATGTATGTGTATGCATACATACATGTATATATGTGTGTATATGCACACAGTGTCCCAAAAGTATTTTTTCTTTATTAAAAAGATTTTGTTGATGTCTTTTGTTTTTTACATCCTCAGTTTTCTCCAATATCCCTCTCCCAACCTTTCCCAGAGAGCCATCCCATATAACAAATGGTATTTTTTAAAGAAAAAAAAAAAGAAAGAAAAAAATCAGCACAACTGATTAGTACATAGACAAAGTTCAAAAACATGCCCAACATACAACATCCGTGGGCCTCCTACTTCCATGAAGGGGTGAGTTGGAGGTGTCTTCTCATAGGTCTTCTTTCAAGTCATGCTTGGTCTCTATAATTTTGCTATATACACTTTTGGGTTTTTGTGTGTAGTTTTTCTTTCCATTTATGTTGTTGTCATTGTGAATGTTGTTTTCTTGGCTTTGCTTACTTCATTCTGCATCAGTTCATGTAGCTTTTCTGTATTATACATATTCATCATTTCTTATAGCACAGTTATATTCCATTACATTCATGAATCACAATTGGTTTAGCCATTCTCCAGTTGAGGGGCATCTACTTAGTTTCCAATTCTTTGCTATCACAAAAGGTTCTGCTACAAATATTTTGTCTATATGGGTACTTTTCTTCTTATTAGTGGCTTCCTCAGAGTTTAAGTCCAGTGATGGAAGCTCTGATCAAAGAGTACGGACATTTTAGTTATTTTTATTTGTATAATTCCTAATTGCTTTCCAGGATGGTTGTACCATTTCACAGCTCCACTAATAATAAAAACTCATCCAACTTTGACTATTGCTTTTTTTTTTATCTTTGCCAATTTGTAGGGTGTGAGGTAAAAACCCTCAGGGTTGTTTTGATTTGCATTTCTTCTTAATACTTTGTAATTCTTTTCAGAGTTATCTATTGGGGAATTAGCTGTTAGTCTTCTGTGTATTTATTGTTTATATATTTTGGATACTAACTCCTTATCAGAGAAATTTGATACAAAGATTTTTCTCTTCCTTTCTTATCCTAGATGTGTTAATTGTGTCTATGAAGAAGCTTTTCAATTTCGTGTAATCAGCTGTCTTTTATAATTGTATCTGTTCTTTGATTGGTTAAAAATATATCTCCCCCCCGAAAAAAATACATCTCCTGTCCATCGCTGGGAGTATATGATCTGCTTCTCTTTCAATATTTTTGTTGTGTGATCAGTAATATTAACGTCACATATCTTTTGGATGTATTGTGGAATGTGGTGTAAGGTGTTGGTCTAAGCATAATTTCTTCCAGACTTCTTTACATTTTTTCTAGGAGTTTTTATCTCTCCCTATTAAACAGGGGGAGGGCAGTTAGGTGGAACAAGGTGGAACTTGAGATAGTGTCAAGTCTGGGGTCAGAAAGACCTGAGTTCAAATCCAGCCTCAAACACTTAGTATCTGTGTGATCCTGGGCAAACCACTTAACCCTGTTTGCCTCAATTTCCTCATCTGTAAAATGAGCTGGAGAAGGAAATGGCAAACCACTCCATTATCTTTGCCAAGAAAACCTCCAGAAAAGGGGTCATGAAGAGTCAGAAATGATTGAAATGATGAAACAACATTAAATAGGGAGTTCTTTCCCAAGTAAGAATATTTTCATGTTTGTCAAACACTGGGCTGTTGAGTTCACTTATTTTCTTCCTTAAGCAGTCTGCTCTACTCATCAGCTTTTCAGTTTTTTAACCAGTACCAGTTTTAGTTGATTCCTGCTTTAAGTATGATTTGAGGTCTTAAAGTGCTAGTTCCCCTTAATTCCTACTTCTAAAAATTATTTTCCTTGAGGTCCCAGACCTTTTTTCCTCCAAGTGAATTTTGTTATTATTTTGTTTAATATTCCCTTGGTAGTTTGGTAAAGAATTGCCAACTATAAAGAATCAAATGAAAGATTGCTTCAAATCACTAATAATAGGAGAAATGCAAATCAGAATAATTTGAGGTTTTATCTTATACCCAGTACATTTTCAAGTATGTCAAAAGATGGGAATAGTCAGTCTTGAGAGATCATGGAAGGACAGGCACAATAATACACTAGTGAAGCTATGAATTGGTTCAACAATTTTGAAAAGCAATTTGTAATTATGCTAAAGAAAATGAATAAAATGTCTGTAATCTTTGACCCAAAGGTAAAGGTCAAAGATAGAAAGGTCCCATTTATGTCAAAATGTTTATAGCAGAACTTTCCGGAGTAGCAAAGAACTAGCACCAAAATAGATACCCGTCAATTGAAGAATAGCTAAGCAAATTGTGGTATAATGAATATGGAGAATTCAGAAGCTCATGGGAAAACTTACATAAATTGAAGCCAAGTTAAGTAAGCAGAACCAGGAAAGTACTATATGCAATGACTTCAATAAAGTAAATAGAAAGAACAAAGGAAAATAAAAACTGAACACTGAGTAATTGTGATGCCCACTTATATTGGCCCTGAAATGAGGGATGAAAATGTCCCTCCTTACCCTCTTTGCTGTGTTGGGGGACAATGAGTGTGGAGCCTTGTGTATGCCATCAGGCTCTGTTCTTGTGTTTGCTATTTTTGCTGAACTGCTTTCTTTCATCTTTTTTATTCTTTGTTATAATGGATAATTCTTTGGGTGGGGAAGGGGAGAGAGAGATATAGAAAAATTAAGGTGATATAAAAATAAAAGGCATCAATACAAATATTTTTTTAAAATAGGATTTGTAGCTCTAATAGCAGAAAATTTCATCTTCTAGACTTGTTGCCCTCAGAGACTTTAAGGAATAAGAATTCTTTTACTTAACTTTTATCTGCTAAAATGGTTCAGAAGCCCAGTGTAACTTGAACTTATGTTCCTTAGTCATCTTGTCTGTCTGTGTTTTTTCCTTTCAGAGAGCCAGCTGTTCGAACCAAGTCAAACTCCATCAGTGAGCAACTTGCGGTAAGTTATGTTAACTGCTTTGAGCTAGGCCCTGTGAAATCTATTCATGTTATTTGTATGTATGTAATATAACATGTATTTCACATAGTTGAACTTAGAGGCTGAAATTGTGATGGCCAAATGTTGATTTGTCTTGCTTAATTATGTGAGAGTTGTATGGGGGGGAGGGTTATAGATGTTTTTGGAAAGTTGTAGCAATGTTTATAAAAATGAGGATGAATACTTTAATGTGACTTTAAAGAAAAAGACTATTAAGGAAAAAATTTTGGAGAGGGGAAAGTACATAAGGGGGTTTTGAACATGAAATTATTTTCAGTGTGATGTGAAAAGTGAATCTTAGGGTAATAAAAGAATGTGTCTTTGAGGATAGGTTGGTTGGGGGAAGGTAGATCAAATATATGTTTTTATAATGAAAGCCTTTTGATTACATTTGTATCCTGTTGGATATAATTGTTTTATGCTTCAATTAAGAAAAAGAATAATTGTTTGCTATAAATGAAATTTTTATTATTCTTACAAGTATTTGCATTTGTTCCTTTTCTTTTTCTTCTTTCTTTTCCTCTAAGCTCTGCTCTCTTTTTAAAAATTCTAAAAATTTTCCATTTTAAAAAATTGTCTGCCAGTTTTTAAAAGGACAGCTCAGTTTAGAGTAAAGATTTCCCCCTTTCCCATAGAAGCAGCTGGGAAGCTGCCAATAATAATAGCCAACATTTGTAGCCCTTTAAGGTTTTCAAAAGCACTTTACACAATTTAAATTTATATTTAAATTTTATGCAATTTAAAGAGGGGTAGTTTAAAGGGAAATGGTAAGAAAGTTGTAGATGATGGAGATGAAATATAACAATGTCATAGTTTGGCCAACATTGGGCCCCCCCCCATGTTCCAGACCAACCCTCATCATCACATCCTCGCCCATCTCCTTCCATTTCCATTCCTTTGAAGATCTCTTAAGTAAGTCACTTCCCCTCTCCAGGCCTCCATTTCCTAATCTGTGAAATGACTTAGTTGAATTAAAAAGTGCATAAGGTCACTTCCCCATTTTAAAATCCTGTGAGTTTCTGTTGATTTCTGATTTTATCACACAGCATAAGATTAAAGGACGGCAGTCTTCTCTAACCTTTCTTTAAATGGCTAAGCTCAGGAAGGTAACAACAACACTAACCTGATAAGGATCAGATATGGATTTTAAAATATTATCATAAGCCAAATAATATTATCGTTTCTAGGTAGGACATTCAAGGGGAAAATGAAACATAATCTTAGGTATCCAAAACAAGTAGTTAAGTTAGGTCCTACCTATTTAGGTTCATCACAGCTGTCTTCCTAGATCTCTATCACTCCCACTTCAGACCAGCTTCCTATTGTAGCCTCTCCTGATGATCTCATCCTGATTGATGATTTCTGAATGCCTTAACTCCTACTTGGATGTTCAGTGGGTTTGGTTTCATCCATTCCCTGCTCCAGATGGTGAACCACTCTGGTTTTGATAATTTCTAAGTTAGGAATTCAGACCCAGGGATCTTGAGAGTCTGGAAACCAATGATCTAATCTGTTTACATTCTTTGAAATAGATGGTGGAGAAATTGTGCAGCCTTCAAGAGAATAAGGTAGTACTGAGTTATAATCAGCATGAGAAAATAGTGGCAAATCACATAAAAACAATTAATTTTATGCCTTTCCTTCTGTCTCTGTAGAATCCTGATGTGACCAAAGCTAAGCTTATCTCTCGGATGGCTAAAATGGGACAGCCCATGTTACCCATTGTTCCTCCCCACCTAGACTCCAGTGATTCCGAGATTGAGGTATGTCCTCTTAGCTCTTCTGTACTAGAGAGCAGTAGTAGACATCTTAAGGGCTTAAGACCATAGGAAACCAAAGCTAAATGGAGCATGAGTTGCTGTTGTCTCTGGTCTCAGAGAAGCCTTTTTGCTTAGGGGACCTCATTGACAGTACCTCACACAGCAGTCATAAGCGTCTCTTTCAGATTTGGTCAGCATTTTTACTGATTGAATATATAGAAGACTGCAACTGTCTCATTAGACAAGCAGTTTAAGGAGTGAATTGAACCCTCAATTAGCTTTTTGCAGTATCACTGAAGATGATGGATTCTCCACTTTGGGAAATACAGTTCCTTCTACTCTTCTCTAACAAATTCTTATATTACTAAACTAGAGTTTAGTAAGTTATAGAGAAAGAATGTAATGCTCACTTCTGAGGAAGAAAGGTATTAGAGGGACTGCTTTTTAAAAAAAATAAACATTGCTCATTGGATAATTAGGATCCTGCTAAAAAGAGTTGGTTTGGATCTTTTTGGTTTGTTTTGTTTGGTTTTAGTTGTTTTTAATGGCTTCATTTCAAGGCACTAGTTGATTTCTTCTCCATTAGTCTGCAAGTAGGAGGTTGTGTGCTGTACTACAACACCTCCACTTCACACCAAGTAGGGTTAAAGCTCCCAGACTTCTCAAGTGGCCTTCCTGCCTCTGGTCTTTCTTTCTTCAGTTCATCATTCACAGAGCAGCCAAATAATCTTCCTTAATGCAGAGATTTTTACCATATCTCTTCACTGTTCAAAAACTTTCAGTGTTCTCAAATGCTTGTAGGATAAAAACACTTAACCTAGCAGTGGAAGTCTCTACAATCTGACTTCCACCAACTTTTCTATCCTGATTTAACATTAGGCTCCTTCATGTACTCTGAATTCTATTCAGACTAGATTCCTTTCTATTATCTGACCTCAACTTACCATCTCTGCCCACCAAGCTTTCTTGTAGGTCCATGGTTGGACTGAAGACCTTCCTAATCTTTGCCCACCAGATCTTCTGTCCTTTAAGGTTCAGCTCAGGTGCCACTTTATCTGTGAAGCTTCTCCCAGCCTCTTACCTATGCCTCTCAAAAGCCTGCCTCAGATTTCCCTAGAGTTCTTGTGTAACCCTTTCCTTTTGCTCCATCTTATTTTATGTTACATGTTTCCTCCTTGGGTACAACAGAGCCTAAACTCCTTGAGAGGGCAGACATGAGCCATAGAACCATAGATCTAGACTTTGAAGGACCTCAGAAACTACCTAGTCACCTCTTGTTTTATAAATGAGGAAACCAAGGCCCAGGTAGGTGAAGTGGTTTGTCTAAGGTGACATAAGTTGTAAACTTCAAAGGTGAAATTTGAACCCAGGTCCTTGGATTGGGTCCCACTGTACCACACTCTTTAATTCCAACACCTGGCACAGGGCCTGTTTTGCACTTGGTAAGAGCTTCAATAAGTGTGTGTTAGACTGAAGCAAAGAGGGGAGCCTTGAGAACCATTGTAAATGGAATTCATTTCCATTGTTCTTTTACTGCTTAGAAGAGCTGTTCTAACTAAAATAATCCCAGGTCCTCCAGCTGGGTAGAGAAGACCATCTTAGCAGTTATATGACAGCCTTTGGGCTGTGGCAGGCCAGTGCTTAGAGTACTACTCTGTGGCTGTGAGAGAGTACTTGGGTGGGGCTGGAATAATTTCAAAGGCACCAGGGATTTCACATAGTTCTCGTGGAAAATCCATTCTGTGATCTGATCTCAAAAAACAAGTCAAAGATTGATAAATTAAGAATTTTGGGACTCTAATAACTATGGGACAAAAGGCTTGGACATTATATTTCAGGATATCACAAATTAAAAAGTGACAAAGACCCCTTCCGGCAGAGCCAAGATGGCAGAGGGAAAGCAGTGACTTGCTAGAGCTCTCCCACAAACCCCTCCAAATACCTATAAAAAATGACTCTAAACAAATTCTAAAGCAGCAGAACCTACAAAAAAAAAATGAGAGTAAAACAAATTTCCAGCCCAAGACAACCTGGATGGCTGATCGGAAAGGTATATCGCGCTGGGCTGGCAAAGGAGCCCAGTTCGGCTTGGGCGCGTAGTCCGCAGCGACCCTGGAGCAGGCCTCAGAGGACTGAATCGTGGGCAGCTGTGGCAGTTTCCAGAATTCTCAACCCACAAACACCAAAAACAACTTAGAAGGTCAGTGGGAAGTCTGTGACTGTGGTGAGAGAAGAAGCTAAATCTCAGCCACCCCGAGGGCAGCAGCTGCTTTCTGAGCTTCTGGCCCACAGACTGAGGGGGAATCAAGTGGCTGATCAGAGGCAGATTGCAGGGATCTCTTTGCAGGGGCTGAGGCAGAAATCTCTTGCTTTGCCCATGCTTGGATCTGGGTCACAGTTCTGAGGGGCGGTCCTGGGGTGAGGAGGAGTGCTGGCGTGGTGGAGCTTGTTGTGGAGGTGGAGAGGAAACACCTCGTCCCTTATCATAGCACCTTGGAAGAACTGACACTTCAGGTCCCTAGAAGTATCTCTGAAAACAGCTGTACAAACCCCCGAAGCTTGGGACAGTACTTTCTCCACATTGGAAACAGACTCTTACCTTAACAAAGAGTTTAAAACTCAAGTAATTGGTTGGGATCATGAGCAAGCAGCGCAAAAAGAGTCAGACTATATTATCTTACTTTGGTGACAAAGAAGATCAAAACAGAACCAGAAGAAGAAAACAAAGTCAAAGCTCCTACATCCAGAACTTCCAAGAAAAACATGAATCAGTCCCAGGCCTTGGAAGAGCTCAAAAGGGATTTTGAGAAGCAAGTAAGAGAAGTAGAGGAAAAACTAGGAAGAGAAATGAGAGTGATGCAAGAAGATCATGAAAAGCAAGTTAACAGCTTGCTAAAGGAGACCCAAAAAAATACTGAAGAAAATAACACCTTAAAAAATAGCCTAACCCAAATGGCAAAAAAGGTCCAAAAAAACAATGAAGAAAAGAATGCCCTAAAGAGCAAAATTGAACAAATGGAAAACGAAGTCCAGAAG
The DNA here is from genome assembly GCF_900497805.2 of Vombatus ursinus. NCBI lineage: Eukaryota > Metazoa > Chordata > Mammalia > Diprotodontia > Vombatidae > Vombatus > Vombatus ursinus. Next base: position 12,507,302 of record NW_020954571.1, on the reverse strand, counting down.
ATTACTGAAGAAAATGCTTCCTTAAAAATTGGAATAGAGCAATTAGAAGCTAGTGACTTTATGAGAAATCAAGACACTGTAAAACAAATCCAAAAGAATGAAAAATTAGAAAACAATGTGAAATATCTCATTGGAAAAACAACTGACCTGGAAAATAGATCCAGGAGAGAGAATTTAAAAATTATTGGACTATCTGAAAGCCATCATCAAAAAAAGAGCCTAGACATCATCTTTCAAGAAATTATCAAGGAAAACTGCCCTGATATTTTAGAACCAGAGGGCAAAATAGAAATTGAAAGAATCCACCTCTCTCCTCCTGAAAGAGATCCCCAAAGGAAAACTCCTAGGAATATTGTAGCCAAATTCCAGAGTTCCCAGGTCAAGGAGAAAATATTACAAGCAGCCAGAAAGAAACAATTCAAGTATTGTGGAAACACAATCAGAATAACACAAGATTTAGCTGCTTCTACATTAAGGGACCGCAGGGCATGGAATATAATATCCCGGAGGGCAAAGGAGATAGGATTACAACCAAGACTCACCTACCCAGCAAAACTGAGTATAATTCTTCAGGGGAAAAAATGGTCATTCAGTGAAACAGAGGACTTTGAAGCATTCTTGATGAAAAGACCAGAGCTGAATAGAAAATTTGACTTTCCAATACAAGACTCAAGTGCAACATGAAGAGGTAAACAGGAAAGAGAAATCATAAGAAAGACCCCTTCCATCACTTCCTTAAAGGAGCCCTAAAAGGAAAAGTCCCATTATTAACTCCATAGTCAGAATTGTGAGCTCCCACATCAAAGAAAAAATATTATAAACATCAGGATTATATGAGACCTAGCAGCTTTTACTATAAACAAGAGATCTTGGAATACAAGATTCCAGAAGACAAAAGAGATAGTCTTATAACTGAGAATAACTTACCTTGCAAAACTGGAAATAATCTCGGGGGCGGGTGGAAATGGACCTTACTTGAATAGAGGACTTTCTAGCAGTTTTGATAAAAGACTCAAGAGCTTTGATCAGTGCAGTAAACAGCCATGTTGCAATGAAGCATGTTATTCCACTCCTGACAGAGAAGTGATGAATTCAAGGTAAATAAAGAAACACATTTTGGACGTGGCCATTGTGTGGATTTGTTTTGCTTAATTATGCTTATTTGCTACAAGGGTTTTTTTTATTTCTTTTGGTTTTTGATTGGTTGGGGTAGGGAAAAAGGGAAGCTAGCAGTAGTGATGTCCAAAAAGTCTTTAAATATTTTTTAAGATGTGCAGAAGAGGAGAGGAAGGAAATAAACATTTTTATATAGTGTCTACTACGTGCCAGGTACAAACATGTTATTTGATCCTCACAACAACCCTATTATTAACCTCATTTTACAGTTAAGAAAACTGAGACAAGTGGAAGTTAAGTGACTTGCTTTAGGTCACACAAATAACAGAAAGAAATTAAAAGGAAACAGTTTTGAAAGTGACTTGCCCAGGGTCACACAGCTAGTAAGTGTCAAGTGTTTGGTCTGAGGTCACATTTGAACTCAGGACCTCCTGACTTCAGGGCCGGTGCTCTACCCACTGCCCCACCTAGCTGCCCCTATTATATACTTTTTTAAAAAGCAAGCAGTATAGAATAGAAATTCATGGTTTCATGTAGAATCCCCTTTTTGTTTACTGTTGTATATATATGGAAATGGTCTTTTTTAAATTTTTAGTTCATAATTGAAAACAATTATGTTTAAAAAAAAAAAATCTTGAATCCCACTTTCGGCAGGCGTTTCCTGGTCTGCCCACCCCCCAGCAGGTAGTACCTTCCCTCTGAGATTATCTTCTGTCTATTCTATATGTCTTGTATAAACCTAATTATTTCCATGTTGTTTTCTTCATTAGAATATTGGCTCCTGAAGGTCAAGGACTGTTGTTGTTTGTTTTTTTCCATTTCTTTGTATCTCTAATGTTTGGCATACTTCCTGGCACATAGTAAGCGCTTAAGAAATGCTTGTTGACCTGTGGTAGAACATTCCAAGCTCATATTGGTCTGATCGGCCACAGTCGGACACACTGTAAGTTGACTCCAGTGTAGTGATGTCATTTTGGTCCTCTTCGAGAACAAAGAACAACAACCAACAGTATCCTCTACACGAAGACCCTCTGGTGATAGTGAACCTACTTCCCTATCTCATTCCACTTTTGGATAGCTCTGATTTTTAGGAGATTGTTCCTTACATGGAGCTGAAATCTACTTCCCTACATCCATTCTTCCTTGTTCTTTTTGCTGGAACTAAGCAGAACCAGGTTAATCCCTCTTTTAAAACATAGAGCCCTTCAAATACTTAGATAGCCATCATGTTTCCCATCTTCTCTTCTCTAGGCTAAATATCCTTCTTCCATCTGGCCATCATAAGGTAGGTCTTCAGTCCCTTTACCGTCCTGGTTACCCTCCCTTGGACACACTGTCCTCTGTAGAACTTGGCACACAGATCCAAATAAAGTGCTCAAGATGTGATCTGTCTAGGTCAGCTCTAATATGACAGTACTGTTGCTTCCTTGGAGGTACACAATATTCTTATCTTCATGTGGTCTTAGTTTCCATTGGCTCCTTTGGTTTCCACATCGCTCTGTTGAATCACACTGAGTTTCTAGTCCCCAGATATGTTGTCTATCTTAGTCCCTCCTAGTCATGTACTTGTGCATTTGGCTCTTTGAATTCATGGGTAGGACTTTACACTTCATCTTACTAAATTTCATCTAATCAGATTTCATCTGTTGTTCCAACCTATCAACAAATGTTTTGGACCCTGATTCTTATAATCTGGCATGTCAGCTCTGCCTCTCAGCTCCATGCTAATGTGTGTCATCTTAAAGTTATTTTATAAACATTTCCCTTTTCCACATCTTTTTCCATCAAACCACTGTCCCAAGTGGATCTGTCATCAGTAGAGGTTTAATAAGATATTACTGATTATTGATCATATATTGATTATTGATATTGTAAGATAAGATCACAACTACTGCTCCCAATACAGTTGTTAGAGATCAGCCTAGCTGTTATTAAAGGAAAAACATAACCAGCATCTTAAAGAGTCATGATGAAATATGGTCATTCTCTAATATTCACAGAGTACCCAAGGATACTTTGGGGGTAGGAGGGGCCAGGAGGGAAGGGCAACAGTACTACATAGTTCCTTAGGTTTGCTTACCTTTGTTCTATGGGAACAAACTATTTTAGTCAGCATAGATGGCTACCTGCTGATTTGGACAAGGTTATCCTAATTAGATAAAGCAAAAATGAACAATTAGTGTGAATGAAGATCAGCAATTTGTATTCTTTAAAATTTTGCTTGGGTTTACGAAGGATTAGATGTGGTCTGCATGTTGAAGTTCTCAACTAGCCTGATAAGTACTTTACATCCCATGAGCTCAACTCCCATAGACTTCTTTTAGGCTAGCCTTCCTTTCTATTATCTGTCCACAGGACTTGCTTTTAAGCAAGCTTAAAATAACACTAAGACTTTGGGGATACCTTGTATGGGAGAGGGTGTGATTCTACTTGTAGGAGGATCCCATGCATGAATATTTTTTGTCCCCTCCTCCCTCCTCAATAACTAAGCCTTATGTGCCTCCTTTAGGACCTGAATGCCCTGCGAGGAACAGGTCAGCACATGATGACTGCATCCGTCCATCCCTCTCCTGAGCCAGCCCATGTACTACCAAGGCCAAGGACATCACCAAGTAAGAGATTTCTGTACCTCTGGAATGCCTGAATTGGATCAATAAAACCTTTGTAGTCATGTCAGTTTTATTCCTTGAGAATGGCTTAAAAAGGAAACTCAATGGCTTTGTTCACTTCCTCTTCACAACTTAATAAGTTATATAGCTTCCACAGTGCTAGAAACCTCCACTCAGCTGAATTATCTCCCAGAGCGTCGACACTTTCTTAGGGCTGAGTGTCTGGCATATAACAACACCCAGCTTTGTTGTCCTATCCCATTGTAGCGACTTGCAGCAGAACCGCAAGGTTTGAGAGGATGGGCATATAAACAGTTTTACATGCCGAGGAATATGATAGTACACAGCTGCCGGTCAAACTTTAGTGTCCACCTATGCACCAAAGAGATGGATTAAAATTAAAATCTTGTTTTATTTTAGCATCTCAACAATCAATTCCTGGGATCCAAGCACCCTCTGCTGCCTTAATGCCAGTTGCAGCTATGCAGTCTCACTCAAATCTGCCTGGAAATTCCCAGTCCTTTCAGGTATTAACATTGATAAAGATGCATTAGGAATTTTTTGATAATTTTAATTATCTTCTGGTAAATCTGTCTTTGCCTTTGTTGGTCATTCTGTAATACTTTCTTAAGCAAAAGGTAGGTGGTTGTATTTGTTTCCAGTTGAGGACTGTGTCAGTGCTGTTGGATTTTTTTCTTGCCTAGCAAATAGCAAAGGCCCCCAGTGTAGACTGGCAGAATAATGGCAAATTAGTCTGGCTTAGCATGCACGGTCCACTTGGCGTGCTCTGTGCTTCTGAGGTACCTTTTGAAAAGGGGCCTCTTCAAGAGAGACTTCTGTAAACTATCATCCTCATCCCTCTTTCAGAGTTAAGAGTGCCCAACAATTTAGGGGCCTGTCACCAGCTTCTTGTGATATTGCCTGACTTGGAGGTAGACAGTGGAGTAGCTTAGAAGAGGAAAAGGGATAGTAACCTGAAACCAACTATTCCGTGTTTACTGGGATGCTCTGTATCTGATGGAGATTCTGCATCAGCCTCTTGATATAAAGAGGAGCCAGTGTGGAAGGGCAAATCTACCACTTTGCAAATTGACAGATTTCATTTGGGATCTTAGTCAATAATTCTGCCTTTTCCCAAATACACTTACAGACATAACTTAATCATTTTTTTAAAGTCACTGTGCCTGGTGGTACAGAAGTTTGCAAATTGTTTATGCGGCTTACATTAAAACATATTATAGGAAAGCTAGGAAGATACTGAAGAATCTCTCTCTCCCCCTCTCTCTCTCTTTCTTAATAGGATTACAATTTTCCTGTTTAGAACTACTCAGCAAAGGAGACATGCTTCCAGCTTCTGCTCTAATATAGCTCCAAATGTTGATACTCTCATCCAGCTCTGAAATGTCAGACTCACAGCAGTAATGGCCTCGTGTCACAGTCCAGCTATCTGATCCATTCTCTCCACTCTCACAGCTACCACCTTAGTTCAAACCCTCATCACTCCTTGCTTAGATTATTGCAGAAATCTCCTGTTTGGTCTCCTTGTCTCAAGTCTTACCACATTACTGTCAAACAAAGACTCTATTGCCAAAATAGTTTTCCTTAAACACAAATCTGACCTTGTGAGTCCGCGACTCATCCCCCTCTAGTGGCTTCGGATTATCCTTTCAGATAAAAATAAGTTCCTCTGTTTAGCTTTTAAAGCATTTCATAACATGACCCCAACCTATCTTTCCAACCTCATTACTCATCTCCTGTTCTCTGCCCCAGGTGGATTGACCTTTTCTGTGTTCCTCATTCACAACACTATCTCTTCCTCTGTGGCTTTACATAATGGCTGTTGCACCTCATAGAGGCTGTCTCTTCCTTTTAAGATGCTACTCAAGAACCATCTTCTGCATGAGGCTTTTCCTAATTCTCCCCATCTCTCCCAAACTGCCTTGTATTTAACTACTTTGTATGTATTTGCACTTATTCACTTTATAGAGTATTGATTAGAACTGCACTAAGACTTTTGGGATACTGTATTTATGTTGTGTATGTTTTATCTGTACTTGTCATCGCCATTAGGATGTCAGCTAAAGGAGGCAATTAGTTCTTTTCTTTTCTTTTCTTTTTTTTTTTTTGGCTAGGCAATGGGGTTAAATGACTTGCCCAGGGTCACACAGCTAGTAAGTGTTATGTGTCTCAGGCCGGATTTGAACTCAGGTCCTCCTGAGTCCAAGGCCAGCGCTCTATCCACTGTGCCACCTAGCTGCCCCACAATTAGTTCTTTTCAAAATGCCCCTATAACTCTGAGTTTTCTTAGCCCTATGCAGGGATGCAGGCCTGTGCCTATCACCAGAACGCTACCCCTGTCACTTCGCATCTACAACCTGTAGGACCCATGTATCCAGGACCACTTTCTCAGACTCCTCATTTTCAAGGTAAGGTCAAAAAACCCCAAACTCCATGATGCTTTTCTTGTTCTTCCTCCCTGACTTGTTGTTGTTTCTACTTTTCAATCTCAGGATATGAAAAGAGAAATTTACATTTCCTTGACCATGACTACTTTATTCCCAACGTTTTTTCAGCCTCTCTTCATTTGTTCTCTGTCTCTCTTTTTCTCCCTACTCCCAAAATTACTGTGATGTATATAAAACAGGGAGCAAAAATTGCCAAGTGAAATATTTGAATGTTGTATGGCTTTCTGTTCAAGCACTTAAAATTAATTTATCCTTTTAAAAATATTACTGTTATTTCCCATTGACACTCTGTGGAACACTTGTTTGGAACAAAAAAGTGTAAATAAACAACAAAATGAATACATTGGCCATCTTGAACAGCGTGTGCCACATTCTGAACCTAGGGTCAGCTGAGTGGGCAGTGGAGGGAGCATCAGACCTGCACAGAAAGATCTGAGTTCAGATCGTTTCTCAGAGGTTTGTAGGCTGTGACTTTGGACAAGTTATTTCATCTCTGTCAGCCTCAGTTTCCCCCAACCAAAACATGGAGATGATAATAGCACCTACTTCACATGATTGTTGTGAGGATCAGTTTGCCACGTGAACTGCTTTGCACACTGTGTAAATGCTTATGCTTGTTTGCATGGTCTGCCGCTTCTGTGCCGAGGAGGAAGCGATCTTTCCTTGTCAGTTCTAGAAAGGGCTTTGGTTTTTACACAGAGTACAGAGTTCTCACGTCTCTCTTCGTTGCTTTCTTTTACATTATTACTGTGCTGTGTAAATTGTTCTTTTGCTTCTGCCTGTGTTACTCTGTATTAGTTCATGTGAGTTTTTCTGAGTTCTTGATGTTTGTTGTTTCTTATGATGCATTAATACTATCTTCCTTTCACATACAACCACTTGTAAGCCATTCTCCAATTGATGGACATTTACTTTGTTTACCAAGTGCTTTCTCAATTGAAAGCTTCTTTGTTGTTCATTTATTCAGTTGTGTCCAACTCTGTGTGACCGCATGGACTTTGTCCATGGAATTGGTTGACCATTTCCTTCTCCAATGTGTCCCCATTTTACAGATGAGGGACTGAAGCAATTAGGGGTTAAATGACTTGCCAAGGGTCACACAGCTAGTAAGTGTTTGAGTCTGGATTTGAATTCAAATCTTTCTGACTTCAGGCCCAGTGCTCTATTTATTGCATCACCTAGATAATTGAACCAGGAATGCCAAAACCTCCATTTAAGGAGGGAGCCCAGGTCAACCATCTCTTCATTTCCCCAGCTGCACTCTTTTGGACTTCTCTGTCATCTCCTCCACTCCCTTTTGTGTGTTGCCTTCCCCTTTTACACTGTAAGCTCCTTGAGTGCAGGGACTGTCTTTTCTTTTGGATATTTATATCCCCATAGCTTAGTGTAGTGCCTGGCACATAGGAGGTGCTTAATAAATGTTTATGACTGACTAATAGCAGTGAACAAAAAGATCCCACAGAATCTGTATTCTGATGTTTTTCAATTTGTACATTTTATTTCAGTACAACAGATTTTAATCAATAAACACTTAACCCACACACAAAAATGCATTCCCCCAAACAGTTATACATAACCAACTGATAGAGTGAAACTGGTAGTACGTGTGAGTTTCCACTTTTTTATGTAGCCATTATTAACAGAACAGAATTTGTTTTTTAACTTTAGTAATTTAGTACTAACATTGTTCATTGTCTTTTGTCAGTCTGGTTGACTTTTAGTGTTGTCTTGATTTACACTGTTTTCGTCTTTGTGTGTATGTCTCACAAAATCTTTTTTTTTCCTTTTCTTCCCGCACTTAATAGTACTTTATTTTTTTCCAATTACATGTAAAAATAGTTTTCAGCATTCACTTTTATAAGATTTTGAGTTCCAATTTTTTTTTCTCTCTCCCTTCCCCCAAGACCACAAGCAATCTGATATAGGCTATACATGTGTGATCATATTAAACATATTTCCACATTAGTCATGTTGTAAAAGATGTCCCATAAAGTCTTTTGATGCTTCCAGAAGGATGGGGGGAAAGGAGAAAACAGTTTAATTTTATTCTCTAAAGGAGTTTGCCACAAAAGTCTTGTTGGCAGCACATGTGTTGTTCTGTGGCTATCATGTCACAGACACAGTTCTCAGTTACTAATAATGAGATCATTGCTCTTTCCCCAGCTCCTTTTCTACTCCTGCTTTTCCAAACGTATCTCCAGATCTTCTGTTTAAACTGTTTCATTTGTGGAATATATCTGTTTTTAGGCTCAGCTGATATTGCTTCATTTCTCATGACTGAAGCTCGGCAGCATAACACCGAAGTCCGAATGGTAGTGAGCAAGGTGGCCGATAAAATGGACCATCTTGTTGCCAAGGTGAGTCACTCTGCAGATGGCATAGGAGAAAAGATGGGGGAGGAGGGAAGTGGTGCCACCTGGCCTGAGATGTAACTGATTCCAGCATCTGCACAGAAGTAGGACTGTACTTGGTAATGGCGTACCTAAACTCTTTCTTGTTTGGCTAGGAGATATTTACTTAGAGCTTGCTCTATCATTACCATGTAAAAGTGGTTAGATATCTAGATTGTCAGGTTCTAGAAGACCATTTTAGCTTGTATCTTTCTTAATGAAGTCTCCTCTGATATCCCCTTTTAAGGTGGAAGAATTACAGAAGCACAGTGCTAGCAGCTCCTTGCTCCTTCCTAGCTTATCAGTCAGCATGGAAACAACTATGATTATGAGCAACATTCAAAGGATCCTTCAGGTAAGGGTGATCTTGCTTTTTTTATAAAGTGCTTCCTTTCCAGTGCTATTTCCCGAAAATGTATCAGTTCTGCATGCTTCCAACACCCAAATAGGCTGCAAGTATAAACCAACTTGGGTTGAGTGAAATAAAGAAACAGTTTACCCAGAATGATTTAACTGGGTTAGGGTAAAGTCTCACAACAGACACAGTGAAAAAAAAAACAAACCTGCTACTTCCTCTGATTACTCGAGGTGGCTTCAATAATTTTTCAGATATGCATTCACCTGGTACTGTGTGCTAGGTTCTGTGAGGGATCCAAAACTTAATACGTGATCCCTGAGGGCAGAGCCAAGATGGTGTAGTAATGGCAGGGACTCTCCTGAACTCTCCCAAATTCCCCTTCAAATAACATTAAAATAACACCTCCAAACAATTTCTGGAGTGGCAGAACCAACAAAAAGATGGGGTGAAACAGTTTTCTAGCCTAAGACAACTTAGAAAGTTGGCAGGAAAGGTCTGTCTCACGGGGGTGAGAGTGGAGCACAGTCCAGGGCAGGCTGTACCATCGCAGACTGAGCCTCAGCAAACTAATAGCAGGCCTTGGGGGCCACTGAATTAGTGGCTGCAGTGGCTTCTGGAGCTCTCAGCCCACAGACAGTACGGAGGTCAGAAAACTGGTCATAAAGAAATTATAGGAGACTTTCTGCCTGGCACAGTGTGCATGATTCTGTTGCATTGCCCATGCGTGGTTCTGGGTCACAGTCCCAGGGCAAGGAGAAAGACAAGGAGGAACAGGGACCCTGGTCATGGTTCCAAGGTGAAAAAATAGTGCTTATGGTCACTCAGACACTAGAACACAAGCCAGGAGAACATTGACTACACCTCTCCTTAGATCATACCACCTTGGAAGAATTGAAACCTACAAACCTCCCAGAACTAGCTCTGAACACAGCAGCACAAAAAACCTGAAGCTTGGGACAGTGCCACCTCTACCCTGGGAGCAGAGCCCAACTTTAAAAAAAAGTTAAAAGTCAAGAAAAAGGCTAGAAAAATGGGCAAACATCAAAAAAAGAACCTGACCATAGAAAATTACTATCTTGACAGGGAAGATCAAAACACAGAAGAAGATAATGAGATTTAAAAGTAGCTACATGCAAAGCCTCAGAGAAAAAAGTGAATTAGTCTCAGGCTCTGGAAGAGCTCAAAAAAGGATTTTCAAAATCAAATAAGAGAGGCAGAGGAAAAATGGGGTAAAGAAATTAAAGTGATGGAAGAAAGAGTGGAACTTTCCAGAAGACTCAGTGAGAAGTGGAGGGTAGCAGCTACTGCTGTCTGAGCTCTGCACACAAGAACTCGTGCCCTCCTCCCCCAATCTTCTCTTTCTTCCTCTCTATCCCCCAACACCCCAGCCAGCTCTTGGGCGGTCCCCTCTCACCCCACCCTGGATGGGCATTTTGACACTGGGCATACTGCAAGCATAGCTCCCTGGCTATAAAAAATGGTGAAGGAAGCTACTTATTATGATATTTTGGGGGTAAAGCCCTATGCCTTCCAGGAAGAACTAAAAAAGTCATATAGAAAACTAACCTTAAAATGTCACCCAGATAAGAATCCAAATGAAGGAGAAAAGTTCAGGCAGATTTTTCAAGCTTAGGACGTGCTTTCTGATGCAAAGAAAAAAGATTTATATGACAAAGGTGGAGAATAAGTCATCAAAGAGGGTGGTTCTGGTGGTGGCTTTGGTTCTCCAATGGATATCTTTGATATGTTTTTTGGAGGAGGTGGAAGAATTCAAAGGGAACAAAAGAGAACCAAGAGGTAAAATGTTCATCAGTTGTCAGTGACCTTAGAAGATTTATATAATGGTGCAACTGGTTTTGCAAAAGAATGTAATTTGTGATAAATGTGAAAGATGGGGTGGTAAGAAAGGAGCTGTATTCTGCTGTCCCAACTGCAGAGGTACTGGAATGCAAATAAGAACTCATCAGATAGGACCTGGAATGTTTCAGCAAATTCAGTCAGTTTGCATGGAATGCCAAAGGCATGGGGACGAATCAACCCTAAAGATAGATATAAAAACTGTAATGGAAGGAAAATTGTTCGAGAGAAGATTCTAGAGGTTCGTATTGACAAGGGCATGAAAGGTGATCAGAAGATAACATTCCATGGTGAAGGAATTCCATGAATTCCTGGAGCTAGGACTTGAGCCAGGAGATATTATCATTGTTTTGGATCAGAAGGACAATGCTATATTTACATTCGAGGGGAGGGCTTTTTCATGTGTATGGATATCCAGTTGGTTTAAGCATTGTGTGGCTTTCAGAAATCAATAACAACTCTTAATAATAGAACTATAGTCATTACTTCTCATCCTGGTCAGATTGTTAAACATGGAGATATCAAATGGGTGAATGAAGGTATGAGAAAGGAATTCTGATAATTGAGTTTAAGGTAAACTTCCCAGAGAATGGCTTTCTTTCATCAGATAAGCTATCTTTGTTGGAAAAATTACTGCCTAAAAGAAAGGAATAGAGGACACTGAAGATATGGATCAGGTAGAACTGGTGGACTTTGACCCATCTCAAGAAAGAAGAAGCCAAGGGCAGCTAGGTGGCGCAGTGGATAGAGCACCGGTCCTGCAGTCAGAGGACCTGAGTTCAAACCCAGTCTCAGACCAGACACTTGACACTTACTAGCTATGTGACCCTGGACAAGTCATTTAACCCCATTGCCTAGCAAAAAAAAAAAAAAGAGAGAGAGACCTATTGAGGGCCACAGCAGCTAAGAGAGAGGAGAGTTTGCTATGGGCTAGGGCTTGGGAACTGACTTCAGCCCTGCTTGTGTTCCTAGACTAAGAATTATACCAGCAGGTGTTAACTAGAGGGTGGTGTCATGTACACCTGACCTCATGCCAATTCCCTTTTGTGTTTCATAGGACTGTCTCCCCTAGACTCCCTTTCTTAATCTTCCTGGAAAAATCAGGTGGTCTGTTTAAGATGAAGTGGGGTCTGAGGGTTGGTTTACTGGAGTTGTGTACAAACCTTCTCTCCAGGGGGTTCTAAATAGCATGGCTGTGAGTACTGGTTGCTTCTTGCCTCAAAACATGAACTAAATAATACCAGCTTCTGCTGACTTAAATATGTTGATCTATGTTGATCTCTTAATATTGTTCATTTGTAAAAGAGTTAAATTATATCCCCGTATTTCAAACTTAGGAAAATGAAAAATTGAAGCAGGAGGTCCTTGAGAAGAAAAATCGTATAGAAGAACAAAATGACAAGATTACTGATCTGATTGAACGCAGTCAGAGGTAATAGCGCAGTGAACTGGCTCTAAAAATAAAACATAATTTATTTAATGTCCACATCAAACAGGATTACTTATGGCAATGAGAGAGCTGTCTGTACCAAGGAGGTTTCAAACATTCACATCTCCTGTCCATTGTATGGCATTGTTCAGGATCACTCTGACCCTCTGCTCGACTTTGTGTGTGTGCAGTTTGTGGACCTAATCCTATATTTCATAGGTATGTGGAGCAGAACAACCTGCTGATGGAGAAGAGGAATAGCACCCTGCAAATAGCCACCGAAAACACGCAGGCAAGAGTGTTGCATGCTGAGCAGGAGAAGGTAACATCATGAGCACCTGAGCACCAGCGCCAGCAGCCTCGAGGGCCAGACACAGCTAAGACCTTTTCAAAAGAGAAGCCTAGTGTTTTCAAGTAGAGCGAACATGATCCCAGTCCCTATTTCAGAGTAATTCCTGGGCACATTACTCACATTTTCACCTGCTAACATGTTCTGAATTCACTAAAGTTGTGTGTGTGTGTGTGTGTGTATCACTTTTACATATTGACTTAAAAAAAACTCAGGTTGGTAGAAACAGTTATCCTGTTATATACTCAGAAACAAAATAATAGTAAACCTCATCTAATAATCCTCATATCCCGTAGGACATCTCTCTGGGGCTTAAGGTTTAATTCTAATGAATCTAAACATCTTTAAAGGTGTTTCCGAAGGCCTTCCATTTCATTGCTACTACATGACTTTTGTGTAGTGCTTTGGGCTTTCGTAGCTGTTATCTCAGCACCATCCTGGGAGAAGAGGAGGGTAGCACTCCTCTTGTTCCCTCACACTGCCTCTGCTTTGTAAGCATTAGATTGAAACTGATTTCAGACTGGGAGTGCTAATGTCAGAGTCAAAAAATACCATTAGGGTCTGCAATGCCTAGGATTAGGGCTTTGGGTGGGACTGGCTGGTTTTAATGACTAGGCTTGTTTACATTCCTGTCATTAACAATGAGATTGGAGACTGTTTGCTTGGGCTGCATATCTTTAGCTGAGAAATATTGGCCCTTTCACCTGCTAGGTTTGGAGAGATTAAGTTTTGTTGGAGGAGAAATGGTCTGTGATTATTTTATTTTCGTGGGAAATTCACTAAGGACAATGTATAGACACACACACAGGGTCAGACCTTGTGTAGTTTATTTACTGGCCTCTGCTCTTTCACAATTGAGGATTCTTTCATGAGGTCTGATGTTCTTGTTATATTCTTTAATTATTGCCATTAACATGAGTTCTTCCTTGTTCTGGTATGTTCTAGCCCCATCTTCTCACCAAATGTGACAGGTCCCCATTCTCACTTCCCAGCCCATTCTGGATTGAGGGGTAGGCACCTTATGACATTGAGTGGTCCCTAAGCTAACTAACACGTGTCTCTTGTGTGATATTTCTATTACTCCCTTCTCTTTTCCTCCTTTCTCATTCTGTCCTCTTTCTTTCCCTCCCACATTTCCTCTCCTTGCCCTTTGGCCCAGGTTTACTAAGCTGCACACAACGTTGTTTGGTCCCCCTTGGACCAGCTGGGGCTAATGAGGCTGCTGACTGTGGCTTTTGCATGATGAGGGACCAGCCATGTAGAGCTCACTTCATCCCTGCTAGTCACATTTAAACTGAGCTGACATTGACCATTTCCTCTTCATTCCCACCCTCTTCCCAGTCTCTTGTCCTATACCTTCTTCCTCTCATTTTCTTCCTGGGGACTCCTCCTGTGTCAGGGAAAAGACCACAGTTCTCCTGCCTCAGACACAGAAATAGTTCTAACTACTCACTGTGACAGGATTGTTTTTCGTATTTCTGTGTAGCCATAACCTATTGGAATTGCCAGGGACCTTGGAGGGGATCTAATCCATGTCCCTCCTTTTACAGATTCCTCAGTGACTTGCTAGGCCCTGCTCCCAGCCCTGCAGCCCACCTTCTCTGATACTCGTCGCTCTTGGTCTGACTTGGATGCTTTTGCTGCTTGTTTTTCAGAACATTTTGTTTTTCCTCTTGCTCCTTTCTCTCCCAGCACCCGATGTCAGCAGCAGGATTCGTTGAGGGGTGGGACCAAGGGAGGCCGCCTGGACGTGGCGTAGGTGTTTAGTGTTTTCCTTCTTTCTGACGCTTTCGCATGTGCTCACTGACTTGCTCTCTCAGGTATCTGTTTGCTTGTCCGACTGGGACATAGGGCTTTTTACTGACTTTGAGTCAGCAGGAGTCCAGGACTTTTGTGCATGGCAACTCTGCTTCTCCTTGGAAGGGAGCAAGCTATTGAACTGTGTGTCATCTCTAGATGTAATTCCTCCCTGTCCTGGTTGTTTGGCTAACCTCAGCAAGGCTTTCTGCTGGCTTACATCTGGGCATGTATTCAAACCATGTATGGATGCAGAACCACCAAGACTCAGTTCCAAGTTTCAGACACTCATTTGAGGCAAGCCAGTCTATTCCCTTATGCTAGGGATAATGCCATCTTCTCAATTTCATGGTTTTCTTTGTACTACTAACTCACCTTACTGCTACTTCCCTCATGGCGGAACTAATCATTAAGAAGAGTTTAAAATTATATTCAGGGGCAGGTAGGTGAGCACAGTGGATAGAGCACTGACCCTGGAGTCAGGAGCACCTGAGTTCAAATTTGGCCTCAGACACTTGGCAATAGCTGTGTGACCCTGGGCAAGTCACTTAATCCTGATTGCCTCACCAAAAAAGAAAACAAAAACAAACAAACAAAAATTATGTTCTGTGTACTTTGCTTAATTGGGAAGTGAAATATATACCCCATTTTAGAAAGATTTCTTTCCTGTTTGATTCAGCTTGGGGGTTGGGTAGTAGGTTTTGGCATTTCACAGAGTAAACTTCATTTATCTAGAAATTAGTTGACCTCATCTTAATGATTCAGGGTAAATGAGGTATTACTATACTGTCAGTATTGTTAATCATTTGCCTCCCATACTAAATCAGTAGGAAACTTCTGGTACTGGTTAGCATAAATTCAAATTATGTACTAAAAAATAGCATGAATTATAAATAGATCATTTCAATTATATTTCTAATACTAATTATAATAATAATACTTTATAGTTGCATAGTACCATGTGATTTTTCAAAGTACTTCCATATGACTACCTCATTTGATTCTTACAGTGACAGTGGGAGGTAGGCAGGGCAAATAGTATTATCCTCATTTTATAGATGAGGAAACAGGCCTAGAGAGAGTAAGTTATTTGTCCATGGTTTCACTCCTGATCCATCAACAGCAGAGCCAGGATTAGGATCCAACTATTTTATCTCCTAGTCCAGTGTTCTTTCTGTGCTGATACAGTATACATTAAAGCATTAGTAAACTCACTGGTCAAGCAAAGAGTTCATTGTTATTCTTGCTATATGATATAGTGATATTTTGGTATCCCAAGAGCAAAGAGCTGGAAACTAAAGCTAACTCTAGAGAATTTTCCCACTACATGCTATTGGTTATGTAATTAACCTAACTTACCCTTTTTCTTGTTACTCAAATGAAAGCATTCATTTAAACACACATTCCTTTTATAGCCCATTGATTAGTTAGAATACAGGTTTTTGCTTTGGGATTGATTCTGAAATATTTTAGATGGGAATTTCATTGTTAATACTTCTCCTCATGAGGCCTCGATAAGGAAGCCTAAATCATCTATAACAGAGTTTGCCTGTTACATAGCATGGTGTCCAGCATATGCCAATGGTCCAGCAGATAAATGCTACTTCTCTCTACTTGGGCTCAATCTTACCTGCCTAAGACAGCATTACTATTCCTGAATTTTGTAATTGACTATGTCTTGGTTTCCAGTATGTATATCTACATGAGTATTACCTGTTTTCATTTTTAAGTCCTCCATGAAATAGAAATCTTCAATAATCCAGTTTCAAATAGTGAAATGAAACTAGCAGTAAAGGAACCTCCCAAAGGTGGCAGAGGGGGAATCTTTCACCTAAATGGATTTCCAGTTGAATTCTATCAAACATTTAAAGAATAATTAATACCTATACTACACAAGTCATTTTCAAAAATCTAGAAATAAAATATTCTAGTAAACACCTTTTATAAGCTATAAGCAATACTAATCCTGAAGCCAGGGAAGGATAAAGCAAAGAAGGAGAACTACAATCACTAATAAATATTGATTCAAAAATCTGTAGTAAAATCTCAACAAAAAGACAATAAACAGCAATAAAAAATTATTATAAAAAATTTTTTCACTACCATAGATTTCTGGGTGTACAGCATAATCATTAAATCATATTAAAAACATATATACTTCAAAACACATGATTATATTATGTATGCAAATTACAAAGCAGACAGAGGAGGGCCATTTTTTATTTTTTTGGTGAGGCAGTTGGGATTAAGTGACTTGTCTAGGGTCACACAGCTAGTAAGTTTCAAGTGTCTGGCCATTTTTAATATAATAAAAACCATATGCCTAAAACCAAGAGCTAGCTTTATTTATAATGGAAAAACACTAGTAGCTTTCTCAGTCAACCCAGGAATAAAGCAAGAATGTCCTCTTTCCCCACTATTTTTAAAAATCAATTATTTATTTATTAGCATGCTTTTCTTTTTAAATTTTGAGTTCCAAATTCTTTCCCTCTGCCACTCACTGAGAAGGCAAACAAAATGATATCAATTATACATGTGAAGTCATGCAAAACATTTCCATATTAGCCATTTTTTTTTTTTTTTTTGAAAAAGGCAAAAAAAAGTGAGAAAATTATACTTCAGTTTGTACTCAGAGTTCATCAGTTCTCTCTTTGGAGGTGGCTAGCATTTTTTCATTATGAGTCCTTTGGAATTGTCCTGGATCATTGGCTTGATCCGAGTAACCGCGTCTTTCACAGTTAATTGATCATTACAAACATTGCTGTTACTGTGCACAGTGATCTCCCGGCTCTTCTTACTTTACTCTGCATCAGTTCTCCCCACTATTTTTTTACATAGTTTTAGAAATATTAGCACTAGCAGTAAGACAAGTGAAAGAAATTAAAGGCATAAGCAAAGGCAAAGAGAAGACAAAATTATCCCTCTTTGCTGATGACATAATTTTCTTTGGAAACTAATTGAGATAATTAATAGCTTCAGTAAATTAGCAGTAAGCAAAATAAATCCACAGAATCATCAACATTTCTACATAATGGTCACATAATCTGGAAGAAAATAATTGAAAGGGAAGTACCATTCTGAATAACTACAAAAATGCATAAAACATCTGGGAATCACTCTACTAAGTCACGCTCCAGAATTCTGTAGATGCAATTACAAAACATTTTAAAGAAATAAATATTTTGAGGGGTATTTATTGTTTATGGTTAAGCCACACCAATATGATAAAAATGATGACAAATAAATTGATAGATTTAGTATTGTGCTAATCAAACTCCCAAAGGCTTGCTTTATAGAGAGTGAAGCAAAATTATGATGAAATCATTTGGAGGAGCAAAAGACCTAGAACCTCAAAGTAGATTGTAGATGGAAAAATTAAGAATGAAGAGTCTAATGGGGGAATTGCACTCAAATTATACCAGAAAGCATTAAACATAGCAAAGTTTCTGCAGGGCACAGGCCCATATCTGTTTGACTGCCTTTGTATAGTGCCATGGCTATGGGAACCCTTAGGCATTCTCTTCAGATATTAATGCCTTCCTTTCACAGCCAGAAGCAAACATCTGTAGACCACAGCTGCTTCTTTCCCCTGAAAGTTTTTTATTGTACTCCAGCAGTCTTAAATGAACCTAAAAATATCCTCCTACCTAAATTATTATGTGACACTACTTAGAGCCCTCACAATGCCCTGTATTCTCCTATCTTTATTAGTATTATTACTTCTTGGAAACTCCAAGAAGACATTTATGGCAACAGTCGTCATTGGGAATTGAATACTCTGAAAAGTTAAGAAGCCATACATATCTGGGATACTCATTGTATAATAACCCAAGGTAACTGAGAATGAAGAACTCAGAAGAAAAAATGTGGATAGTATATTCAGGGGAGTCTGCTAATTGCATGTTCAGTTACCACAGAGCTAAGATTCAATGTTTATTGTCTTTTTCTCCAATAAATGCAACTGTTGGTTCAGCAGCTCTCTTTATGGAGAGGATACATACATAGGTACTGGCTAGACTGCATCTTTGGGGTAACAGTGACTGGACTGCAAGGTCTCATGGAACAATGGAGAGCTGCCCCTTCAGAGCCACTGCTGCATGTATTATGTGTTCAAAATGTTTTAGAAAATGGATATTTTGGGGGGCAGCTAGGTGGCACAGCTAGAGCTCCAGCCTTGGAGTCAGTAGGACCTGAATTCAAATGTGACCTCAAATACTTGACACTTATTAGCTGTGTGACCCTGGGCAAGTCACTTCACCTCGATTGCCTAAGCAAAAAGGGAAAAAAAAAAAAGGATTTTTCTAAGGTCCTGGTACTGTTCAGGTCAAAGCTCTGCAGTGCTCCAGGAAGATGGTAATCATGTAATACACACACCTCAGTGCAACATGGCATTTCCAGTGGTCACAAGATGGGCAGAAGTGAAGGATAACTTTGAGGACAACCGTAGAAAAAGGATATGTCTTTTCAGAGCAATGTCAGAGTACTTAATCAAATAATCCTAGTATAATGGCATAGGCCACATGAGGAAATTTTTTAACTGCATTATGTCATATTGAGCAGTGTTTAAGTAGTCTTACATCTCAGTCTCTCAGAAGTTAACCTGTGAGGGCTTGCTTTGATACAAACATGGGAGTTGTTTTTTCCATGTCTCTCATGATTTAAGACCTCACAGCAATCCTCGGTTAGTTGCAGAAAATTTGTCATAATTAAGCAGATTGAGTCAATCCCCAGAAAGAAGCAAATTTTGTCAATAGCCCTCAAACCTTACCTTTTGGTGCTCCTCAATGACTGTCATGACTCTCAGAATTTGTGTACTGGCTGCCGTGTTCATGCTTCTCTGTGCCTGGTTGTTGCCTTCATAATCTAATATTCACATTACAGTCACATCTGCCAGTTTGGCTGTTCTTCTCTTCCTTTTCCCCCTGAAGAATGTAAGCACTTTGAGGGCAGGGCTATTTAATTTTCTTTCTTTGGATCCCCAGTACTTATTAGCCCATAGGTTCATTGATCAATATCTTCTTAAATGAAGCACCTTTGGAAATTACCAAGACTCATTAGTATTGCTAACTCTTAAAGGCCTTTCCTTTGCCCGCCTCTTAAATTTTATTTTCTTGTACATCATAGGAACTTAAAAGAGGTTTGTTTTCCTGAATTGGATTATGCAGATTTCAAAGTCTTCCCTTTGCTTAATGCAATGTTTATTATGTCTCTAATCCTTTAAAAAAAATTCTTCCTTACCTTTTTCCTCTTTACTGTTATACATATGCAGTTAAGCTTTCTTCACCCAGTGAATTCCTCTCATTTAATAACTCAGGTATATTGATATATTTACAAAGAAAAGATTAGCCACTTTTAATGAGTTCAGAATCTGATTTAAAATGCAGTGAACCAGCTAGCTCAGAAGTAAATCAATCAAGTCTTGCTGGATAGGGTATATAGGTCATCTTTCTATATAAAAACCTTATTCTTAGAACTCCAAACTACCTTCATATATGCTAATGTCCCTCCCATTCAATTAAGTGAGGTTAAGCCGTAGATGCCAAACACTATCATCCTTGGGGTCCTGACCTCAGTATTAGTGAGGAGCCGTTACCTATTCATTGCACAATTTTTGTGTGTTGGCAGAGGATAGCATTAGGACTAGTGCTTAGTTGTGTAACTTGTGGTTTAAGCTTACTCCTAATTCCTCTGCTTGATTAACCAGGCTAAGGTCACAGAAGAGTTGGCATCGGTGACTGCCCAGGTCTCCAGTCTGCAACTGAAACTGACCACTCAGCAGAAGAAGGAAACAGACCTGCAGATGCAGCTGACAGGATGCCTGAAGGAAGCAGATCTCCGGGAGGCCCAGATCAGCCAATTGCAGGCACAGATCACAGGTCTGTTCTTGGTAACAAGGGCTGGACTGACTTTGACCATTCTAAACCCTGGCCTGGAAACCACTGTTGTCTACCAAACCTTTTCCATTCAGCATGTTGTTCGCAAGACCACTGGAGAACATGAAAGAGAGACTCCTACTATGTGAGAACTGAAAAGGACCCTTGGGGTCATCTAATCCAGCATAAAGAAAAATACAGTTGGATGAATTAGTACGAACCTATCATCAGTACTAAGAAATATTTTTCAAAAAAATACTTTTTTGGTTAGTAACGTCATTCTTTTTTTTTAACGTAAAAGACGATACATTCATTACTCCAAAAAGACTATTCATGCAGGGATGCAGATGGACTCAAGTTTCCACAGCTCCTTCTCTCATTGATGGTACATTTAGAACTTCACTATAGTATGGAGTTCTCTGTTTGCCTGAGTTACTGTGCTTCCACTCTACCACCTTGGTGAACAACAGAATCTCCCCACACACACACACTCGTGATTATAAGTTGGGTATGTGTTAAGAAACACAGTTATACTCTGACTGGTCTGAGAGTTGGGGAGTAGATGTCAGCAGAATGTAAATTTACCATGTGAAGCAAAGTATCTTATGTCCAATTCCACAAACATTTGTTAAATATCTACAAATTTATTATTACATTTATTGTCGTTATGAACTGGGGTTCAATCCAGTGATTCCCAGCCCTGCCTCTGTATTGTCCCATGGAACTCCCTGTCACTTTAAAGGATGCTACATAATTCTGAAAAAAAGGTATTTAAATTTACTTTAAATATATGTCACACTACTGTTTTTGAAGGGAATGAAAGGAGCCATCATGAAAAATCAGTCAGTAAAAATGTCACTAGTACCAGAGGGTTGGATCTCTCTGACCCAGGGACCTACTTGATCTGACTCATTATGTACAAACTAAAGAGATTCTGTATTCTATGGACTAGTTAGTGAAAAGAGGTGGTATGTTCCAGAGTAAAATTATCATCTCTTTCAGTTGGACATATTTTCTTTACTTCATACATGTTCAAGTTGAGGCACAAACAAGTGACTTGCCGGTCAGCTAAATGTGAGTGGGTAGAGGAATGAATACGTGAGTATGTCTTTGCATAGCAGCCTCAATAAACTGCTTAGAGAGATGACACAATAATCAAAAGAGGGAAGAATTCTCCCGAATAAGTGGAATGGTATGGTAAAGGATTCACACCTTGAAGCCTTGAAGATGCTTACAGTCACCCAGGCAGCCAAGCAAGCCCAGCCATTAAATTTTATTCATCCATTCTTGGACCAACTATCTGCTTCTGTTTTTCAGAACTCCGAGAAACATCAGAGCAAGCTCAGTCCCAATTTAAAACCGAAAAGCAAAACCGCAAGCAATTGGAACTGAAGTTGGCAACTCTAGAAGAGGAGCTGGCTGACCTTCAGGCTGAGAAAGCATCTCTGGAAAAGGTAAGTTTTGTTGCTTAGGTTCCTCCCCCAGACATGCTTAGGCAGGTCAGCCAATTCTGGCTTTTAGGGAAGGTTTGGGAGGTGTCTTCTTGGTCTGTGAAGGACCCTTCTTGATTTGGAAATTCATTTCCACACTAGGAAAGACTGCCTGCCCTGGAGACAAAGATCTCTGGTCTTAAAGTATATTTCAATTGGGATATAAAAGAAAAAATAACTAAATAAGAAAACATTTTAAGTTTCTAGGAACCAAGCAAGTTCCTAGGGATATAGGCACACTTATTTAACCTCTACTAGACTATTAGAAATTAAGATTAGTTTCTTCCTTCCAAAGACCCTCTCAGAGAGGAAAAAGAAGTCTGCCCAAGAGCGAAGTCAGGCTGAGGAAGAGATTAACGAAATTCGCAAATCACACCAGGAAGAATTAGAAAAACTTCGGCAACTCCTGAAACAGGCGCAAGTGTCTACAGATCAAACAGCTGCTGAACAGGTACAGGGAGATGTGGGAATAGGAAAACAAGATCACAAACCTGCATGAAGAAGTGAAAACCTCAAACATAAGAACAAATTTCCCAGATTCCATTTTAGATTTTTATGAATATTCCCTGGAGACCTCAGTTACAGGTGCCAAATGGGATGGATATCAAGTAAAATGCCATCTTTCCAGGGACATTTCAGTGGTTGAAAAGAATGAGGAGCAAAAGATTTCCAGTGTGATGAGAAAAGATATGGCAAAAAGTCACAAAGGGAGGTGGCTGAAGCACAGATTTGGCTAGGAGCACAAGCCTAACCAGTTAGATGGGTACAGTAGGTGGTGCAGGGGCAGGGATCTAGGAGGAATAAACAAGGTCAGCCAGGCTATAAAAGGTCCAGGCAAATGCATTCAGACCCCCAGCATTCAGAGAGGTCCAAGACAGCAGCAGCAAAGAGAGGAGACACCATGGCAAGTTCTGAGCCCAGGGACGAGGCTGTTTGACGCTGTCCAGTTGTGCACTCCTTTCTTGGGTATGCATGCCTCTGTGTCCTCATGGGTTCAATAGCCATGAAGATATCAGAGAATTGACTACTAAGGAAATTAAAATTGTTCTGTATCATTTAATAATTGATTCTATTTTATAATTGGCCATATTCTGTGCTACTGTCCCATTTTGTATAATTGCTCAGTCTCCATCTCTGAGTCAGCTTTTCCTCTGAGTTAGTTACAAATTAACTTATTCCCAGAAGCTATATTACTCATCCTTTCCTGTCCTTGAGGGTCTTATCTCCCTAACAGACCCTTCTAGGAGTCTGCTAACTTAGGTCTGCCAACAAGGCCTGCAAGATGCTGATGGGTCCCATAAAAAAAATTAACATTCCTTAATTGTCAGAGAGGGGTGGTCACTAGCGCCTGCTTTCTTGAAAATCGTCATTCGTGTTATCCCCACCCCCATGAAATTGTCTACCTTGTAACAAGAGTATCTAGCCAACTCTGTACTCCCCAAAACTATACTAAGCCCTACCTTGGAGTCTTTGGTCATTGAGAGAGGCCATTGACCCAATTTATTGGTTACTGCTAGTCTAACTGACAAATTGATCATACTCAGATCATTGTCTCTTGGTTTACCTTAATTTTCAAATGTAACATTACTGATAGACTCTGCCCCTTATTAGCGCAAGGGCCTTAGAACTTAGGATTACTGGGACAGCCTCATCGAGGAAGAAGAAACATATTAAGAGCTATTGGCTTATTATCCCATACAGGGAGAAACTATCTGGACTTAAAAAATCTCCCTCCCCAATGTCGTAAGGATCCTTATAAGTTTTAAGATCTTACATAAGTTCTCTGGGCAGGTGTCTCTGGTGGAAGCTGAGCTGAGATCCCAGTGGGAAGCCAAGTGTGAGCGTTTGTTGGCTTCTGCCAAGCATGAACATTTGCAGCAGTACCAGGAAGTGTGTGAGGAGAGAAATGCTACTCAGCAGAAACTCACTCATCTGAAAGAAAAGGTGAGCCATACTGAAGCAATGAGGCTGGCCATTCAGCCTCTTTGGATTGTTTGGATTGTTTGGATCTTGTAGCTATTCAGCAGCCGGGGGGTGGGGGGGGGGGAAGGGGGAGATTGTTTTTAAATTCTTTAGCCTCAAAATTGCCCCAGCGCACCAACTGCCCAGAAGTCTGTCTTTTCTAGACTTATTGCTGATGGTGACAGTAAGTACCAGTATCCTGAAAAAGTACAGTGACAGAGCTTTGGGACACATTTCCTGTTGTGTCTGAGGCCTATCACCTAAGCTCCTTTGGTCTGGGTGATGTGACTAAATTAGAGGCAAGGTGGCACAGTAGGGAGGGTGCTAGAGCTGTCTCCGCACCTAGCCCCTGACACTTCCTAGCTCTGTGTCCTTGGACACATCCATTAATGTCTCTGTGCCCCAAGCAGCACCCTGAAGTTACAGAAGAATGGGGTGATGCTGTTGGTAGAATAGGTAGCTACTGACATCCAGCCTTGGCATTTCTGCTTGTTTTATGACTTCCTTCTTTCCCTGACTTTCCCAAGAAAGAGGAAACCAAGTTGTGTAGTAGGGCTGTCAGTGATGCTTTTGGGCATATGAGGTAGAAAGTCCTCCGACTGAGAAGACTCAGACTGAGAATGCATTGTCCGACTCTTGGGGAGCAGTGGCAGATGTGTGCTAGTGTGCTTGTCTTCACCATGCTGTCTTGTTTCAGCTCTCTGTTCTGGAGCAGTCTCGAGGTGTAGAGGAGAAGAAGCTTTCTGAATACCAGGAGCTGGCAGAAGAGAGGCAGAAGAAGGTAAGTGCTCGTCAGAAGAGCAGAGCCTTTAAGCCACTGCTGCCGCTGAGCATCCAGCTTAGAGAGCACGTGTGCTATTGAAAAGAGCATGTGAGAGATAGGAGGAGCCTCAGATCACCTCGCCCAGCCCCTTCATTTTACAGATGAGGAAATCAAGGCCCAGAAAAGCAAATGATTTACTCAAAACATGTTTAGTGACAAAAAAATGGACTAAGAAATTGATCTTCCAGCTTGCAGGCCAGTGTTCTTTCCAGTGCCTAGTTCTGAGGGGAATGGTATTGGTTATTGTAGATAAAAATGCCTCTGAAGAGAGAGGGACTGGTTCGGGGACAGAAATTCCTCTGTGAAGGCTGTTAACACAGTAAAGCTTCATTAATCATTCAAAACCACCAAAATGTGGTTACCAAAAATCACCAAAATTTAGTAACTGATTTCCTAGTGATTTTTAAAAATGCCTTAGTGAGTGTTTTGTTTTGTTAAATGAAATTCAAATCATCTGAAAGCAATTCATCATGAAATTGTGGGTTCAGTTTCTTTTTCAAACAGATGTGGTTTTACAATCATGCCTAATTATACTTATCTCAAGTTCCCAACAGCTGAACAAGCACAACGACTTTCTCAGCAGGTAGAAGCCCAAAGAACTGGCAGAAAGAAGGGCACCTCCCTCTCCACTAATCCACAACTAAGGGGAGCATGGCACTGCGTCAGATTTGGAGACAGAAAGATGTATAGGATTTGAACCCAGAGCCTCTTTCTGCCTCCAAATTCAACACTCTAGCCACTCCACTATGCTGCCTCGAGTCTTGGGTTGGTGAAGAAGGATGTGAAGTGACCTCCAGAAGCTCATACTCTAACACAGGAGACAACTTGCAAACAGATATGCACAAACAAGCTACATACAGGATGAACTGGAGATAATCAACAGAAGGAAGGCACTGGAATTAACAGGAGCTGGGATAGGCTTCCTTTAGAAGATGAGGTTTTAGCTGGGAATGAAGGCACTAGGTGGGTAGTTGAAGCATGGGGACCAGCCAGAGAGAATGCCTTTAGCCAAGAGATGGAGTGTCTTGTTCATGGAATAGCCAGTGAATGAGGAGGGCCTGTCAGGGAGTAAAGTGTAAGAAGGCTGGAAGGGCTCCGTCATGGCTTTGAACACCAAACAGAGGGTTTTGTACTTGATCTTGGAGGTAAGAGAGAGCTACTCAAGTATGAGTAGGGGGGTGATATGGTCTGACCTGAGCTTTAGGAAAATCACTTCGGTGGCTGAAGGAAGGATGGATTAGAGTGGGGAGAGACTTGAGGCAGGTAGAGGCAATAGCAGGCTATTGCAATAGTCCAGGTGTGAGGCACTAGAGTGGTGGCAGGGTCAGAGGAGGGAAGGGGGCACATTTGAGAGATGTTGCAAAGGTGAAATCAATAGGCCTTGTCGACAGCTTGGATAGTGGGCTGGAGGTGGGGGTAGAGATAGTGAGGAGCTGAGGTTGATTCCTAGGTTGTGAGCCCAAGGAATTGGAAGGATGGTGTTACCCTCTATGGTAATAGGAAAGGTAGGAGAGGGGAGGGTTTAGTTGGAAAGATAAATGAGTTCAGTTTTGGACATGTTTAGTTTAAGATGTCTACTAGACACCCAGTTCAAGATGTGTGAAAGGCAATTAGAGATGCAAGACCTAAGGTCAGCAGAGAGATTGGGGCAGGATGAGTAGATTTGAGAATCGCCAGCATAGAGATGGTAATTAAATCCATGGGAGCTGATGAGATCACCAAAGGAAGCAGTATGGAGGGAGAAGAGAAGAGGGCCCAGGGCAGAACCCTGAGGGATACCTGTATTAGTGGGCGTGATTTGGAGCAAGATCCAGCAAAGGAAACAGAGAAGGAGCGAGCCATCAGAGAGATCGGAGAACCAGAAAAGAGTGGTATCCCTGAAACATAGAAAGAAGACAGGATCAAGGAGGAGAGAGTGATCAACAGTGTCAAAGGCTGCAAGGGAGATCAAGAAGAATGAGGATTGAGAAAGGGCCATCAGATTTGGCAACTAAGAGATCATTGGTCACTTTGGAGAGAGTAGTTTGGGTGGAATGATGAGGATGGAAGCCCAAGAAGAGGCAGTGTTTTTCTAATCCCTGTCAAATATATGTTTTGTGTTTTGTCCACATTCTAAGACTGGTTTCCGTAATGTACTATTTGCAGTGTGTAGCTCTCCAATCCAAAATTGATACCCTAACAGTCCACTATGAGCAGCAAATTCAGGAGTTAAAGAAGCAGAAAACACAAGAAACTGAACATGGATCAGAAGCACCAGACACTTCAGAGAAGGTAAGCTGGCATCTCATGGAAGACTAGACTAAGAGATGGAGTATTAAGCATCAGATGATCATCATAGTGTGTAAACCATTGTTAAGTTGTTGGGATCTTACCTGTGGATTGTTTTTTTTTTTAAACACCCCACTGATATCCTGGAACTTAAATTTTTTAGCACAGAGGCATATCGAAAAAATTACCATAAAAGATCTTTGAGTAGGTAAAGTCACTATTATAAACCCTTTATACCAAAGCCTATGTACTTCATAGGAAAGGCCTTGATTTACAGTTCTAGGAAATTTGGTTATCAGGCTCACAAGACAACAGTCAGTAGTTAATAAGCATTTGTTTTGAGTCAGCTATGTACTGTGTCCTGTGCTAAGTGCCAGGGATACATATAAGAAGAGGACAGTCGGTGCCCTTAAGAAGCTTACAAGACAGTCCACAAAAGGAAGCTGAAAGGAATGGGGAGATATGTGACACAGGGGCATGGTGGAAAAGTCAATGAGACTCAAAATATCAAGCTGTAAAAAAGACAGTAAGTGATAATAAGATGTCTCTTCTCAGCTGACACTACAGAGAAATGGGTGCTTAGAAAAGACAGAAAAATAGAAAAAACAGATACAATTAGCAAAACACCTTAGTCTGGGTCCATCTAGTGTAGAGACAAGTTCATCATACCTTAAGAAAAGTCCCTGGGGCAACTAGGTGGCACAGTGGATAGAGCACCGGCCCTGGAGTCAGGAGGACCTGAGTTCAAATCCGGCCTCAGACACAGAACACTTAATAGCTGTGTGACTCTGGGCAAGTCACTTAACCCTAGTTGCCTCACCAAAAAAAAAAACAAAAACAAAAAAGTCCCTGAGACAACGACTGTATTGCATACAGCACGTGCTAATCATGAGCACTGAGGAACTTAAGTCATTTAGAAGAAAATAAATTATTTCTAGCATATTAAGATGGCAAAAAATTGCATAATACATTTTAGTAGGATTTCTAACAAAAATAGGTATAATTCTTTTAAGTGTTGGTACTTCTAGGAGTAACTTCACTTTAGTAAAAAAAATTACTTACACTGCATCCCTCACAACACATACATGAGATAATTCTGTGCTTGTCAGCCTTGAATAATTGTGAGTGCTGAGTCAGGAAAGGAGGAATAATGTTAAGATACTACAGATAGTGCCTAGTGAGGAGAACTCTATTTGAGGAGTGCCTTGGTATCATAAGTCTCTGCACCTTGTACTTGTCACAGCTCTGTGATCACCATCAATCCCACCACTCCCCCCTTGGGGAAAATTTTGAGTCCCATTTGGCCTAAGGTAAATACTATTCAAGCTTAGCATGTGATCTTTTTTTACTAAGTGGAGAAGTTTTTGCTAAGTGATAAATTTGAATCTGAATAAACAGCTCACAAGAATTGGCAGTATCTGTCCAGTCCTGCTATAGAATCATACTGGCCTGTGGAGGTCATTGGAGCCCAGCTGCCCACCCAACATGGAATGCTGCTTTATGTACCCCTGACTCTCAGCTCAGAGACTTCCTGGGAAGAAGAACTTTGTGTTGTTCAGAGCAGTCCATGTGGCTGTTGAACAGCTCCAAGAACATTTTTCATTATTTTTACAGAAGCACAATTGATCGCCCTGTAACTTATTCTACCCAGTGCACCTGTTTATGCCCTTTGCATATTTCATTTCAGTTCTGTTTCCCCCAGTGTTCTCCTCTACAGTCTTCCAGTCTTAGTATTGGCCAGAAAGAGGCAGCCTTCTGTTTGTTCCTTCTTCTAGCCTACTTCCTGACTTCTGACTTTATGTTAGGGCCCAACTCTGGAGGGAATATCTGAGCTGAGCTTGTGTTCTCTTGATTCTTTCTGCTACTTTCTTGGGATATTGAGTATTGTATTATTCCAGGATCTCAGGGACAGCTCAAGCTGAGGACGTGCAGTTGGCAGCCTTTTAAAGGCTCCAGTCCTTTTCCTTCTTTACTTATCTGTGGCTCCTGGAAAAACATATTGGAGGCCAATTCTCAGGATCAAGAGCAACCCCAACAGATGGGTAGAAATGGGAAGGTGGAGTTGTCCTCTTTGCTATCATCAGCCCCTGTCTCTGGATGCACAACTGTGATAGATATGTTGTCAGGAGTATAGAGATCCAAGGACCCTAGAAGAGACCCTTCTCCTAGAAACCAAGGCAGTGCTCATTGCTTACCATGTCCTGATTAAGGTGACAGCCTTTGTGTCTTGGGCTGAATAATGAATGGATGAATAGCATGAATGAACAGGATGAATAATATCTTAAAATAAAACATTTGCTATTGTCCTCTGGGTCTACCTCAAATTGATCTTGCTCCAACTTCTTCCCATACCCATGTCCAGGTAAAGAAGATCATGAACCGAGTGTTCCAGTCTCTAAGGGGAGAATTTGAATTGGAAGAGTCCTATGATGGCAGGACCATTCTGAGCATTGTCATGAATACGATCAAGGTATGTCCAGCAACTGGGATCTTGTTGCTTTTGGACCTCCTAAGGTCTAAAGAGATGTAAAATTGTTAAAGGCCTTTCATCTGAGAAGCGCTGTGGAATTCTGGATTAAGTGCTCAACTTGGAGGCTTGAAGACCTGTGTCTGACACTTCTTGTGTGACTGTTCAAACACACCCTCCCTGAGCCTCAGTCTCCACATCTCTAAAATGGAGAAATTACCTGGAGTTATGTTGTTGTGCGGCTCAAATAAGACAATCTATATAACATGTTTTACAAATGGTAAAATGCCATATAAATGCCAGTTATCGCTTTTAAACAAATTTTTATTGATATCCTTTTTTTACATCCCTTCATTTCCTGATATCACTCCCCACCCTTCACCAGAAAGCCATCCTTTATATCAAAGAGTAAAAAAGAGGGAAAAAAAACCAGTTCAGGAAAACTAACCAACACATCAGATAGGTCTGACATTCTCTATAGTGTCCCATAGTCCCATACACCCATAGTCCTCAGCCTCTAAAAAGGAGGAAAGGAGATATCTTCTCATAGCTCTTCTTTGGGACAAGATTTGGAGATGGTATGAGGAGCAGTAGCAGTAGTAGTATGTCATTCCTAGCCTACATTATTTTTATTTGGTCACGGCTGGTTAGTCATATCTCTGAGGCCAGTCTAGCCGATAAGACAGGAATTTCTCTCTGTTATAAAGAACTAAGAAACGCCTTGCCTGATGCTTTTCTGTCAGTACTGATGTCCTAGCTCTTGGTTTTCCTGACAGCTGGAGACGCTGCTTCTGTTGGTTCCCCAGGAGCTGGAAGAGGAGAGCAGCAGTGAGGAGGAAGAAGGGCAGCCCCCGAAATCACCTCAGGAAGGCTCGGCCCCAACCATTCCACCTCCAGCTCTTAGACCCCTGGATCAGGAGGGGCTCAAGCCCACAGCTCAGCCAGTGGAGCCAGAAGACAAGCCAGAGAGTCCACTGCCTAAGGCCTTTGAGACACCGAATGGGATGGAGGAAAGGCCCCACAGGGATGGGATTTCAGAGGCAGAGAAGAGTCTGGAAGTGCCTCATCAGCCTCTCCCACAAGGGTCAATGAGACTTCCATCTCAGGGTATTCCAGGGCCCCCAACTTCAATTCCACCCATGCCACCTCTTCTTGGAGATGCTGTAGTCTGGGAACCTGAGTGTGAAGACACAGGTGTTGATAATGAGGTGAGACATCACATAAGCAGCTTGTCAGAAGCCTCAGGTACTCAGAGACAGGAGAGTGAAAAAACTTTGCAGCCAGGAAGCCATCAAGCTGTAAGTCACAAGGAAGAGGACCCATTGTCAGCGGAGCTGGGACATTCAAGGGAAGAACTGAAACCTCCCCTGAAAGATGAAGAGAAGGACTACCCCGCTGTCCTGCCCAGAACCACCGAGGAGCAGTTGGGCACAGATGTAAATGTTGAAGAACCAGTAGCCACCCTGAAACCTAGCCACGAGCCCCAGAACGCCAGGTTGGTGGTTGTCCTCTCTTAACACAGAATTACAGTGGCAAGCGTAGCATTGGCTTTGTCAGGGTTGGTAGATTTATTCCTTAGAAGGTCATCATGTCTAGAGAGATATTATGGCTTCTTTTAACTCTGAATCTAGCTTCTCACAAACATAAATGATTCTTGAAGCTTTTGGTGCCAGACAGGGACAGAGTAATTCCTGCCATGTCAGAGATAGCAATACTTTCTGCTGCTGATACCTGGTTTTCTTTCAGTTTCACAGATGGTGATGAAGATTGCTTGTTTAAAGGGGCAACATCGAAAGCATCGAAGCCAGTTCCAATGCCTGATGATGACGATGAAGATGAAGTGGTAAGGAAAGTTAGGGCTTGCCCCTGTCTGAAGGCCACCATACTAAGAGAACCTCATGACCTACTCTAAGAAACACCCAGGTCAAAGGGATCTGGAGTCTTGGCGACCTACTTACTGGGCTCTTTGTGCCGGACCCTAGAAGACCAATCTGGGGCTTGAAATGGGTCAATCCTGTAAATATGGTGGTAGGTTGCTTGCATCCCTATTCTTTGTTGAGGATGGGGGATAAGCTTTGACCTTTCACTTGGGCTCTTTCTTAAGTGAGCAAGCATAAAAAACTTAGTCTTTATTATAATGTCAAAGCTTAGTATAAGGAATGAACTTCCTCGGTCCATGAACAGCATTAGACTTAGTAGAATCATAGGCTCCCGTGCTGTTAGAGGCCTGAGAGATCATCTAACCTAGCCCCCTGTCTCAGAAGAATAAACCGAGTCCTAGAGAGATGCTTTGAGTTGTCCACGATCACACAGCTGACCTGGAGCTAGACTCTAATCTGCTTTCCTTCCCTCCCCCAGCTAACACTTGTGTAGGGGTCATGATTTACTCAGAGCGCTTCTTAACCTAGGATCCCTTTCTGCCCCTTTCATCCTTAGAGCTGTGATCCCCAAAACATCTCTTTGGGGAAAATAAGGCAGATGATGTCTCCTTTCTTACAGAGCAAGAAACTGAGTCTCATGGAAATTAGGTGGCTTACTTAAGGACAGATTAGTGGCAAAGGTGGGACGAGAACCCAGGCTTTCTGATGCTCAGCCAAGTGCTCCTGGCTTAGGCTTTATTAGCCAGTCACATGTTGAGACTTGCATTGATGCTAAACATATGCAGAAACCATGTTTTTCAGGCCCAGCCTGAGCACTGAAACATACAAGTGTGTAAGGACACATCTCTTGCAGTATCAGTGAAAAATTTAGGCCAGAGTGAATTTTCCAGGCACATGAAGCACTGTCAGTGAGAACACTGAGATCCTAAGTCTTTGTTCCAGAATCCTTCACTCCTGTGCTCAAGTGCTCTAGCTTTTCCCTGTCCTTGGTAAAAAGTGTGTTATTTCAACTGCTTAGCAGAGTGTGGTAACCGCTTTTCACCCCAAAATTAGGTTTCCTCCAGAGGGAGAGCCACAGAATAAGTACTGCTGAGGTTTTTGGGCTCCCCTTTTTACCACCTTGAAAAGTTAATGCTAGCCAGAGATCCTCAGTAGCCTGCTAACATGCCATGCCTCCTAGAACTGGAATGGCCTTTAGAACACAGAATGTAAGAGGTCGGGGGGCCTTTCAACAGCGGCTAGATCATGTCCTCTACTTTATGGATAAGGAAGCTGAAGTGTCTAAGGTCACACAGCAAGGAAGAGGTAGAGCTGCTTTTGGAGGATGACGACAGTGACCTTAATTGGTTGGAATAAAGACATGGGAGAAAATCCTGAGTTCCCTGAGCTGGCCCTGCAATGCTCTTCTTCTCCTGAGCACTGTTTGCCAAGCTTCTGACTCCTGCAGCAGGGCTTTTTTCCCTATGATCTGCCCATCTGAAATTAGACAATAGAATCTGGGGGTCACCTGGACCAGCAGTATCTTAAAAGGGCAGAAGTTGCTTCTAAGTGGGATGTACTATGAAAGCTAGCCTGCAGTGTTAACCCCAAGAACTCTTGTCATCCATCTGCCCCCGGCCCTCCGACTCCCCCACCACTACCCCACCACCCCGTAACCAGAATAAGAAATTCAGAATAGGCCACGTGAAAAGGAAATGTCAGTTTTCCCCATAACCCTTATTACTACCTCTCCTGTCTTAGCTACCTATAGGAAGACATGACTATGAGTGAGTAGAGCTGGTAATACAGGGCATCCTGGATTGGGAGGGAGGATACCTCCTCTACAGCCCTTTGTTTCTGACTCTTTGGCATCCAAAATCAGAAGCTGGATTGAGAGGAGGGGAGTAGGTCTGAAAGCCTTTCCTTTGCCAGAGTTGGGTTGGGAGGAACCTCTAGCTGGGGTTCTGTACCTATGAGGGGTCTTTATTCTAGTGCACAGTGACTTGGGAATAGGGTCCCTTCTGTCTACCCCAATTTTTCAGAAAAACTATGGTGACAGAACTCCAGCAGCATGCCTCTGACAAATGGCACATTAAAACAAAATGGCTTTTCCAAAACAGTCCATTTCTTCCTGCATGCCCTTTCCCAACTGTCTTTTTCATGGCTTTCTACCTCCTGCCCCTCTAGACGACACTCTCTCCTATTTGTTTGTTTCTCTTCACTTTACTCTGTCCATACTAATTTCTCTACACATCCTCCTCCTTCTCTTACCTTTTTACCTCCACTACTCTGTATCTAAAATGCTGAAGTGACTGACTTCGTGAGAGGGAAAACTGTAAAATAAATAAAGCAAGATTCAAAGTAGCTAAACAAGGATGATCTTTTTTCTGTATTAAATCTCTCCTTTATACACATTTTCATCTGTTTGGTTCAACACGTATACATTTAAGGGTAAGGACTGCCCTGTTTGAGGCTGTCATCTTTAGTGCCAAGCATACCTTGGTGATGGCTAAATACTGACTTTCTTGGTCAACAACTCATTGTCCAACCTGACTTGGAAAAGGGTTTTGAATCTTGATCAGGAAATTATCTATTTCACTGGTGGTATCCAAAACTTATGGCTGTTTTCTGTTTTGTCAGAGCATGAAGGGATGCCCACCCCCAGCTCCACTTTTTGGGGATGATGACGATGATGATGACCTTGACTGGCTGGGATGAAGACTTGAGAGATAGTACAGAGGTCTTTCATTCTGCCCTGCTCTGCCTTTCTCTTTCTGAGCACTGTTTTGCACAGCTGACCCTGGTTCTGGGTGGGCAACAGGGTAAGGTCCAGAATTTCTTAACCCTCTCCGGAGCTGAATTTTCTGGCCCATCCCAGTAAGCATTGGGAAAGCATCCTTCCATCCAGGGGTATCCCCCTAGTGTCTCGTGCTGCTGGTGCGGAAAGCAGCCTTTGGCATTTTACTGTCCACACACATCTTTTCTAAGTAAACAAATTGAACTCTGATCTCCAGCAACTCCTTTGAGATAGTCCTGTGATATCATCTTCCACTAGGAGATGCTAATATAGCTCCTAGTCCTTTTTTTTTTTCTCCTGGGCAGAAACTTTACAAAGTATCTACTGAGAACCAAATTCTGAGCTCTGCACCAGAAAGCATTTCCCAGTGACAAAGCCTCATAACACTCTGCCCTGATCATTTGCTGTTGAAAAGGAACATGGCTTTGCCCTTGGAATTTTGTCTCACCAAAAGTGCTGCTGCTGTTGGCCATTGGAATGGTTGGACTCTGATCTCCTCCTGTCACACTGCCTTAGTGAGTTTGTCCTTTCTGTAAGTAAGTCCAGAGCTGAAGTTGGTAGGCACTGTGCATAGCAGTGCCTAGTGGTGTACAGGAGCACAGCCTTGGAGAGAAAGAATTGAAACCTCAGAAGAATTGCTTTTCCTGTGTTGGAGGACCTCTGATCACCTCTCTTGCCCAGTCCTAAAACCAGCCAGTCACTCACCATGTGAGTTAGCTTGTCCTCATCCCTGCCTTGTTAATGTGCTTCATTCAACCCACTGCTATGTTACGAAGCCTTCTCCTTGCTGATTCTGAGATGGAGCCAAATAGGACTTTGGCCTGTCCGGTGAGCATCACCATACTAATCTGTGACCTTAAGACCTGTTACTGACAACACATAGGTAACTGCCCCCCACCCCATGGAAATCCTCTATCCAGTGCAATGGACTTCATCTAGCTGTCCACCTTCTTACATTAGGAGTTCAGTGCTAGGCTCTCATATATGTCTTTTTCTCTGCCTTAATTCTGATGTTATATATTAATGAATATTCAAAATTAACAAACACAAAATAAAAGTCAGCAATGGAACTCGGTCTCTGAACGCTCCGGGATGAAATCAACTTTGTTTCTAAGGGTTTTACCCGAGAAGTATGCACTACTCTCTGAAGGAATTAAGTGCTGGGGGGACAAAATTGGTCAGGAGCCAATTCTTAAATTCTTTGCAAACCAGGTAATTTTAAACTGGTTATTTTTGTTTTCTTTTTTCCTTTGGAAATCCATGGGATTACTCAGTTTTGTGTTTTTAGGATAACTCACATCTGAGTAGATTGTTCCAGGTTCTCTGCATTCAAAGAAAAGGGAGAGATTTCCATTTTCCCCTGAACCAGTGGGCCTTATTGTGCACAGTGCCTTGCATATAGTAGGACGTTAATAAATGTTTAACTGTTGAATGAATAACTGAAGCCAAGAGCATCTTGGTATCTGAGGCTCATGACCAGATATGTGCAAAAATATGTCCAGAGCTCATTACCTATTGCAAAAAATGTAAATGATGGAATAGTATTTCATTGAATTTTAGCCCATAGGCCATCTACCATAATCTTCCTTCTCCAGTGCAAACTCATTTCAGTGAACCTGACAGTGGCTGCAGAAGAGAGGGTAAAGCTAGAGGGCCCCATAGCTCTCTTCTCAATTGTTGCATTTCCTGGACCACTGACCAGTTTGGGTTCAGCTTGGGCTCCAGGTGGTCTGGACAGAGCCAGAAACTGGAGGTGAAAATAGATCGATAACTAGTTTCTTATTCAAGATACCTTACATGGACCATGCAACCAGCATGGGGCCCACAGCTATAGGGCTTTAAAAAGGAGAATTTTAATTAAAATGAAAACTCTGATAGTAAACTCTGATTTCTGTGTTTCCCAAAAGCTGCAGCTGTTCTTGTACCAGTTGAAGGTGGTATGCATAACAGCTTGAGGGGCCAAATTCTTTCCCACCCCCTTACTGCCCCTAAACTTTTCCTCCCCTGTCTAAGTAATGGTCTTTTATGTGCTGTGCTGGTTGCAGTATGAATGAGAGTTATTAGTCCCTGCCCTCTGAGGGTATAAAATGAGAAGTCAACAACATTGCTAGAGAGAAACTTTATAAAGAGACGTGGAAAAACATCGAAATGATTATAAATGAAATAAAATATTTGCAGTATGAACAAGCATCAGTGTATTGTTTTATATGATGGAGATTACAAATCTTGACCGTTTCTGCAATTGCTGCTGCCTCTAATCCTGTAGTAAGAATTGGAACGAGCCCTTTGAGAGGGCCAGTTAACCTCAAACCCGTTTTCTAGCCAATAGTTTCAATTTTCTCCACATGTGATTTTTTTTAAGCTGCCCCCAAAGATCTACATGGATCTTTCCACAGCAAATAGTCTGAAGAACAGAAGTCTCCAAAAATAATGCTGGCAAGTATGTTTAGGGGGGAAGTATGACAAAAGCTTGAAGGAATCCCAAGAGATTCTGACTTGTTGCTGCTTCTCCGACCTTATCTCCTGCTGCTCTCCAAAAGCCATTGCCACCTGGCATATTCCCCCTAGCAGGCACCTAGCCTCCTGCCCAAGGTCACACTATTAATGAAAAGCTGGGATTCAATCCTAGGTTTTCTGATTCCAGATCTGTTAGATTTCCATTTCTTCCCCAGGTGTCAATATGTGTTTATTGACTAATCCAAGGGGTACAATAGACCTCTGCCCCTTCCCCTAAAGTGACTGGACACAACCCTCTCTAACTCCTTTGTCCTTGTTCCACACATGCTGATGTGACTGCCCCTCCCCAGGGATAACTGCTAGCAATGGTACCAAGAATCCTGGCTCTGGCATCAAGACCAGGGTTCAAATCCTGCTTCTGGCACTGACCTTGTGACCTGGGCAAGCCCCTTCATCTCCCTGTTAATACTGATGACCTTGGACTAGGTGGCTTTTTAGTCTTTTACAGTTTAGTGTGACTGCTCCCAGGTAGTCACATTTTGGAATAAGAAACCTTAAGCCAAAAATACTGATTCCTAATGATTTCAAATGTTTAATTATTAAAATTTTTAATTAATAATTATTCGACAGAAAACCAAAGCATTGGGGGGCAGGGTTGTGACTGACTTGTATTGGTATTCCTGAAGTCCCATCATACCAGTAACCTGACCAGTATTGCCTAGTTACCTGTATGTAAGTCTGGCTCTGTTGTCAAATACAACTTTCCAGCCCCATCTGCCCTCCTGCCCCTTGGGAACCATGATAAAGTCAAGAAGGGAGATGGAGGTTCATTTGTGCCCTATAATCCGTAGATAGTAGCATTAAGCTGCTGGATCAAAAGACTGATGTCACAGCAGCTTCTAGAGACATCTCATCAGAACTCATTTCTTCTTCCTAAACGACATTCATCCCTGTTCTGCTGACCCTCAGGAAGTAGAGAGACCCAGGGAAAGCCTTAAGTAGGTAGACCAGCTAGACAGCTGAAATTCCATTCATTTAACAAAATAAATTTCATTACTTGAGATGAATCCACTGGTCTAAGATTTTCTTTTATGATAGTCTTACCGTTCATTATTTCTATCCCTTCTCCCTCCTCTTCTGTTGCTTCCACAGCTACTATCTTTTTTTTGTTCGCCACACTCTTCCCCAAAATGGCATAATCAAAGTAACATTTTTTTAATCCACCTTTTTTTAAATGAATTTAACTAGATGCTAAAATATAAATTACATTTTTATTTAGACCATAAATTCCTTCAGGGCAGGAATAAATGGCTTAGGTTTGATTTAATCTTTGTCCAACAGCAGACTAGGATGCTTTAATGAATATTTTAAGTGAATATCCAGTGTGTTTTCTCTGCCAGGTCAGTCACAGGGTAAAGAGAGATAGTGAAGAAAAATGAGATCTTGAAGGTTATTAAATGACACTGACCTTTTTCTGAATTAGAAAAGAATTGGAATAAGATGACAGAAAGGGAGGTCATCAATATCTATCCAGACAAATAAGGCCACTAGCAAAGCTAGATCTATCCTGCTTCCCTGGTACAACCTCACATTCTCCATCTAAGCAGCAAGGAGGTAGTGCTGTCCAGTGGAAGGAGCCCTGCCTGAGCCAGGAGCTCTGGGTAACATTCCTGCATCTGCCACCGACAGACCATGTGCAGTTGCTAAAGTTAACTCTAGAAGCCTAGAGTCAGTCATTTCAAGGCACAGGTGAATGCCGGTGGATTCTGCTGCACTTGAGATCCAGCTCCTTCAGACCTTTGGGTGTCCCCATCCCCTTCAGGCTCTTCAGTCCTCAAAACGTCTCCTTCGGCATCATTTAACTTAATTGGTTCATTGTGTTCCCTCAGAAAAAGAAGGAAATGGATCACAGATTTGGAGCTGGAAGATACTTGACAGATTTAATCTAACCCATTCCTTTTATTTTACAGATGGGTAAACTGAGGCCCAAAGTGGGAAAATGACAAAGCAACTAAGTATCAGAGCCAGGATTCAAACTCAAGTACTCCACTACCTGGGCACCATCTACACCACCATGCTTTGAATCACTATGAATATGATGGGAGAGTGTTCCATTTAAAAACCTTATTTGTTCTAACAATACCCAAGGCAGGTTACCTGGGGGCTTGGGGGGCCGGGGCTGGGGAAGGAGGAATGGAGGAAATGAATCTCAGGTCAGTCCACCCACACACACACACACACACACACACACACACACACACACACACACACACGACCTAGTTTCAATTTTCTAGCATTCCTAAGGCAGAGAGGTGAGTTTGAAATGCTGGTATATCCCCTATTCCCACAGACAGAGGAAGGCAGTTAACCCTGCATGACTTGTTCCATTGGAACTAAGGCACAATACGGAGGAGGGAGGAGAGCATGTCTGGAGCCCTGCCCCTCCCTCCATCCCTTTTGAAATAGTCTTCCTTCCTTCCCAAGTCAGGAAATACATGAGTAGGTTACACGATCAGCAATGTCATCAGCACTTGGGCTCCACTGGCTCCCCTCTCCTTCCCTCCGGCTTTTGCATAGTCTAGGCAAGGTTTTATTTAGCCAGAACCACCACCAGAGGTCCTCAGTAAACACCATTGGTGGCCATTGTGGCCAGCCCAAGGAAGGAGGGCACATGTGCCCCCCAGGCCCTCTGTACCTCAAACTAAGAGGCCACAGAAGGAGGAAGATAAGGGAGATGTAAAACAACTGTCGTGAGAGTGCCTGCTTCTGAATATGGTGGGGTTTTCATCACTAAGTAAAGAAGAGAAGGTACTCTCCAACTCGTCGAGCCTGAACAACCATCCAGCAGCCTCGGAGCCCATCCTGCCCTCTATCCCACACTGAGGAGTGGGTAGGCCAAGTAGTAACCAATAGCTAGGCCCAGGATCACGCCAAGGAAAATCCAAGTGTTGTAGGACATCACAGCCAGCATCACAAAGTAGCCAATGACCACCTGGACGACATGTAACAGAGACTGGCCCAAGTGACTCAGAAGCAACCTAGATACACAAGATAACTGAGTTAGAGAAGGATGAAGTGACAGATGGGGATGGGGGGCGAGGGGGTTGGATTCAGGACTGGAAAGTAAAGCTATATGGTAAAAAGTGGCCTTAGAGAGGCAACCTGTTCTAGTGGGAAGAAGAGTGAATTTCTGTTCAGAAGACTGGGTTCAAACTGTGTGACTCTGACCTAGTCATGTCACTCTCCGTTTCCTCGTCTGTAAAATGGAGATGATGATATTGCCCACTTCATTTAGTTGATGTGAAAGCACTTAATAACCACAAAGCACCACATAAATGCAAGTAGTAGTATTAGATATTGTGAAATGCAAGCAAAGGTACATTGTGTACCACTAATGGCTGGCCTGTGAAAGCCAGCTGTGCTTGGGAAAAGTAAATCCCACCAGGAGGCTGAAGAGCATTCTATTCACCATATGGAGACTCTCACACCATAGTTCTTCTATGCCTAAAGGCAGGTGGGAAGATAGGACAATATTCAATTTGGGGAGGCCAATCAGAGAGATTAGGAGGGCCCTGGATTGGGCTGTTAGGCTAAGAAAGCCCCAGTACTTGCTGCCTGAGGTGGGTTTAGAGCTGAAGTGAGAACTCAGAGCACTTTTGCCTGGGCCTTCTGGGTTGGTCCAATGCTTCCATGCCCCATCCATCCATCAGTTACCTGGTTCGGTCACTGTTGGCCTGAGCTGACCCAGAGCTTGTAGACTCCTGGTCCATACACTCCATCAGCTGCTGGTTGTCGTTTGGGGGATGGCTGTGCAGGGACCAGTGGAACAACTTTACTTTGCCAACCTTGATGCTTTCGTACAATACGGCCAAAAGGAGGACCACCAGCACAGAAACAGCCATGCCTGCAGAAGGAAGTCCAGCTCCAGAGACCCCAACACAGCCCAGACAACTCCCCAAGGGGCACATGTGGTTCCAGAGATGATTCCCGTACCAGAGACTGATCTCAAGAACTATGCTTCTCTCCACTTCCTCTGAACCTGACCCGTGCTCCCCACACACATCCTTCCTGCCTAGGGTCAGAACATCCTAAAATCCCAGAATTAGACTTGAGATTATCTAATCTAAACCCTTTATTTTACCAGTGACAGAATTGAGGCCCAGAGGGGAAATGACCTATTCCAGGTCACATAGGCAATAATGGGGGCATCTAGGTGGCACAGTGGATAGAGCTCCAGCCTTGAAGTCAGCCTGAATTCAAATCTGGCCTCAGACACTTGACACTTACTAGCTGTGTGACCCTGGGCAAGTCACTTAACCCTGATTGCCTCACCCCCCCCCAAAAAAAGACAATAATAAGACCACATAGGTAATAATGACAACTGCATGAATATAGCACTTTGTCCCCCCAACAACCCAGTTAGGTAAGTAGTGAAAGTATTACATTTTGGAGATGAGAAAATAGAGCCTCTAAGAGGTTAAATGATTGGCCTGTAAGCAATAGAAGCCAATGAATGGATGAGGTGGGATTCAAACCTAGTTCTCCTGGCTCTAGGTCCGGCCCTCCTGCATGGTAATTATATTATATTATATTAATTATATTATATTATATTACATTACATTATATTATATTATATTATATCATATCATATCATATTATATCATATCATTATATTATATCATATCGTATTATATCATATCATATCGTATTATATCATATCATATCGTATTATATTGTATCATATCGTATTATATCATATGTTATATCATATCATATCATATCATATCATATTATATTATATTATATATTAGAGTTACCTAGCGTGGTAACTATTGAGTAACAGAGCCAGCAAGACTTCTGGCTCTCTATCCAGAGCTCTTTCTACGTCATCCCATTGCGCTTTGCCCCTTATGGTCATGCTAGACTTCCCTTGGCTTCCACAAAACTGTCCTTCAAAGGCAGCCTGATGCAGTAGAAGAAGCAGTGACGTAAAAGCAGTACAATCAGGCAGAATTGTCAACATACTAACTACAACTATAGAAGAAAGGGGGAGAGGGGAAGAAGGAAGGAAAACAGGATCAAAGGTGGCAGAATTCTGAGAAGCCTGGGGGGTGGGGAGGGGGACAGGATGACACACAGACCCAAAGTATCTTATTGGTATCTTCATAGCTTGTTCACTCTCTTGTTCCTGTTTTTTCTAATGCTAGGGCTTGGTCTCATGTTTTGTATTTCTGTGTGTTTATTTGGACTGTAGTTGTAGCTGATGATGGTTTTTTAAAAGGGGAAAGTGCACGGACAGAGAGGGAGAGAAACCTAGATTCCAATCCTGGCCCTGCCACTAACTAGCTGTGTTATGTTGGACAAGTCACTAAACTCTGAGCCTCAATTTCTTCATCTATAAAATGGGGTAGTAATTCCTCCTCTGCCTCTCTTACACGCTTGTTCTGATGATGAAATTAAGGAATGAACATAGAAACACACTGGAAGCTGTTACATACATCATTCATATAAGGGGCCGTTCTTCCTATCACCATCTCCTCTCCACTCTGGACATTTTCTCTGGGGACCAGGCTGGGTTCAGATGGTAGAAAACAGCCTCATGAAAGACCAGTGTGGGAATTTGTTTTGCTTGTCTATTTGACTCTGCATAATAGTTACAGGGGTTTTCTTTTTCCTTTTTTTTCCACTGGGGGCACTGAGTAGAAGAGAAAATAGATTTTTATTGATAGAAAAAAAATTAAATTTAAATGTTCAAAATAATGCTATGACTGGGAAGGCTGTTCTGTGCTCCTTTCTGCACTGTACTGGGAGGGGCTATCCTGATGTCCCTGTCCTAGTTAGGCCAAAGGCCTAAAATCTGGTTTCTCTAAGACATTCAGGATATTGCACAAAGGGCACTCTACCTTATGACCCTCAGTTGCACTTCCCCTCAAGAGCCTTCATAGAGCAGAAAGGGACCTTAATGACTATTAAGTCCAACCTCATTTTATAGATGAGGAAATGAAAGCACAGAGAGATCAAATTATTTGCTCAATACTATGCCGAAAGGGCTATAAAACTATGCATACCCTCTGACCCAGCAATAGCACTTCTAGGGCTGTATCCCAAAGAGATCACACAAATAGGAAAAGGACCTACATGTACAGAAATATTTATAGCAGCTTTTTCTGTGGTGGCAAAGAATTGGAAATTGAGGGGATGCCCATCAATTGGGGAATGGCTGAGCAAGTTGTGATATATGAATGTAATGGAATACTATTGTGCTATAAGAAATGATGAGTATTCGGACTTCAGAAAAACCTGGAAAGACTTGTATGGACTGATGCTGAGTGAAGTGAGCAGAACCAGAAGAACGTTGTACACAGTAACAGCCACATTGTGCAATGACTAACTTTGACAGACTTAGCTCTTCTCAGCAATGCAAGGATCTAAGACATCTCCAAAGGTCTCATGATGGAAAATGCTATCCACATCCAGAGAAAGAACTGTGGATTATGAATGCAGATCAAAGCATACTATTTGCTATTTTTTTCTTCTGTTTTGTTTTGTTTCCTCTTTCTGGTGGTTCCTCCTATTGGTTCTAATTCTTCCTTACAACATCACTAACGTGAAAATATGTTTAATAGGAATGTATATGTATAGCCTATATCAGATTGCAAGCCGTCTTGGGAAGGGTGGTAGGGAGGGAGGGGGAGAAAAATTTAAAACTCAAAAGCTTATGAAAGTGATTGCTGAAAACTAAAAAAAAATTAATAAAAAATTTTAAAAATTATTTGCTCAATGTCACACAGGTAGCAATTGAGTGAGGCAGGATTTGACCCCAAGTCCACTATGCCATGCCAGGAGTCATCTTATTCAGGCCCCTGAGCACACTTGGAAGACGCAGCCCCTCTACCCAGCCAGGATGCTCGCGTTGATTCCATATATCTTGCAGCAAGTACAGAAAGGCTTGGAAGGAGAAGCCAAATGCCCAAAGAAGCTACACACTGGCGGTAGCCCATAAAAAAACCCAAAAAACTAAGAGCTCACCATCCCCACTTTTTAAAAGCTTGTAATTGCTACATCTGTTTTATATACAAGGTTTAACAAATGCTCATTGAAGTATTTAAGCCCTCTGGGCTCAGATAAGAGAAGCTAACCTTAAAAGGCCAGGCTTAATTTTCTCATCTGTAAAATGGGAATGTAAAATAGGACCTACTTCATTTTCACAGGGTTGCTGAGAGGATTGAATAAGATGTTGGCAGAGGGCTTGGCTTGCCTATGGATGATATTTTATGAAGATATGTAAGTTAACAGTTTAAGATTAAATGAAAAGTCTTCTCAAAATTAGGATTGACTTGTACACCATACATAAATGCCTGCCAGCCTGGAACTGCAGCAGCTACCAACACATGAGTCCTGAATGGAGAGTCAGGACAGCTGGCTTCTCCACGGGGAAGTAGGCTTTAGAGCTGGAGGAGGACAGGGAGGACATCTTAAAGTCCAACCCACACATTTCAGGAAACTGGGACTCAGAATTTAATGTCTTGGCCAAGTTCCTAAAACTAGTAAGCAGCAAAACCTGGATGTGACCCTAGTGACTCAGTAGATAGAGTACTAGGCCTTGAGTCAGGAAACTCTTCTTCCTGAGTTCAAATCCAGCCTCAGACACTTACTAGTTGTGTGACCCTGACCAAGTCACTTAACCCTGCTTGCCTCAGTTTCCTAATCTGTAAAACGAGCTGGAGAAGGAAATGGCAAACCACTCCAGCGTCTCTGCCAAGAAAGCCCCAAATGGGGTCATGAAGAGTCAAACACAACTGAAATGACTCAACAACAATAACAAACTCCATATATGACTAATAACTATAACTTGTCACTTTTAGGAAGTATAGTGGATGGAGTGTTGGATTTAGAGTCAGGAAGACCCAAGTTCAAATCCTCCCTCAGACGCTTCCTAGTTGTGTGGTCCTGGGCAAGTTACTTAACTTTTGTCTGCCTCAGTTTTCTCGTCTGGAAAAAGGGGATAATAGTAATAGCACCTGTCTCCCAGGGTTGTTGTGAGGCTCAAACTTTTCTCAAACCTTAGAGGGCTATTTAGATGCTAGCTATTCTCCTGGCTATTAGTTAGGTGTGCAAATCTCCTTCTCAACATCCCCATTGGAGCCCCATTTTACTGAGGAGGAA
This sequence comes from Vombatus ursinus, assembly GCF_900497805.2. Lineage (NCBI taxonomy): Eukaryota > Metazoa > Chordata > Mammalia > Diprotodontia > Vombatidae > Vombatus > Vombatus ursinus. Next base: position 12,462,770 of record NW_020954571.1, on the reverse strand, counting down.
ACCAAAGCCCAAATGACTTGCCAACAGTCAGAGAGATGGTCAGCAAGTGTCTGAATTGGGTTGTGAACTCAGGTCCCTTGAATCTATATCTAAATGATGACAGGACCGGGTTCTTGTGAGGACAAAATGAAATGACATGTGTGAAATCAATTTGAAAAATTGTAGAGTGCTAGTCTCTGTGAGGCGTCACATGTATTGCGAGTAGGTCAAATTTCAGTTTTCATGAAGAGCAATTTAGATATGCCTGAATATCCCGGCAATAGGTCATGATGGATGAGCACACGGGTTCTCTAGTGCCCTGAGCCCAGCAGAGGAGGAAGGGAGCGAGGGTAGGAGGGAGGGAGACAGGGGCTTCACACTTTTACCGGCTGGACTGTGGACCCTCCAGAAATCAAAGAGGAGCTCCACCTCACTGGAGAAGATGAAATGCATCTGAAAGGAAGGGAAAGAAAAAGTCAAGGGCAGCCTCCTGGAAAAACAAATGCTGTTTTATTTAAAAGTTAAATCAACTTGCCTGGATCCAAGGGAGGCATACCTAACAGTTTCTGACAAATACACCTATTCATAAATCAAGCATGAACCTGATTTTGTGCTGTGCCAGTTCCTGAGGGCTGGGGATTTCCTGCTTCTGCAGCCAGGCAGCAGAGAATTGGGAGTCAGAAAACCAGGGCTCAGACCCAGGCTCTGCTATTTATTACCTGTGTGACCTGAAGAAAATCACTTAACCTTTCTGAGCCTCCGATTTCTCACCTGAGAATGAGGGGGATTAGAGGATATTATTCCTAAAGGCAATGCCAGCTCTAAATCCTAGCACTATGAGATACAGAATCAAGAGAACACTATTACAGTTGAAAAGTTCAGGAAATATTTTGGGGACTGAGAGGTAATTTTTTTTTCTAGCTTGCCCACCAGTTGATAAGCATCTGTGTGCCAGGTACAGTGAGAAGCACTGGGGAGGACACAAAGAAAGGGCAAAAGACAGTCCTTGCCTTTGAGGAGCTCACAGTCTAAGAGGAGAGATAACATGCAAACAACTTTGTACGAACAAGCTATATGCAGCATACTTTAGAAATCATCAACAGAGGAAAGGCACTAGAATTAAGAGAAATCGGGAAGGGCTTCCCGTAGGCGGAGAGATTTTATCTGGGGCTTATAGGAAGCTGTTAGACAGAGATGAGGAGGAAGAGCATTCCAGCCATGGGGGACAACCAGAGCCGACAGATGGAGTGTCTTGTTCAAGACACCCCAAGACACTCACTGGAGTGCAGAGTAGGCGGGTGGGTGGACTGAGTGGGGAGGGTGATGGGAGATGTGAGAAGACTAGAAAGGTGGGAGGAGGGGCAGGTGAGGAAGGGTTTTGAACCCCAGACAGTGGATCTGTAACTTGATCCTGGAGATGAGGAAGTGTCACTGCAGTTTACTGAATTAGGGAGGTGACATGGTCAGATCTAAACCTTAGGAAGATCATTTTGATAGCAAAGTGAAAGATGAACTGGAGTGGGGAGAGACTTGTGGCAGGAAAACCAGCTCCGAGCTCTTCATTGCCATAGTTCAGGTGTGAGGGGTGAGGATTTGGACAGAGGCTTCAGTTTCCTCATCTGTAAAATTATCTGGAATAATAGCAAGCGCCTACCTCACAGGATCCAATTAGATAATGTCTGTAAATCACTTTGCAAACCTCAAAGCTCCATATAAACACTAGCCATTATTATTATTCAGGTCTGCAGAACACTTAACCTAATTATCTCTTTCAATCCTCACAGCAACCCCTGTGAAATAAATATTATAGTTATTATTATCATCTACATTTTACAGATTAGAAAGTTGAGGCCCAGAGAGGTAAGTGATTCACACAACTATCAGGGGTAGGATTTAAATGGAGGTCCTTGGACTCCCAGTCCATCATATTTCTGCTAAACCATACTATTTCTTATGAATGCATGCTTGTTGAATGCATTCAACCAGCTGTGGAACACAGGACACTCCTTTCTATTTCTGGGCCTCAGTTTTCCCATTTGTAAAACAAGGGGGTTAAACTTGGTGATTTCCAAGATCCCCTCCAGATCTGCAGCCGCCTTAGTCTTGTGATCTGGTCCCAATGCCAAGGATATTTTTTTCCCCCCACAAGTACTTATTAAGCCATTCGGCTAAGTGATTAGGATGCAAAGATCGAAAGTGACATTCCAAGCCTTCAAAGAGTTTAAATGTTTGTTGCTGGTTTTTCCCCCTCAAACCCATTAGCTCAATACTTTCTTGGTGGGGGGTTAAATTGCAGATAGTGGAATGAGAGCCAGCATTTTTGTGTACTTCTCCTAACACACCACCTCCATGACAACCAAAAAATGGGCTAAACTGAATTCTGACAGGGAAAGACAAGAAAATACTTTCTTTTTAAAAGTAATTCAATTGTTTCTGCAATCAGCCAAAAAGTCACCTTCTCTCCTTTCCATACCACCTGTGGCTAAGAAAAAAAGACCAAAAAAACACCTATTACAAGCATGAATAATCAAGCCTAGCAAATATCCACAGTCGCCATGTCCAAAAAAAGATGATCTCATCTTGCGTGAGACTTGTACTTCTCTATCACGGAGTGATGTCAGGGATTCTGGAGATGGAGAGGGAGCTGCCGGGCAGGGCCACGGCCCATCAAGCAAATGCTGAGTCCCACCTAATCCCGGGTGAGATGCTTCCCCAAAACAGGGGCTCAGGCCACTCACTGAGTGCTGCTGCCCACTTTGCTCAGCCCTCCGCTCCTCCTGGAGCCATTGAGCACAACCTGACACAGTCATAGAAGGCTGGAGCTAGGAGTCCTTGAAGATTCCAATTCAGTAATTTTATGGAAGAAAAAACTAAGGCCCAGAAATATGAGGTGATTCCCCAAGATATGTGATCCATCTGTTATTCGCTGGCCTCTGAGGAAATGCACGGTTCACTGGCCTCTGCAGCTTCAAACTCAGCTAGTTTTGCGCTGGAGGAGTGCCTCCCACAGTCCCTAGAGAAATGCCCTCAGATACAGTAGGAGGCTCGAGGGCAGCCAAGTCAAATGCTAATAGAGATGGGGAAAGGGCACAACCACGAAAGCAACCCTGCGGGCTGCATACTATATGGACGTTGTTGTTCATTCTTGACTCTTGGTTACCCCATTTGGGGTTTTCTTGGCAAAGATACTAAAGTAGTTTGCCATTTCCTTCTCCAGTGTGTCCCCATTTTACAGGTGAGGAACTGAGACACATAGGGGTCAAGTGACTTCCCCAGGGTCACACAGCAAATAAGAGTCTGAAGTTTCATTTAAACTCAGGTCTTCCTGACTCCATGCCCCATGCTCTATCCACTGTACCACCTAGCTGCCCTTGCATATTGATTTATAAAATGACATTTTAATATTATCTATGTATTATTGTATTTTTATTCATTTTGCTAAATATTTCCCAATCACATTTTAATCTGATTCTGCCACACTTACTGTGTATGACACCTTTTTTTTTTTTTTTACTTTTGCAAATGGATATTTACTTCAAAGATATCACAAAATACACACCAACATATTGCCCTCACACTTCTTGGGTATATTGTCTCCTAATATCTTTTCAGTCTCTGGGAGACCAGGCTCAAAATTTTAGTTCAGTTCCTATATAGCATTGGTCTTATTGTGTTCATGTGCAAATGTGGCTTGACTGTACCCCATGGACCATAGCACTCCAGGCTCTTCTATCTTCCACTATCTCAAAGTCTGTCCAAGTTCAAGTTCATTGTTTCTATGACACTATCTAGCCGTGTCATTTTTGGCTATCCCATTTTCCTTTTGTCTTCAATCTTTCCCAACATCAGAGTCTTTTCCAATGAGTCCTGGATACCTCTGTTCTTGAGGTCTGCTCTAACAAGGGTTACTAAATACCCTTAAGATGCTCCAGTCTGAAGGTAACCAAAGGCTGGACTGAACCTGATGCCCATTTGCCCAGCCCACAGCTGTGTCCTTGGGGCTGGGTCAGAACCATCCAGCTGCCTCTCTTGACCATGGCACTGACCAATTTCAAGGCCACTCATCCTACAAGCCATTCTGTTTTGATTCTGTGACTGGCTTTCCTGTGGGCTGTTTCACAACTAACAACCATAAAGAGACTCCTTTTCTCCCTGTGCTGAGGTTAGAAAAGCTACCCTTATCTAGAACTAGTGCCACTAGTGTTTATCATGGCAGAGAAAAACCAAGGGTTGCTGCTGTTTGCCCTCAAAGGGTTCCTTTACCTTGCCAGAAGTGTCACGATGCAATGAAAAGGTCACTAGGTTTGGAGTCAGGAAATCTGTGCCCTAGTCCCAGCTCTGCTATTAACCCCAGGACTGATCTCTGACAAGTCACTTTACCACTCTGGGCCTCAGTTTCCCCATATGTAAAAAAATGAAGAGATTATTTTCAGTTCCAATATCTTCTGTTCTAAGCTCCCTTCTGGCTCTAATATTCTAAACTCCAAGGTTCTTTCCAGCTTAAATATCCTTTGTTTCAAGGTTCCTTCTAGTTCTAACATTCTAAGTTCTAGCATTCTTTGTTTTAAGACTCTTTCCATCTCCAACGATCTTTGTTCTAAAGTCCCTTTCCACCCCCCTACCCTTTGTTCTAAGATCCACCTTCCAGCTCTAACATTTTGCCTTTTAAGGTCCTCTCCAGACTAATATTCTGTTTTAGGTCCCTTCCAGTTTTAATCATCTAAATTCTAGCATTCATTGGTCTAAGGATCCTTCCAGCTCCAATAATCTATCTTCTAACATGCTGTGTTCTAAGATCCCTTCTAACCCTAACTTTCTATGATTCTGCAGGTTACTGTGGAACCATGTTGCTACTGGGATTGCTTTTTCTAAGGATACTGGGGATCTGAGATGATAAATACCATTGTCTTTCTAACAGTTGGCTAAGGCTAAATTAAAACCCATTAAAATATTTACGGGATACCTTTCATAAATCTGCTATGATTAAGGTGCCACAGCAGATCCAAAAAGTACTAGAAAATACCATTTCTACCCTCTGAGAGCTTACCAGTCCAGTAGGAAAAAGACAAGGGAAGATATCCTAGGAGTCAGATATGTGCTATTGACAATAAATGCTACAGCAAGCAATTCCAAGGAAAGATAATGATCTGGAGTAATCAACAGAAGGCTTCCTGGAGGAGGAGGATTTGTAGGGATCTTGTATGAATTTATTTACAAGTCTCCCTGCTAGAACATAAGCTCCTAGTAGACCAGGGCTGTTCTTGCCTTTCTTTGTATCCTCAGCACTTGGCATGGTGCCTGGGACATAGTAAGTCCTTGATAAATGTGTGTGGACTGCCTAGATTGGTTAAGACAACACACAATGCCATTGTCTACCCCTACCATTGTCCAAGTCTTTCTGAAGATGCCCATCAAAGTTCTGACAATCGTGTAGCCCTGGGCAAGTCACTTAACTTCTCTAGCGTCAGTTTCTTCTTTTGTATTATAAATGGGTATATATAAATTTTGTATTATATTTTAATAATTTTATTTAATATAAATTAATAAATAAATTAATAAAAATTAATAAAAATTTAATTTAATATAAATTAATATAATTTAATAATTTAATAAAATATTAAATATATTTTGTATTATAAAATGGATACTACCTACAACACAAAGGTAGTACAAGGAAAGTATTTTGCAATCCTTAAAGTGCTATAGAAATCAACAAGTATTTATTAAGTGCAGGCACTGTGCAAAGTACCCCAAATGAAACAGCCCCTGTCCTCAAGGAGGTCATCTTGTATCCTGGAGACAATGTCCATAAATATAAGAAAATATAGGGGAGCAGCTAGATGGTGCAGTGGATAGAACACCAGACCTGGAGTCAGGAGGACCTGAGTTCAAATCCGACCTCAGACACATAACACTCACTAGCTGTGTGACTCTGGGCAAGTCACTTAACCCCAATTGCCTCACCAAAAGAAAAAAAAATACAGGGGCAGCTGGGTGGTGCAGTGGATACAGTGCCAAGCCTGGAGTGAGGAAGACTCATCTTCCTGACTTCAAATTCGGTCTCAGACACTTACTAGCTGGGTGACCCTAAGTAAGCCACTTAACCCTATTTGCCTCAGTTTCCTCATCTGTAAAATGGCTAGAGAAGGAAATGGCAAACCACTCCAGTATCTCTGCCAAGAAAATTCCAAATGTGGACACGATTGAATGTGACAGAACTAATATGAACTGGACCAGTAATTTCACTAGTTGAGGGAACTCCTAAAGAAAGAAACTCCCTGTACAAAAGAAGGTTCAAAGTCACTTTGTCTTAGAATGATTCCTAGAGGCACTGAACAATGAAGTCACAGTGTATATCAGAGGTAGGATTTGAACCCAGGTCTCCCTGAATGAGAAGCCAGCTCTCCAGCTGCTGCATTCCCTTACCTCTTACATATAAAGGTAAAAACTTTGAGAAGAAGGAGGTTGCTAGTATCTGGGGGCAATAAGGAAAGGCCTCAGGTAGTAGGTGGTTCTTGGGCTGAATCCTAAAGAGAACGAAAAATTATAAGAGGGAAGGATGGAGAGCGTCCTAGGTATGAGGGATCATCTGAGCAAAGGCACGGAGATGGGAGATAGGATGGCCTATCTAGGGACAGCAAGGAGGCCAGTTTGACACATGAAGAGGAAGAATAAGCAACAAGCCTGGAAAGGTAGGTTGGGGCCAGGTTGTGAATGGCTTTCAATAACAGCTAGAAGAGTTTCCATCTGATCCTACAGCTAACAGGCGCCATTGGCACTGCTTAGGAGGAGGACGAAATGGTCGGCCCTGTACGTTAGCAATATTACCTGGACAGCTGTGTAAGATGATGGGGAGGACAGAGAATGGAGGCAAGAAGACCAACTCGGAGGCTGTTGTAGCAGTCTGGGGAAGGGCTGATGCGGACCTCAACTAGAATGGTAGCAGGGTAGCCATGGGAAGGAAGAGGAGGTCATGGATGTGGGACGAGTCAGGAAGGAAGACTCAAGAAGACTTTGGGGCTGCTGGCTAGATATGGAGGACAGTGGGGCCCTTGACAGTGATGCAGAAGTTGGGAAGCAGGCTGAGCATGAGAGGAAAGAAAATGAGTTCTACATTATTGTTACTATTATTAACTCAGAAAAGTGCCCAGTCTCCCAAAAGAGGTTCTGGGCCTTCAATTATCTGTTTTGTTGTTTTTTCAGTCATATCTGAGTCCCTGTGACCCCATTTGAGGTTTTCTTGGCAAAGATACTGGAGTGGTTTGCCATTTTCTTCTCCAGCTCATTTTACAGATGAGGAAACTAAGGCAACCAGTTAAGTGACTTGCCCAGGGTCACACAGCTTCTAAGTGTCTGAGGCCAGATTTGAAGTCAGGAAGATGAGTTTTCCCGACTCAAGGCCCAGCACTCTACCCATTGTGTCATCTAGCTGCCTTCAATCTTTTCTATCTCTATGCGAAAGAGCTGTAACTAGGCACTTTTGCCCTGAGGCAAACATGAGGAGGTACACTAGAAGGTAATTGAAAGATAGGGGACTGAAATCATAGGATATGGACAGGTGGTTGCTAGGGAGATAAACCACACGGCAGAGGAGCTCACCCTTTCTTACCATCTGGAAGTGTCTTATATTAAGTAATTATTCTTTATAACTTCCTAAGTTCTGTTGTTTCTATACTGCTAATGAACTCCAAAAGCTGTCTGTGCCCTCTAAATGCAGTGCCCTGGGGCTTAGTCTCAGTCACCCTACCTTAGGGAATGACAATGGTAATGCCCTAGTTAAGACATCAGCTAAATCCACCACTCTAACCTTGCCCTTCTGTGGTTTGGCAAGAATAGCTCCAGATGCCATGAAGTCCCTCTGATCCTGGGGAGACATGGAATAATTAATTACACCTTTGTCACCGGTTTAGTCCTCTCCCCAGCCAACAAGGAACAAGAGTTCCAGAAACATTAGCCTTCACCTTGTTTCCTCATGGCTTATTCAGTGCTCCCAAGGGGAACTGGGATGAACTCATCTAATACCCATTCTTTTCTATATGATCCCATCTTCATGGAGAATTTGTCTTGGAGCAGGCCTTGTTCCTTACTAGCTCAGGAACTACCATTCACAACAAGGGCTAGAAGACAGAGATGAGGCTGTAGGATAGATCTCTGATTAGCATAAAGAAAAAAGTCAGGCTATTATGGAGTTGTTTTGTATGACTACACATGTATAATCTATGTCAAATTGCTTGCCTTCTCAATGAGGGGGTTGGGGAGGGAGGAAGGGAGAGGATTTGGAATTCAAACTTAAAAAATGAATGTTGAAAATTGTTTTTACATGTAACTGGGGAAAAATAAAATACTAAACAATTAAAATAAAAAAAAGAAAAGAAGAAAGTCAGGGAAGGGGGTTGGGGAAAGGAGGAGAGAGATTCTAATGACCAGAAAGGTCATATGTTATTGTGGATAGTTTTGGAGCTGAATAGAAATGAAAATAATTATTATTTATGAAGTTATACTGTGACCTACATTTGGTGGAGGGAATTGTCACACTAAGACAATGACAGATCCTTGATGTTTTAACCAGACTGGCACAGTTATTAAGAAGGTTGTGATGGAAGGAAAGAAATGGAGAAGACCACAAGACTTTATTTGTATAGCCCAGGATTGGGAAACCTGCAGCCTCAAGGCCACACGTGACCCTTTAGGTCCTCAAGTTTGGCCCTTTGATTGAACCCAAACTTCTTGTGAAGAGCCACATGTGAGGACCTAGAGGGCCACATATGGCCTCAAGGCTGCAGGTTTCACACTCCTGGGCTATACAAATAAAGTCTTGTGGCCTTCCCCATTTCTTTCCTTTCCTTACAACCTTTAGGATCATGGAAACACAGAATTTTTTTTAAACTGTTACAGAAACTGAGATCCTCCTATGTTCCACCCCTCCCTAATCTCTATTCATGTGGAGAGAAGCACAGAAAGAAAAGGGGATTGGTTGGGAGTCTGGGGCCTGGGTTTCAGTCCTCCCTCTTCAGCTGACCTGATGCGACACTTTGGGTGAGTCTCTTTCCCTCTCAAACTCACCATCTATAAAATGAAGGGGTTCATCTCTTCACCTACTTCTAACTCTAAAATTCTAGGTTTTTTTCTTGGCCTGAGGCATGAAGGTTGACCAGGTACATTCTGTCTCTCTGGCCTCTGACATACCCTTTGTCTTCAGTTGAATTAGGTTAGAACTGAGCTGACCTCCTGAGTTCCAGGAGCCCCAAGCCCCACCCAGAGTGGAAAAACAAAACAAAACAGAGGAAGAACATGGCCTTTGGCCAGTTATTGTTTCCCTGTTTTCTCTAGTCTGTGGCATCCTTTAAGCCTTGGATTTGGCCTTTGCCACTTGTAGTTACAGGCTTTTGCTTTCAAACCAGTCTGTTAGAGGATTAGCAATCTGATCTTCCTCTCCTGGTTGGCAGTGCCTCTATGGACACCCTTGTTCTATGTGAGTGGCATGGAACAGGTTATATTATATGCTCAGAAAAGGTATTATAGATTTAGAGACAGAAGGCCATCTACCCCAAGCCCCTCATTTTACAGATGAGGAAAGAGAAGCCCAGAGAAATCCAGCAACATGCCCATAATCATACAGATAGTCAGGGGCAGAGCTGTAATTTAAACCTAGGGCCTGTGAGCCAAAATCCGGTAATTTTTCTCCTTGACTACAGCTTCCTCTCACTTGAAGCACAGATGAATGGAGAGCCAATTAAAGAGCTCCCATTGCCAGAGCAAGACTGTCAAGTCACCCACTCTGCCTACGGGTAAGGCTAGCCCTGTAAATAAGTACTACAAAACACTTCCCACTCTAAAACCCCCAATAATTCATGGGTTTTTTGACAAATAGATGGGGGGAAAATGTTCAGAATCAGGTTATGGGCCTCCATAGGACACTCGGAACTGAAAATAACTAGTAACTAAAACTTCTGGCTGGGGCCTCAGCATACATCCCCAGATAGCCCAGGGTGCTTACAGCCCTGCAGGATACTGCCTTATCAGGGCCAGCTGCTTATTTTTTGTCTCTTGTCATTACCACATTTGGCATCTCTTATAGCCAACATATTTTACTTCTGTATCTAATAACCTATGCACTTATCTTGCTGTTCAATAATTTTTAGTCATATCCAACTCTTTGTGACTTGGCAAAGACAGTGAAGTGAATTGCCATTTCCTTCTCCAGCTCATTTTACAGATGGGGAAACTGGGGCAAACAGGGGTAAGTGACTTACCCAGGGTCACATTGCTAGTAAGTGTCTGAGGCAGGATTTGAACTCAGGTCTTCCTGACTCCAGGCCCAGCACTCTCCCCATTGCACTACCTAGTTGCCCATGCACTTAACTACTACTGAGAAAAACAGGACCTACAGTCTCAGCCACATGGGTCATTTTGAAAACATTTCTTCAGAGAGTTGCTTTTGTTTTTCCAGGCATGTGGGAGAGCCCTAATTTGGTTCCCTGGCAATCTGGGTCAGTTTCCCCACCCCTTCTACACTCAACAAGAATCAGAAAGGCTCACAGGGTTGATTAGTATAACATAGTACTTCACAAATAAAATAGGAAGGGAGTTGGACTTTCTCGGATTGCAACTGTTTCAATGAAAATTAAAAAAAAAAAGATTGAGAGGCAGTGTGATACAATAGAAGCAGCCCGGAACCAGAGCGGTGAGACCAAGAAGGATCTAACTATGCTTGGGCCATGAATTTAATGGTGTCTACTTGGAAAAAAAACCCTTTTCTGGACCTCAGTTTCCTCACCTGTAAAATGAGCACATTTATCTAAATAGCCCCTAAGGTCTTTTCCCGTCCAGGCGGCCTATCAAAATTTAAGCAAAGACGTCCCTTCGGCACAGTTAAAGGGTAGCAGGTATTTACTTAGGCTCAAGGAGACTTTAGGAAGCCAAGCCTTCAAGAGAAGGATTAGACATTGGTTGAGGTTCCCCACCCCTGGACTAGAGCATTGGTTCCCAGCCCTGGTACTTATTAATTATGTGGCCCTAGAGCAGGTCGCCTGATCTCTCTGAGTCATTGTTCTCATTTGTAAAATGGGGGTTATGGGATCGTTACAAACACAAATCCTCCACTTTATGTGTTCTGTCCCCTGATTAGAATGTGAGCTCCATAAGAGCAAGCAATGTCTCCATTTTTTATTTGTGTCATCAGCATTTAGTATATAGTAAATACTTTATAAGTGATGTTTCATTCCACTGTTCCTAGGAAAGTAAACTTCAAGAGACTATAGGAATGAGATTATTTTATTTTTTCCCCTTTAACAGGTTCAAGTTAGCAATAGCCCACTCCAGAACAGCTGGGCATGGATGGGTCAGTCATACCCTCTTCGAGCTTAATAAAGCCACTGGCATGCAATGCTGCACAGTAAATGGTGGATGATTAATTTCGATAGGCCTCTGAATGTATGACAGGGAGACTTCCTCCCACCAGGCCTGGGACTGGGCCAGCCTGCTCAGTCTGGACCTGAACAGCTGGGATCCCTTTCCTACAATGCTCTTATTTCTTTCTCAACCACAGCCTAGTTCAGAAGGACCCACCCAGGATGGGGTAGGGGGAGGGAGGCAGTATAATTTTCACTAGTCTCTGGGCAAATAGGCAAAAGTGGAGAGAGTGACTTTTTGTTTTTCTTCTTTAGGAAGGAATTAGCAAATAGATTTAGATTATCTGCATTTCAGGATGGGGGACACAACCTTGATTTAATCATGTCCTTGGAAACAGGCAAAACTGCGGTTCAAGAATTCAGAAGGAAATCTAGCAGGGATGGGGCAGAGAACAACCTACCTGTTGCATTTCTCTGATCTTCTCTCCCCACCCCCAACACTTTTGTCTGCTTTTCAGCCGTTTGTATTTGGAGAAGTTTCCTCATGTGTTTAAAAAAAAAAGTGCTTTAGGAGGGGGCCTATGTCCCAATCCAGATTTTGCCACTAACTAACAATGTGCCCTTAAGTCCCTTCCCCTCTCTTGGTGGGAGTTGGTGGTGTGGGTGGATTAGATTTTCTCTAAAGTCAATGTTCTAAGGTCCCTTTCAGTTCCAGCATTCTGTTTTTTATATTCTAATAGTTTCTGTCCCTTTCACCTCTAACATTTTATCTTCATATTTTTTATTCTATCTTTATATATTTAATTCTATGTTTTCTATCTAACATTTAACCTCCTATGTTCCAAGGTTCTTCTGGCTAGCTCTCAAAGTCTGTGAAAATGGGTACTAGGGGAAGGAACTGCAACCTTTTAAAAAAAAAAAAAAAGGCCCAAAAGTCATAATGGTGATTGGTACACTGGTCAACCTTCAGTACCTTCGAAATGAGGGGTGTCTTTTGTCCCAGTCTTTCCAAACCTGAGCTACAGTGTGTTCAGGCTAGACTGATAACTGGAATGACAACCGAAATTGGCAGCCTGGCAGCAGACTGTACCAGCCAGGCCGGTGGGGCAGGGTGCCTTTCAAACTGAAACAAAATTTCACCCGATTTCCTGGAGCCAGCTGTTCTGACTACCTGCCCCCTCAAAAAAAACAAAAACAAAAACAACTTACACCAAAGTCAAATTTGCCCGGGGCTCCTTTCGAAAATGCCCTGATACAAGGCACCCAACACACCGGGGCACTTGGGGACGACCAGGGCCGCTGGAAATCCCCCGACTCCCCTGCTTCCTCTCCCAGCTCGAGTTATATAAATCTTGATGTGCCCTGCCCCTATGTCTGTGTCCCTCTCTGGACCCCAGTCCCAAAGTGAGTCGTCCGCAAGCCCCTTCTAGCTCACAGGAGGGAAGGGCACATTCTTCTAGAGGAGAAGCAGAAAGGAGGAGGAGGACGGCTGGCAGGGGGACACACACCCTCAAAACAACTTTGGGCAAGTCGCTTCCTCTCTCTGGGTTTGTTTCCTCCAACTGAAAAATTAAGAGGGGCTGGACGAAGTGATCTCGAAGGTGCTGCTTTGAAGCACCCTCCATTCTAGGGTCCCTTCAGGCTCCCACATTCTCCGTTCTAACATTCCATTTTCTAGGGTCCCTTCCAGCTCAGATACTCCAGGCTCCCAAGAACGTCACCCACGGGGCAGCGGTCAAGTGCTCACTCTCCATTGCAAGTGGCTAAATGTTGACCGAGGCAGCCCTTGTGTACTCACAGGCATCCTACTGGGGTCTCTCGCTACCGCTCGGACTCTAGCCCTGCAGCCGCAGTTAAGCTGAAGCCGCAGCAAACCACAAGCCACAGCAAATCACGTTCCGAGCGCCCAGGCCACCCGCCGAGTCCCAGGGGCGGGCTCCAAAGCGAGTCACCCTCCCCTTCGGAGGACTGGAAGGCGAGTCCAGCCAAGAGGAGGGCAGTCCGAGGGGAGGGGAATCCTGGGAGTTGTGGTTCCACAGGCTCTGGAATCCTGGGAGAGAGATCGGGTCGGACTCTCCCTCCAGGCAGGTTCCCTCGACTCATTGCGAGAACTGCGTCTGGCAGTTTTGCAATCTGATGCTCAACCGCCTTCCCCATCCGTGCGGTTGTGGCAAAGCTGAGCGGCTCCTTCTTCTCTGAAAACTCAAAGGTCCCGGAGGGATGAGCTAAACCAAGATTTGGGGCTGGGAGGGCAATGGGGGTCTTGGGCTACGTGATCCAAGTTTTCTGGGTCGCCTCACAATCTGGCAAATAACCCATCAGTTTCATATTACTCCCTTCCTACTAAATTTCCTTGGCAGCTTTCCAGGAGAAAGTGGACCCCTCAGTTAAAAGGAGAGGAGAAGTGACTTGCCTAGGGTGACCCAGTAAATTATTAACAGAGCTGGGACTAGAAGCCAGGCAGGACTCTTATTGCCCAGGTGAGATCTTTTCACTTCACCCACTGCTCCTGGATAGCTTCCAACAAACCCCCAAGCAATGCTCATCTTCTTGACCACTTTAATAATTCAGTGGCTCAGTGGTGTAGACCACTTGTTGACAGATTGACTGATGTTCCCTCCACCAGCACAAATCTGAACCTGCTGCCTGCCACCTTCTCCTGCTGTGATTTTGGGCCACTCCTTTCTATAATCTTTGCACAGAAGACCCACCCAGCACACTGGAAACCTTTCACAGGGGCTTTTAATGTTTTGTGAATGCTGTACAAAGAAACACAAAAAGACTGGATGTCCTCTGCAGAGTCAAAATGGACAAGGAATCACAGATCACAAGATCATAGAATTATAGGGTTTAGAGATGAAAGGAAATTTTGAGATCTAGTGCCGCCCTTTTATTTTACAGATGAGGAGATTGAGTCCCAGTGAGGAGAAGAGACACACCCAAGGTCACATAAGCAGTAAATGGCTGAAAATTCTCTTCATTAGAGCCTTAAGCACACTCACTCCTGGCTTAGCTGGTTAAAATGCTTTGTTGTTGCTATGCAGTGAGGGCAAACCTTGACTCTGAAACAGTCAGAGGATACCAGTTCGAGGATTAAAAGGTCCCTTCTAAGAGGCATACTCAGAAGCAAGCTCACCAACCTTCCACATCAGTTGATATTATGCATGTTTTAAGGCGTAGGTCTTTATTGGCCAGGCCTCATTACATCTCTATTATGTCCCAGGTGCTGTGCTACTCCCCATTACTCTCTGGGTGAGGTTGAACTTAATTCCTCAGAGACTGTATGTAGCATTTCACACCTTACATTTATAACAACATTTTTGTGAGGATACTGGAGTTAAAAAGACATGCCTTCAGAGAGAAGCTCAGGATCCTTAAAAGAACCATGCAATTTCCCAAAGGCCTCAATTATCTATCCAGGAAAAAACAAGTAGATAAAGAATGTCTATTGTTTAGATTATGATGTAATAGTTGGATGAACAACCCATAAAACTTGTGCCTTAGTACCTGTGCCTTAAACAAGTGCTGCAAATGGACAGTGACTGGGCCCAGAACTACCAGGAGAGCAGGTTAGTTGGTATTAAGTTTATAATAAAAATTTTAATATATGTACTTCTTAGATAGCAGTGTAACATCTGTTATCCCTGACTCTGACTATATGACTCATCCATCTTCTTTTACAGTCATACATATGCTCAGTGATATATTTTATGTCACTCGGTTATGTGCAAATCATGATTTTCAGTATGCTACAAGTTTGAATTTGTTATGCGTCTTTCCATTGCTCTTTGCAATTTGCTCTCTGCAATTGTGATTCATCAGAAGTATTTTGGTGTTAAAAATGATAGTACATTAGATTATTGAATGCATTGCCCAGTTTTCCAAATGTAATCCAATCTGATTTCTTCCTCCCATTCAACTCTGGGAAGCTCATTGTTCATCTTCAGGGATATACTTAATTGATGGGGTATATGGGGTATTCAAGGAGGACCAGCGCCTCTGGTGTGAGGGCTTGCTGAAGGGCTGCTCATCCACCTTTGGTGTCCACCTGGCACCCAACTCTCACCTGTGGCTCCAAAAAGCTGTAGTTAAATAACTTGCCCAGGGTCACACAACCAGTAAGTGTCAAGTGTTTGGTCTGAGGCTGGATTTGAACTCAGGTTCTCCTGACTCCAGGGCCCGTACTCTATCCACTGTGCCACCTAGCTGCCCCTGAAAGACCTTAATTTAGAAAGGATATCATGCACTACATCCTGAGCCATCGACAGTCATCTTGATTTTTGTCCCACCATTGGACTTTGATGCCTGTTGAGGAAAAAATGAGGCTGACGACTTTGCACTGCTCTGTCTCACTTAAATCCAGTTAAGACATCATCTTCATGATGTCATTGGTCCTCTTCAAGAACAAAAGATGAACAACAACAAAAGCATTTATATCTGGATTAGTTGATCCAAATGATCCAGAATAATTCCAAAAGACTTGTGATGAAAAATGCTATTCATCTCCAGATAAGAGTACTGATGGACTCTGAATGCAGACTGAAGAGCATTGTTTTTCACTTTCTTAATTTTTCTTACTTTTTTTTTGCAACATGGCTAATATGAAAGTATGATTTGCATAACTTCATATGTAAAATGTATAATAATTCTTACCTTCTCAATGGATAGTAAAGGGTTGGAGGGAGTGATAAATGTAGAATTCAAAATTAAAAAAAATAAATGTTAAAAATAAAAAGAAATGGTTTTTTTTTTGCCTGTGTTTCTTTTGCAGCATGACTTGCATGGGAATATGTTTTTCATGACTACATGTGTATAACCTATTTCAAATTACTTGCCTTCTCAATGAAGGGGAAGGGGAGTTAGGGAGAGAATTTGGAATTAAAAATTTGAAAAAAAAGTTAAAATAGTTTTTACATGTAATTGGGAAAATATATTTTAAAAAAAAAGAGAAACAAATAAAGAAAGTGATACTGTTCATATCCTTTTTTTTTTGTAGAAGTCCTTTATTATCAGAATTGAATCTTCAGAAAATTGTGAAGCCATTCACCTGGACCAAGTCAAGTTCCTAATAAAGGTCGGACTTTCCTGAATACACAGATATCCGACAACTTTGAAGTTGCCAACACTTAATTACCACCTCCCAACAAGGAACGAAGACGGTTTATTGTATGAAATAAGCAGGGCATCAACAGGTTACTTCTCTGACTGTGAGATTGATAAATGAGCACAGTTGCCCATAATCCGACTGAGACAGCTCCTGATTGCAGCACTGGAGGCTTACAGTAAAGGCTTGTGAATCTTAGATCCCCACAACAGCCTTGTGAGGCAGGTGCTCTTTTATAACTCCTTAGAACACAAAACAAAACACAGAGAGGTTATTGTGACGGCTTGTTCAAGGCAGGGCTTGAACTTGGTTCTTCTTGACAAGAATAACTTATTTGTTTCATTATGATCTCTGCCTCTTAAGCATAACCTCAAACATACAAATGCTACATAGAGATGTAGATAACAGTAATTTAAACTGTATCACAACACACATTGTACCTGAATGCATGGATGCAATTTATGAAAACATTTAAGGTCAAGATAAATTTAACAGTTTGTTGTTTTGTTTTGTTTTTTTTTGTGTTGGGTTTTTTTGGGTTTTTTTGTTTGTTTGTTTGTTTGTTTTGATGTCTGCATCTT
Source organism: Vombatus ursinus (assembly GCF_900497805.2). NCBI lineage: Eukaryota > Metazoa > Chordata > Mammalia > Diprotodontia > Vombatidae > Vombatus > Vombatus ursinus. The sequence continues at coordinate 12,445,755 of NW_020954571.1, read as the reverse complement.
GGCAGACAGCTTCCAAAATGCGAGGGCAGTAGTGGTAATTTACTTCTTTATTTTATTTTATTCTATTTTATTTTATTTTTGATAATTTACTTTTTATTGGGGGCAATGAGGCGACTGAGTGATTGATGGATGGATGGATGGATGGATTGATGAATGGAAGGATGCCATGGTAAGGTGGGGGAGGTGGTCTTGGTGTAGAAAGTCTTTCATTGAGCTGGCCATTCTTTATAATCCGAGTTTGGTTCTTCTCCAGTGTCTCCTTTTTGAGTTGTACCTGATCTTCTAGTTTTTATTCAAATCCATTGACGGATGGGAAGATTCTGCTTCTGTTTCTTGGCCAGGAACTTCTTGATTCTGAGAAGATGTGATGATGAGATGACAGCTGAGCTTCCACCACGATGACTGATGGGTGAAGAAGGTCATAACATTCTTTTACTCTGTTTAAATGAGCTTGTGCTCTAATCTGTTGTCACCTTTGGCTAATTCTCGATACAATATATTAATATAAGTTATATTTCCATTTCCTCAAAAACCTGCTCTCCTTCTGACTATTTCTGTCAGCCGTACCATCATTCACTTGGCTCCTCTTGTTTGAAACTTTGGTTTCATATCTAATCAGTTCTGAAGCTGATTCTACCTTTCCCACATCTCTTGCATCCATCTCCTCTCTATTCCCACTGCCAGCACCCTAGGACATACACTTATTACCCAACTTTCACAATAGTTTCCTAACAAGTCTTTCTACCCCTGCCCTACTCCACCCACTTCCTTTAGATTCTGCCAAAATGAGCTTTCTTTTACATGCAGATCTGCACATGTCACTCGACTGCTCACAATCTTTCAATAATTATCTACCAAATAAAGTGGAAACTTCCCTTTGGATGTCACACCAGCAAGAGAGGCATCCTAATATCATACCCAAGGCAAATGCAAATCTCCCCATAAATAGGAAAGCCTATAAACAAGAGAGCCATAATTTTATATACATGCCCCTAGACCTAACAGAAGTAAATCCTTGAAGCAAAGATATTGTGTGAAGATAATTTTGACACTCCTACTCAATTTAATTAGTATTTACTCAGTTCATTGTGATTTGATGGATATCAGTGATTATATTAGTGAATTAAACAGAATGGGATTAAGTTTGAGTTCATTCTGTTAATTAATGCTGTTCTGATAGATCCACCATGTATTGGTGATTATATTAATTGTATTTGATTTATCAGCTAGATTCATATTGTTAGGTTTGTTATAAAACTGTAAGAGGCATGTAACTGCTGCACTACCCCCACCCCCCACAAGTGTAGGACTTGTAATAAGATTCATTTGCTTGTCCGCTCCTATGAGTCACTGTTACTCACTCCCTAGTGACCTTTGCTTCAAAACCACAACTTCCTTGGATGCTGGAATACTGTTGGTCAACCACTTGGGTCTTATGATATATGGAAGGTCCTGTTACGGGGTCTGATGTTGACAGGGTCTTATGACTTTTGGAAAGCCCTGCTAAGATGGCCAGCAGTTGATAGCCTGTAGATGACCTGTAGCTAATGACACATGAAAAACCTGTTGACAAAATGGTTATGATTGATGGACATTTCCCTTAGTCAACCATAAGATTTCTCCACTTCTAGAATTGACCAATCATGGAATTATACCACCTCATTCTATTTTTGGTACTCCCTGAATGGCTATAAAAGCAATTTTTCCTCAAGCACTGGGGTCCCTGACCATGAGGAAAGTCTTGGACTCAATTGATTAGGGACCATTGGGTATCCCTAATAAATTGATTGATTATGCTTGTAGCTCTTAGTAACTTTTGTTACAGATTAGAATTTTTTGGCCCACAGTTGTGAGGCTTAAATGAGATTATGGATGTAAAGCACTTTGCAAACCATAAAGTACTATGTAAATGTTGGTGGTTATTGTTATTGTTATTGTCATCATTGCCATTATCCTCCCATCATCAGGCCTCCAGTCTGGTGATGGTTTCATTCTCTTATCCTTCTACTGAACTTCTAATGAGCTCAAGCAGTCTTTATAGAGCAATATGAGGGCATGCCAGTAATTGGGCTGTCTGGAGAAAAATGCATTGCACATATACTTTTAAATTTAAATTTAATCTGCAGCTTGCCACCTAGTGGAAGGGAGAAAAGAATTTAGAACTCAAAATCTTATAAAAGTGAATGTTGGAAACTATCTTCACATGTAATTGGAAAAATAAAATACTATTAAGTGGGAAAAATAAATAAATACATTTAATCTGCAATATTAACACTTTCTCAAGTTTAGACAATCAACAACAGAATAAATCAACCCCTGATTTATAGATTGCCAACATTTAATAATGAGCTCTCACAAACCAGTTTAGATAGAGCTGGCTGCATCATACCTCTGCTTTGAAGCAAAAGTGATCTGAGCCTAGGAAGGATCAGCCTCCCTGTGGTACGCCTACTCTATGGAACTGGGTCTGCCCCATACTCTTTGTTATTCATTACAGCTACCAGCTTCCCTCTCTACCATCATCATTCAGTAATCTCTCCTCCTTGGAGGGTCACCCAAACAAGATTCTGGTAGATGTTATCTACTGATCTCCAGGATACTCCTCTTCTTTTCTCAAAGAATTTACTGCCAGGCTCCCAGTCTTTTTTATTTTCTGCCTCATACTGGTGGACTTCAACAGATTTGTTGGTACTTCCTCAAACACCGCAACCTCACAGTGTCTCAGTTTACTCATTTCCTATTACTCCCTCTTCCATCCTACCTCAGTCATACACAAAGATGGTCAGGACCCTAATCTTGCCATCACCCACAAACACACCATTTTGTGAACTCTGAAATATTCTTATATGATCATGATCTCTTGTCATTTCACATCCCCCCCTGCTTTTCAAACCCAAAGCCTGCTTTTCATCCACAGAGTGACTCCCAGTTCCTCAACTGCTCAGTCTTTCCTGGGCCATCTCACCTGCCCTAGCTACAGGCTCCTTCCTTTCCCATCTTGACTCCTTGGTGAGGCAGTCCAACTCCATGCTGTCTTCTTATCTTACATCTCTTGGATTATTTTTTTCCCCCATATACTGCCTTGCCAGGACTCAGCCTTGTATCACTCTCATCATCTGCTGCCTTGGCTCCTAAAACATGTGCTGCTTAACAAAGGTGGAGAAAATCATGAAACCATGCAGACCAGGTCCACTATAAATTTATGTTCCATGACGTCCTCTGGGCTCTCACTGCTGCGAGGCAGTTCTTCTATACCTCCCTAATTAACTCACTGTCTCTCTTCTCACAGCACCTTTTCCAAGCCTTTTCATCCCTCCTCAAACCTTCTATGGCTCCCCCTTCTACCACCCTCTCGGCTGAGACCCTTGCTTCATATTTTATTGAAAAAAAATGGAGGCTATTCACTGAGAACTCCTTCTCTCTCTCTACTCATATCATGTCATTCAGATACTTTCTGCCACTATCTCCTCCTTCACCCCTGTCTCACATAATGAGACGACCCTTCTTGCTAAGACAAACCCTTCTACATGAATAAGTGACCCTATTTCATCTCACCTCCTTCAGCAGATTTCCACCTCTATCATCCTCACTTGCTCAATTTTCAATCTTTCCCTGCTACTGGCCGCTTCTCTACTGCTTACAAACATGCTCACGTCTCTCTTTTCCTTAAGAAACCCTCTGATCCATCTGTCTTTGCTAGCTATTGCCCCTCACCTCTCCTGCCTTTGTGGCTAAGCTCCTTGAGCTTACAATAAAGCTCCTTGTCTATGGTAGAGGCTTCTACTTCCTTTCCTATCACTCTCTTCTTAATTCTCTGCAGTCTGGCTTCCAAACTCATCATTTAACAGAAACCACTCTCTCCAAAGTTACTAACAATATCTTAATTATCAAATGACCTTTTTTCTTTCTCTCTCTCTCTCTTTTTTTTTTTTTGGTAAGGCAATTGGGGTTAAGTGACTTGCCCAAGGTCACACAGCTAGTACGTGTCGAGTGTTTGGTCTGAGGCTGGATTTGAACTCAGGTCCTCCTGACTTCAGGGCCGTGCGCTATCCACTGTGCCACCTAGCTGTCCCAAATAACCTTTTTTCAATCCTCATCCTCATTCACCTCCCGTAGCCTTTGACATTTTTGATCACCCTCTTCTTGGTAATCTCTTCTCTCTAGGTTTTCATGAAACTCCTCTCTCCTGGTTTTCCTTCAAGCTCTCTGACCATTCCTCAGTCTCCTTTGCTGGATCTTCATCTGGGTCATACATGCTAATCATAAGTATCCCACAGGGCTCTTGTCCCGGGCCCTCTTCTCTTCTCCCTCTATACTACTTCATTTGATAAGCGCATCAGCTCCTATGGACTCAATTATCATCTCTATGCTGATGATTCTCTAATCTATTGATCCAGCCCTAAACTCTCTGCTGGCCTACAGCCTCATAGCTCCCATTCCCTTTCAGACATCTTAAACTGGATGTCCAATAGACATCTTAAATTCAACATGTCCAGAACTGAACTTATTCTCTTTACCCCCAAACCCTTTCTTCTTCCTTAACTTCCCCATTCTGTGGGGAATATCACCATTATACTCGCATCCTAGGTATCATCCTTGATTCCTTACTTTTTTTTTTACCTCTCATATCTAATCTGTTACTGAGGCTTGCTGATTTACTTTTATAACATCTCTTAAATTCATCCGCTTTTCTCCTTTGACTCAGGCACCACCCTGGTACAGCCTTCCATCATCTCACACCTGGACTATTGTAATGGCCTCCTGGTTGGTCTCCCCACCACAAGTCTCTCCTTATTCTAGTCCATTGGTGTCAACTCAGGTAGAAAAAACCGTACATAAAGATCTCTGGGAGCAGCACACATTGTGTGTTAATTTATTTTGTTAAATATTTCCCACTTACATTTTAATCTGGTTTGGGAATCCCTTGGGAATATTGTATGCTTGATATTTCTAGACAAAAGTCTAGTCCATCCTCTCCTCAGTGGGATCTTCCTAAAGCACAAGTCTGATCATGTCACCCCCTTAATTTTTGATGAGGCAATTGGAGTTAGGTAACTTGCCCAGAGTCACACAGCTAGTGAGTATTATGTGTCTGAGGTCAGATTTGAACTCAGGTCCTCCTGACCCTAGGGCCAATGCTTTATCCACTACACCACCTAGCTGCCCCCATGTCACCCCCTTATTTAATTAGCTTCAGTGGCTCCTCATTGCTTTCAGAATCAAATATGAAATCCTTTGCTTAGTGTTCAAAGCCCTTCAAAACCTACCCCCACACACACCTTTCCAGTGTTCTTACACCTTATCCACCTCCACCTCCTAATGTACTCTGTCATCCAGTGCCACCAGCCTCTTTGCAGTTCCTTGAACAAGACCCTCCATCCCTGGACTCTGGACATTCTCCCTGGCCGTCCCCCATGCCTGGAATGCTCTCCCTCCTCACCTCTACTTCCGGACTTCCCTGGCTTCCTTTAAGTCCCAGCTAAGATCGCACCTTCTACAGAAGCCTTTCCCAATCCTCTTCATCCTTCCCTCTCTGTTTATTATCTCCAATTTAACCTGCACATAGTTTGTCTGTACATAGCTGCTTGCATGTTGTACCCTCCATTAGACTTTGACTTCCTTGAGAGTAGGGACTGTCTTTTACCTTTCTTTGTGACCCGGCACTTAGCATAGACATGACAAAGAGTAGGCAATTAATAAATGTTTACTGACAAACGGAGCATTCAATACTTTGCAACATGTGGTCATGTTACATATGGGGCACCTACTACTTTAATACAATCCAGATGTATGATAATTCTAACAAAAGGATGGATAAGAAAGAAGCTGCAAAACTGAACAGTATTACTAAAACTAGACCTAATACATATATGGTGTGGTCTCAGTGCAACAAACCAAATATACACCTTTTATAATTGCTCAGAGCCAATCTTACACAAAGATTGGATTTAATCATGGGTGCTTGTTTTTACACCTTATGCCTCTTACACAAATCTTTGTCTTATCTATGGTTTCTGTAGGGAATAATAGAAGTTCTCTATAAAAAGGGAAAGGATTCCGAGTTCCCATTCAAGCATTCATGCTGACAAAAAGGAGAAGTTTTATTCAACTTCACAAAAACCTACAACAGAGAAAAGACTTTCGACTAAGCCCAGAAACGGTCAAAACAACTCTTCTTTTCCCTTCAGGAATTTCCCTTATCAAGAGAGTCTCACAGGAGGAGTTTATTGCCCTCTACACTTTTATTCTGGTATTTGCAGAATTTCTGCAAAAATTGTCTACCTGCTGGGTCATAATAGAAACAAAGACAAATATGGAAAGCCAGAGATTCCATTAGCTACACTTATGGATCACAACTCATTAAAATTAGTACTAAACAATTAGACAATGAATAAAAAATGTAAGCAACCCCATGGAAACTAAAAAATTACTTAATAAATAATAACTATCAGACAGTCAATAAATATTTCTTTAATCACCTCTTATGTTGCAGTCACGGTACTAAGTTCTGGGAATACAAAGAAAGACAAAAGACAGTCCCTGCCCTCAAGAAGCTCATAGTCTAATAAGGGAGATTACATGCAAACAGTTATGTAAAAAAAAAGCTATCTTCAGGTTGAATTGGAAATAATTAATAGAAGGAAGGCACTAGAATTAAGAAGGATTGGGAAGTGCTTCCTATAGAAGGTGGCATCTTAGTTGGAGCTTGAAGGAAGTCAGGGAACTCAGGAGGTAGAGATGAGGAAAGAGAGCATTGCAGGCATGGGGGACGGCCAGAATGCCCAGGGTTAGGAGAAGGAGTGTCAAGGAAGCTAGTGTCACTGGATCAAAGTACACGGGAATGTAAGATGCAAAAAAAGAAAAAAATATAAAAACAATTTAAAAATTACATCAGAGATAATGTCACCGAGAGAAGTCCAAATCTTTGGTATATATCCAAAGCAGTACTCAGAGGTAAATTCCAATTTCCCAATGGCTATATCAATAAGAGGGAGAAAAAGCAACAAATCGACTATAAATAAAACACTCAGAAAAGGAACAAAGCAACAAACTAACAGAAAACATTAGAGAAAACAAGCGTGATTAGATCAGAGATCAATACAATCAAAATTAAGAAAACACTTGAAATGATAACTAAATCTATGAGGTTTTTTAAGACTAAAAAAATTGGCAATTACTCAGGCTAATCAAAAAAAAAAAAAAGCAAACCCAAGTGATCAAAATTAGAAATTAGAAGGGAGAGATCACAATGAAGACCAAAGAAATCCAGAAAATGATTGCAGATAATTCTCAGAGACACCATGCTGCTACTGCTCCACATCAACTCATCAAATAATAAAACAAGAAATTTATAACCTAAGCAGATCAATCTCAGGAGATAATCAGATGGGCCATTACATAGCTGCCCTGCAAAAAAGACAACGTAGGGGCAGCTAAGTGGTGCAGTGGACCTGGAGTCAGGAGGACCTGAGTTCGAATTCGGCCTCAGACCGGTCACTTAACACTTATTAGCTATATGACCCTGGGCAAGTCACTTAACTCCAATTGCCTCAACTAAAAACAAAAACAAAACAAAACAAAAAAGACAATGTTCCAGATGTGGTCACACATCATTTCTGCTAAACTTTCAAAGAAGTAACTCCTATACTAGCTAGACTTCTTCCAAACTTAGAGCAAGATGGTAGATATGGGACTTATTTGCATGGAAGGTGATAGATGAAGAACTGGGAATGAATAAAACCATCAAAATAGCATAGGTAAACGCAGAAATGTGGCAGCTGGATGGTATAGTGCATAGAAATCAGGAAGATCTGACTTCAAATCTAGCCTTACCAGCTGTATGACCCTGGGCACGTCACTTCACCCTGTTGGCCTCAGTTTCCTCACCTGTAAAATGAGCTGGAGAAGGAAATGGCAAACTACTCCTGTGTCTTTGTCAAGAAAACCCCAAATGAAGTCACAAAGAGTCAGAGACAACTGAAACACCTGAACAACAAGAACAACAACAAAGCTGGGTGAGTTTGCGCAACTTCATCTTTCCTAGGTTTCATCTGTAAAATAAGGTGATTGGGCTAAATGATTTCTAGAGCACTGGCCTGGGAAGGTGAAGTTCTGGGCTCTAATCCTGGTTTTGCTTCTCCCTAGTCCTGTGTCTTTAAGTAAGTAGAGAGAGCACTAGATATGAAGTCGGAGGGCTTGGGTTTGAATTCCATCTCTGCTGCTTGCATTGCAGCCTGAGTGACCCTGGCCAAGTCAATTATCCTTTCTGGTTCTCAGTTTCTTAACTTGTAAAATGAGGACAATGAAAAACAACAGAATATCCAGGAAGGACAGCCTGGGTTATGAAGTGCCTTGAGATAATACCACGTGAGGGTCAGATCAAGAATACTACATTGGAGAAAAAGGGGACTTAAAAGACCTAAATTGAGCAGAAAAACCAAGTGGATGAAGAATCCCTGTTTTTATACTGTCATATATAGTTGGACAGACAGTCTACTGAGCTATTCCCTTAATACAAGTATCTCAGCCAGATAGTATAGATAGATAGATGAAGCTGGGCTCAGGATTGAATAAAAGGCAGGTAGCAATCAGAATTGTCTTTGAGAAATCATAGGGCATAGGTACTGGATATGTAATTTCATTTACATAGAGAGCTCCTAGATGAGAGAAAACCCTCTATCAATGCAAGTTGGTACCTTCTCTGCAAGAGCAGCAATGAAAAGTTGCCTTGAGCAGAGGTGTCAAACAGGCTGCCCCAGGGGCCGCATGAAGCCTGCAACCCGCCCAAGAACTGCCCTAACTAGATTAAAATGCAATTGGAAAATATTTAACAAAATAAATAAAGATACAATAAAGCAAAGATAATATTATATTTTAAAATTAATAATTAATTATGTGACCCACAGGGATCCTTATGTATGATTTAGAAGTCCCCATTTCTATTTGAGTTTGATATCACTAGTCTAGGAGACAGCTGGGTGGCTCAGTGGATAGAGAGCCAGGCCTGTAGTCAGGAAGACCCAATTTGACTGTGAACACTTACTAATGATGTGACCTTGGGCAAGTCACTCAGACTTTGTTTGCCTTTATCAGCTGGAGAAAGAAATGGCAAATCATTCCAACATCTTTGCCAAGAAAAGCCCATGGATATTATGTCCAGGGGGTCATGAAGAGTTGGAAACAACTAAACAACAACCAACACTAGTCTAATTTGATTTTTTTTTTTTTTGCTTAGGCAATTGGAGTTAAATGACTTGCCCAGGGTCACAGTGTCAAGTGTTGGAGGCCACATTTGAACCCAGCTCCTCCTGACTCCAAGGCCAGAGCTCTATCCACTGCGCTACCTAACCGCCCCAACCACCATTAGTCTAGACCAATTACAGATGAAATGATTTGCTCAGGGTCACATAGGTACTGTGCGTTAGAGACTAGAAATCATAAAGCTCTCTAAAAGATCCCAAGCTTCTTCATCTAAAACAAAATCCCATCTGAAAATTTTTTCTAAATTGTTAAATGTCTTATTAGAAGTTTTAACATTGAACATCAACATAACCAACTAAATTTGTGGGATAACCATTTAAAATTGAATTCATTTCAATGCATGGAGGATCTTTCCTAAGTAACTTATGTCTTCCATTTTATGAAACATTTGATTATTGAGTTCCATTGTTTCTGATTCTCTCTTGTTCAGTCTGTTCCATTGATCTGTCTCTATTTTTTAAAAAATATTTTATTTTTTCTTATTACACGTAAAAACAATTTTTAACCTTTTTTTAAAATTTTGAGTTAGAAATTCTCTCCCTCCCTCATTCACCTTTCTTTTCCTTGAGATGGTAAATAACTTGATATAGATTATACTTGTACAATTATGCAAAACATATTTCCATATTAATTATGTTGTGAAAGAAGACAAAGACCAATAAAAAAGACATGAAAAAATGAAATGAAAAATAATATGCTTTGATCTGCATTCAGAATCTATCAGTTCTTTCTCTGGATGTGGAAAACATTTATTTTATTTTATTAATTAATTTATTTTTAGTTTTCAACATTCACTTCTACAAGATTTTGAGTTCCAAGTTTTCTCCCCATCTCTCCCCTCCCCCTACTCCAAGGCAACGTGCATTCTGAATACCCCTTCCTCCAATCTGCCCTCCGTTCTATTAACCCCCCCCCCTTTTCTTATACCCTTCCTCTTCTATTTTCCTGTAGGGCAGGATAGATTTCTATATCTCATTGCCTGTATATCTTATTTCCCAGTTGCACATAAAAGCAATTTTTAACATTTGTTTTTAAAACTTTGGGTTCCAAATTCTCTCCCTTCCTCCCTCCCCACCCACTCGCATTGAGAAGGCAAGCAACTCCATAAAGGTTATACATGTGCAGTCATGCAAAACACTTCCATAATAGTTGCGAAAGACTAACTTTATTTCCCTCCATCTTATCCTGCGTCCCCTCTGTCCCCCCCCATTTATTCTATTCTATTCTCTGTTTTGACCCTGTTTCTCCTCAAAAGTGTTTGCTTCTGATTATCTCCTCCCTCAATCTGCCCTCCTTTCTATTATCTCTCTGCTCCCTTCTCTCCTATTTTCCTGCAGGTTAAGATAGATTTCCACACCCAATAATAATAATAGGTATGAGTTAACACAGCCCTGGCCCTCTTTATTAGGCACCTACTGAATGCTTGGGGGAGAATTAGCCAAGTCATGGTCCCTGCTCTCACTGAGCTCAGTCTAGTAGGAGAATTAAACAACAATACAGACAGATATACTGTACATTACATGATAAAAAGTCCATTGCAATTGGAAAACAAAAGACTACATGAGGCCTGGAGGAAGAGGGAGGATGTCTTCAGTCTTGGGGACATGGAAGGAAGCTGCCAGGAATAGGGCTGGGCTTTAAGGATAGGCTGAAATTCAATAAAGGGAGGGAGGAGAACGCACAGAATGGTTGGTAGGCACAGAGAGAGCTGTCTAATTTGGTTAAAGCAACAATTTTATTTATTTGTTTTTTAAAAAATTTTTAAAAATTAAACTGAAAAAAATTTTTAGAAGCAAGGCCTGGATTGTTTTTTAAACTTTTAATTCAATTAAAAAAGCATTTGTTAAGTATCTGTTATGTGATGGGCACTTGTGTTAGGTCCCAAGAAGAAAAGAACAAAACTATCCCACCGTCAAGCATTTGCTTTATCAAGGTGGTGGTGGAAGAAATTATTTTCTTCAATGAGCTTTTGGACGTCCTTTTCCATTTGGCCAGTTCTGCTTTTTAAGGCATTCTTTTCCTCATTGGCTTTTTAGACCTCTTTTACCTTTTGGGTTAGTCTATTTCTTAAGGTATTATTTTCTTCGGTATTTTTTGGGGTCTCCTCTAGCAAGCTGTTGACTTGTTTTTCATGATTTCCTTGAATTACTCTCATTTCTCTTCTCAATTTTTCCTCTACTTCTCTTACTTGATTTTCAAAATCCTTTTTGAGCTCTTCGATGGCCTGAGACCAATTCATATTTTTCTTGGAGGCTTTGGGTGTAGAAGCTTTGGCTTTGTTGTCTTCTTCTGGTTGTATGTTTTGATCTTCTTTGTCACCAAAGTAAGATTCTATAGTCAGTTTTTTCCCTCTGTTTGCTCATGTTCCCAGCCAATTACTTGACTTTTTAACTCTTTGTTAAGGTAGGGGTCTGCTTCCAGTGTGGAGGGTGTACTGTCCCAAGCTTTAGGAATTTTGTGCAACTGTTTTCAGAAATACTGTAATTTCAGAGAGATTGGTAAATTTTCAGTTCTTCCAAGGTGGTATGATCAAAGAAGTGTTTACTCCTTTTCTGGCATGTGCTCTGGTCTATGAGTTTTACTACAAGAACTCTTTTCTGCTTTGGATTCCCTCTCCATCACCACTACAAGCTCTGTCTTGCTCCAGGACCACCACCCAGGACTGTGACCCAGATCCAAGCATGGGCAAAGCAAGAGAATCCTACCTTAGCACCATCAGAGAGATCCCTGCAAACCCCCTCTGATCAGCCACTCAATCCCCCCATGATCTGTGGGCCAGAGCTCTGGAAGCAGATGCTGCCACTGTGGTCACTGCCCCGGGTGCTGCACTAAGGCCAGGGCTAAACCATGCTCCTCTCTCTCTCACCCAAGTCCAACAGAACTTTCCCATTGACCTTCTAAGTTGTCTTTGGTGATTGTGGGTTGAGAAGTCTGGAAACCACCATAGTTACCCATGATTTAGTCTTCTGAGGCTTTTTCCATTTTTGCTGGTGCAGCCCATGCTGAATTGTGTTTCTCTCCCAGCCCAGGGCAACAACAGACCTTTCCTATCAACCATCCAGGTTGTCTTGGGCTGGAAGTCTGTTTCACTCTGTCTTTTTGTGGGTTCTGCTGCTCTAGAATTTGTTCAGTCATTTTTTACAGGTATTTGGAGGGGTTTGGGCTCTGTCTCTATTTTTAACCAATACCAGATGGTTTTGATGACTGCTGCTTTATAGAATAATTTGAAATCTCTAAGTGGTATTTCCCCTTTATTGCTACATCTTTTTGTTATTTCCTTTGATATTTTAAATCTTTTATTTTTCTAAATATATTTTGTTATTATTGAATTGGGTTCTGTAAAGTATCCCTTTGACAATTTGGTTGGTATAGTATTAAAACTATAAATTAACTTTGGTAATATTGTCATTTTTATTATATTGTCAGGGTACATCATGAACATTAAATATACCAACTATTTAAGTTATTTCTTTAAGGAGTACTTTGTAATTTAATCTATACAATTACTTTGTGTACTTTAATAGATTGATCATGGGATAGTTTTGCATTATGTAGTTATTTGGAATGGGATTTCCTTTTCTCTTATTGCTTCTTGGATTTTGTTAAATCCAAGGATTTTATTATTATATGGAAATGCTATTTTTTTGAGGGTTTTTACTTTGTAGCCTGCAACTTTGTTGAAGCTATTGTTTCAGCTGGTATCTTTGCTAATTCCCTGAGATTTTCTAAGTAAATCATCATATCATGAACAAATAAGGATTGTTTTATTTCCTCTTTACCTATCTTTATGCCTTTAATTTCTTTCTCTTGAGTTACTGCTAAAATTTGAAGAACTACATCAAATAATACTGGGGAGAGTGAGCATTTTAGCTTTACTCTCATCTTTATTGCTTCATAAGTATAATAATAATTTTTCAGTCATTTCTTCTAAGTCCCTATCGAGATTATTTGTCCATCCATTCTTACTCACTTTTCCTCTTATAATTAATGTGGAAACTTTTCTTCTGGTTCTGCTTTTTTTTTCACTTTTCATTAAAATATTATAAAAGTCTTTCTAGACTTCTCTGTAATCTTCATACTTATTAGTCTTAGTTGTACCCTAGTATTCCATTGTATTAATAATTTATTTAACTGTTCTCCTATTTTAAGACTTGGTTGCTTCCAGTTTTTTTTTCTCCAAAAATTCAATATTTTTACATTGAGATTTTTTTTTTCAGGGATGCTCTGTGACTATGAATCATGGAACACAGCAATCTCTAAGGAATCAAAATTAAGCATGACCTGAAGGGTAATGGAGAGACGCATAGTGTAGATGTAAGTAGTCTGCAGCAAACTACCCACAATAACTTGCATACAGAAAGTGATGTACAAGGTATCATCAGAGAGGTATGAGCAGAAAAGGAGGTGAATCAGTTACATATTGAGAGTAAAGAATAATCAACGGACAGTGACCCATTTAATGCCAAGAGATCTAAAGGAAGGCCCCCAGTACATTGAGGTGATCTCCTGCGGTGGTTTTATGGGAGAATAGATACAACAGTTGCACAGGATGAAAAAGCATGGATGGGTTGCAATCCATGTTATTGGAGGGATTACTCCCACTGATGAGGGGGATCCATTAAAGTATTAAAGAACTGAAATAAGGTCCCTAGAATACAGGTTGTCATTTGGAATGTGTGGTCACAGGAGTTAAAGTGGTAGGAGGAAATGGTTCTAGAAGACCCACCGATGGTAGAAATGGCTTGAAAAGGGAAAAAGATAATTAGGAATTGGGTGCAATGGACCACTAAACCCAGGGAGCCACAAAGGGTCAGGGACTCACTATCTTGAGCCAGGAATTGGTGATGAACAGCATCTGTAATACGGTAAAAAGGAAACCCTAGGTCAAAGGGTCAAGGTCTTCTGGATCAGCTCCAAAAAGGGGCTAAGGCCATTGGGAAGTTGATATGATCAGGATGGCCCATGGCCTAGGCCAGAACTTTTTTTTTTTAACTTATTTTTAGTTTTCAAAAATCACTTCCATAAACTTTTGAGTTTTAAATTTTTCTCCCCCTCCCTCCCCAAGATGGCACGCAATCTGATATAGGCTCTACATATACATTCCTATTAAACATATTTTAACATTAGTCATATTGTAAGGAAGAATTAGAACCAATAGGAGGAATCATAAGAAAGAGGAAACAAAACAAAACAGAAGAAAAAAAAAGCAAATAGTGTGCTTCAATCTACATTCAAACTCCATAGTTCTTTCTCTGGATGTGAGTAGCATTTTCTATCATGAGACTTTTGGAGATCCTTGCATTGCTGAGAATGGTTAAGTCTATCAAAGTTAGTCATTGAACAACGTGGCTGTTACTGTGTACAACGTTCTCCTGGTTCTGCTCACTTCACTCAGCATCAGTCCATACAAGTCTTTCCAAGTTTTTCTGAAGTCCACTTGTTCATCATTTCTTATAGCATAGTAGTATTTCATTACATTCGTATACAACTTGTTCAGTCATTCCCCAGTTGATGGGCATCCCCTCAATCTCCAATTCTTTGCCACCACAGAAAGAGCTGCTATAAATATTTTTGTACATGTGGGTCCTTTTCCCATTTGTATGATCTCTTTGGGATACAGCCCTAGAAATGGTATTGCTGGGTCAAAGGGTATGCACATTTTTATAGCCCTTTGGACATAGTTCCAAATTGCTCTCCACAATGGTTGGATCAGTTTACAACTCCACCAACAATGCTTTAGTGTTCCAATTTTCTCACATCTTCTCCAACATTTATCATTTTCCTGTTTTTGTCATGTTGGCCAATGTGATAGATGTGATGTGATACTTCAGAGCTGTTTTGATTTGCATTTCTCTAATCAATAGTGATTCAGAGCATTTTTTCATGACTATAGATGGCTTTAATTTATTCATCTGAAAATTGCCTGTTCATATCCTTTGACCATTTATCAATTGGGGCATGACTTGTATTCTTATATATTTGACTTAGTTCTCTATATATTTTAGAAATGAGGCCCTTATCAGAGACACTGGTTGTAAAAATTCTTTCCCAGTTTTCTGCTTCCCTCCTAATCTTGGTTGAATTAGCTTTGTGCAAAAACTTTTCAAATTAATGTAATCAAAATTATCCATTTTGCATTTCCTCTCTATCTCCTGTTTGGTCATAAATTCTTTTGTTCTCTGTAAATCTGACAGGTGAACTATTCCTTACTCTCCCAGTTTGCTTATAGAATCAGCCTTTATATCTAAATCTTGAACCCTTTTTGACTTTATTTTGTTATATGGTATAAGATTTTGATCTATGCCTAGTTTCTGCCATACTCTTTTCCAGTTTTCCTAGCAGTTTTTGTCAAATAGTGAGTTCTTATCCCATAAGCTGGGGTCTTTGGGTTTATCAAGCAGTAGATTACTATAGTCTTTGACCACTGTGTCTTGCATACCCAACCTATTCCACTGATCCACCACTCTATTTCTTAGCCAGTACCAAGAGGTTTTGAGGATTGTTACTTTATAGTACAATTTAAGATCTGGAAAGGCTAGGCCACCTTCCCTAGCATTTCTTTTCATTAGTTCCTAGGACAGAATTTTAAAAGACATCAAGAGGATGATGTTAAGGTCATTGGATACAGTAATAAGTAGGTTTAATTTGCTAGTTATAGGAGGGTTAGTCCTCCTATTCCTGTTTTTCCTTTTCTCCTCTAAGAAGCACACTGTTTTGGTTTTTTCCCCATTTAATAGTATTTTATTTTTTTCCAATTACATGTAAAGATAGTTTTCAACATTCACTTTTATAAGATCTTGAGTTCCAATTTTTCTTCTCCCTCCCCAAGATGGCAAACAATCTGATATAGGCTATACATGTACAATCATATTAAACACATTTCCAATTAGTCATGTGGTGAAACAAGAATGAGAATGAAAGGGGAAAACCACAAGAAAGAAAAAACAACAAAAAAAGAAAATAGTATGCTTCAATTTGCATTCAGACTCCATAGTTCTTTCTCTGGATGTGGATAGCATTTTCCATCATGAGTCTTTTGGAATTGTCTTAGATTATTATATTGCTGAGAAGCGTTAAGTCTATCAAAGTTGGCCATCGCACAACGTTGCTGTTACTGTGTACAATGTTCTCCTGGTTCTGCTCACTTAACTCAGTATCAGTTCATGTAAGTCTTTCCAGGTTTTTGGGAAGCACATGGTTAAAAGGAAACCTTCCTCTGGGCAACTAGCACTCAAGTCTGGAACTCTTGAGCTCATAAGGTTAACAACCAATGCTAGAAACAATTCATTTTTCAGAATTGCTAGTCGCTGCTCAAGAGAAAGAGAACAGAAAGGCAGAAGAAGGTGGCTGAGAATAGTGTTAACAGGATTTTACTGAGCCAGTCTCTAAATCTGAGAATGACAAAACAGCAGGCCAGGGACAAGTGGCAGTAATCAGGTAGCCATTTAATTAATTAGTTTCATTATGATGAACAGATTTGCAAATTGGGAATTCTCCTGAATTCCCAGAAGTAAAGACTGAGATAATACACATACATCACAATGGGAAGGGAGAGGGGAAGGTGGATTACACACAATCGAAATAGAAGACAATACAACAATTCTGGAGTCCTGTGGGAGCAATATTGCTTGAATCCTTGGGGGTCATTGCTTGGTAGGTCACAGAACCAGAGTTCTGTGACGGGAACAGGTTCTACAGTCTTTGATTCGCTTCACTTCAGCTACACAGGCAGAAGGATGCCAGCGATTGTTAACCTTGTCGAGGTTTGATTGATCAGTCCAAGCTGCATTGTGAGTCTGATTCACAAGCTGGAAAAGGCAATTCTGAAAAATATACTAATCTATTAGTATATTCAATATACATATCATACCAATTATTATAAAAATCATAATTCCCACCACAATAGGGGGATCTAGAGATTGCATTTTTGACCTCATTTGGGTAAGTACATGTCTCCCACTGCTATATGTGTTTTCTGTTACCAATGCTCTTGGGAAAGGGGTGGAGAATGTTGGCACAATGGAGGCGTTGACCCTGGAACCTTCTCGGTACGTAGTCAAAACCATCCTGATCCTGGACAACAATAGAGAGTGACTCTTTGTTGGGTACTATGACAACACCAACCCCAGTGTCAAGGAGCAGAAGGCTTTTGAGAAGAACATTTTCAACAAGACCCACTCTACTGACAGTGAGGTTGCCCTCTTGGAAGGACTGACTGTGGTGTACAAAGGCAGCATTGATCTCTACTTCTACGTGATTGGCAGCTCTTATGAAAAGGAGCTGATGGTAATGGCTGTTCTGAACTGCCTCTGATTCTTTGAGTCAGATGCTGAAGAAGAAGGTTGAGAAGTGAGCACTGTTAGAGAACATAGAAGGGCCCTTCCTGGCTGTAGATGACATCATAGATGGAGGGATGATTCTAGACAGTGACCCTCAGCAAATGGTACATAAAGTAGCGTTAGGGGGTGACGATGTCCCCCTCACAGAGCAGACTGTGTCTCAGATATTGCAAGTGGCAAAGGAACAGATCAAGCAGTCACTGCTTTAGTCAAGACTCCATTACCCCCCTGACTCCCATCATCCTTCCCCAAGCCATTTGTCTACTGTGATGCCCTCATCTCCCCATCCCCACCCCTCTTGTACTGCACTGATGATCTCAGGGCCACTTCAGGCAAATGATAAGGGCATTCTATTATTCTTGCCACTTTTCTTTCCCTTCTTTCCTGTTTTTCTCCTCTTCCCAAAATTATCCTAAAGACCAAAAACTAGGATTGAACAAAGAGAGGGGTTATGTCCTTTCCAGCTTTCTCATCTCTCCTATCGTTCAGGCAGTGAGGTTTCTGGAAGTGTCCCGGGCCCTAGCAGGGCTGGGAACAGAACAGAACAGGGGAACAAGGATGGTGCCCCCAGATCAAAGTCTTAGGAAGAACACGCTGTTTCCCTCTTCTGGTCTCACCCTACATGTGCCCTGGCCCTCATCCCAATACAGGGAGAAGAGGAATAGTCCTATCCAGAGGCCCCTGGATTTTATCAGTCCCTCATGTATTTCCTCTTATTCCTGCTTACTACCCCCAGCCTTCTAGACAAAGGAAGAAAGCAGCTTAGGGAGAGACAGGCAGGAAAGACAACTGCTGACAACTCTTTAACTGGAATGGGATAGGGGTTGGGAGAGGAGAGTGGCAGTAGAAGTGGGCACTGCTTTTCCTCAGTTATTCACTATAACTCTCCCTAACCCCAATTACAGGCCCAATTTATAGACCCAAACTGTTCTGTGGCCTGGGAGAGAGTGTATCTTGGGGGGGTCTCTGTTGCCTAGTCAATCCTCAGTAAATCTCCACTCTTTATACACATGGGGTCTTGTACACCATGTTCCCCAATTCTGGGACAGAGTCAGTCTCCTGGATGAGGAAGCTCATCCTCCAGTCTCTGGAAGATGGATTTTCTGCTCAGAATTTGGATGTGGGCTAGATTTATGTCTCTCACTCTTTGGGTTCCTTTAGCCCCCATTGTGGCCCTGCACATTTGAGAGAAATATTTCAGCCTTGTGTCTATAGACCCTGATCTTAATCTTTCCCCCATCTTGCTGGCCTTTCCTCAGGCCTGCTGGGCATCAGGATGTAGGATTTTGGTGGGGTAGGAGTGGGAGGCAGAGGCAGTGAGAAAAAGCTAGAATTACCCTTCTGAGGCTTGGGTTGGGATAAGGTGAAGATCTATCTTTGACACCAGAGACGGCTGATTTGGAGCACTGATCTCCCATTGTGAAGTCTCTGTCAAATACAGTCACCTTCAGTTAAATCGGTGAGCTTTGTGGTTCCCTGGGAAGGTAGAAGACTGACTATCACTGTTTGGTGTGACCTTTCTCCTTGACTCCATCAGCTAAGAGAGTGATCCCCAGCAAGTAGTACAAAGAGTAGCACTACAGGGTGAAGATGTCTCTCTTACAGAATAGACTGTGTCTCAGATACTGCAGCTGGCAAAAGAACAGATGTCCCCCTTAAGAAACAGGCCTCTGTTCCCTCTCACGTCATTGTTCTAAGTCTGAAACATTCACAGCTGCCCACCCCCTGTTTCCCATTCCCCTATTTTTCACATTCAAAGCAGAAAAGAAGGCCTGGAGGAAGAGATGGGGTTGGGGCAGCCTTGTAGGAAATGGAGGGCAGCTGCCCACAGACTCTAAATAAAGCATCTTCCCCCACCCAAATAAAAGGAGGGATGTGGAGAGAAATCCCTTCTCTGTCTCTTGGGTCTAAGAAAGAGGAAGTTTCAATCAAGGGAGAAGGCTCCCCAAAAGCTCTCCCTAATTTTCTTTCTTCCCCTCCCTTACAGTGGATTACTGAATACTTCTTCATTTTATATGTAAAAATCACAAAGGACCTAGCATGTGAGCACCTCAGGGACTACACCACACGGGTAGGGCTTCACATAGACACATGGCTGGGAAGAAGGGTGAGGAAAAGTCATTTTATCCCAGTCATAAGATCACAAAGCTGGGTCTTCCAACAGAGTTCCAGGTGGTCAGGCACATAGTGATGGAACCACTAACGGACTGAAATGAGAGTGGAGTTAAGTAGCAGAGCCCCATGACACCTCCCTCCCAGATCCAACTGGTCTGGTATAGGAACTACCCATTCTTAGTAGAGGAACAGATGTTAAATTGGTGATTGGTGCTCGAATTGACTCAGAGTCACTCCTGGACACAGAACATACTCAGCCTGAGTGTTTCTGAAATGCTCCCAGTGAATTTAGCTTAGAAATTCAGCTTTTCTGAGCATCTAATTATATGTGGCCAGGCATTCATATAGGCAGGAGGCACCAGTCTTGATTCATCCAAAGAGACTCATCACTAGGTCTACAATGATACTATCTTTGGTCTCCCCAGAATGACGGAAAACCATTACACCCCATTCATTAGACCGGCCAGCTTGTACGCCTGCAGAGATCTAGAGCCACAGAGCCAATCTTGTTCACTCTGGGCAGCAGACAGTTGCAGGATTTTTTATTCATGGCTTCCAGTTGGTCACTTTGAGATCCTCTTGTGCTACTTGAATGCCTACGGTAGCAGTGAATGCTTTCCAAGCTCCCCCATCACCCTGGTTAAAGGGATCTCAGCAGACATGCTTGAGGAAGGTCTTTTCCAGGTCCCCAAGCTCATCAGGGTGATGTATACATTAAGATCATCAGGAGACTTGAAGTCCAAGTCATATTTCTCAGATTGGAAGAATTCAGAGGCAGCAACATTCATGCCAACTACATCCTTACTAGTATGGCATCCTTCAGCAGCTCCAGAGCATCACGCAGGATATCAAAGCCATCCCTATCTTCTGCACTGGCATTGTCTTGCCCATATTTCCATTTAATCATATTTTTCACAGCATTTCAGAATTGGAAGGGATCTTGGCAGCTTTCTAGTCTAATTCATAGCCCAAAAGAAATCCTACTATAACATAACTGGCAAACCGTGGTTCTCTAATCTCTGCTTGAAGACCTCCAATGAGGAGAAAGCTAGTACTTTCCAAGGAAGCTGATGCCACTTTTTGGATAGTTTCAATTGTTAATAAGCTTTGCCTGGACGGCCCTGTAGGGTCTCTTCCATACAACAGCTTGTCCAAGATTTGCACAAAGCGATTATGTCTCCTAAATCTGCTCTTCTGGAGGTTAACTATCCCTAGTTTCTTCAACTGACCCTCACATAATACAGACTCATTATCCTGGTTGTCCTTCCCTGGATGCTTTCACAATGTCCTTCCTAAGTTTGGGGGAAGAGGAAGTACAAAAACCAAACCCAAGATTCCAGATGAGGTCTGACCAGGGCAGTTCAGTGAGACTATCACTTCCTCATTCCTGGAAATGATGCCTTTCTTAATGTAGCCCCAAATCACATTAACTTTGTTTGTTTGTTTTTAAGGCAATCAGAGTTGAGTGACCTGCTCAGGGTCACACATGTAACCATCTTGAGGCTGGATTTGAACTCGGGTCCTCCTGACTCTAAGAGGGATTCACTGCATCACCTAGCTTACCCCCTACATGCTGCCCCATAAGATTTCTGACTGATGAGCTGTTGGTTCACTAAAATTCCCAGATCTTTTTCAGAAAAGTTGCTAACAATGTTTTCTCCTACCTTCTGTGAAATTAATTTTTGAATTTTATCTTAACATGGTACACATCCCTAGACAGTTAACAGACTCAAAGTGAACACTGAGACATATAATTTGGACATGCAAGCATATGTTTTGCTTATGCATATTTGTTACAAGGGCTTTTTTTTTTTCTTTCAATGCAGTACTTTTTATTTTGCAATGGAAAGAGTATAAAAAAATAACATTTGTTGTTCAGTCATTTTTCAGTTGGGTATGACTCTTGCTGGGTTTTCTTACTGGAGTAGTTTGAACTGGCTCAGAGTCACTCCTGGACACAGAACTTACTCAGCCTGAGTGTTTCTGAAATGCTCCCAGTGAATTTAGCTTAGAAATTCAGCTTTTCTGAGAATCTATTTATATGTGGCCTCCAAGAAAAATATGAATCAGTTCCAGATATCCTGAAAGAGATCCCCAAAGGAAAACTCCTAGGAATATTGTAGCCAAATTCTAGTAATTTGCGATTTCTTTCACCAGTTCATTTTACAGATGAGAAAACTGAGGCAAATAGGATTAAGTGATTTGCCCAGGATCACATAGCTGGTATATCTGAATTCAGGAAGTTGAGTTTTCCTGACTCCAGGCTTGGCATTCCATTGCACTGTGCCACCTAGCTGCCCTAATAACAACATTTAGGTCCCTCAAATATGGTATAATTAGAGAACACTTGCTTCATCTATCCATGGCCTTCCTTAAAAAGACAGCAAAAATAGGAGATGAGGGTAACAAAATTAGCCATTATTCAATTTGCATATTCACATAACATACAATTTAATAACCATATTGTTGCAACTTAAATTGTGTACTATTTAAGTAGAAAGACAATTACATTCTTTTTATATCCTTATCTTCACATCTCTGAAAAATAATCTTCCAGTGTTCAATTCTGGCCTTAGACATTTACTAACTGTGTGACCATGGGCAAATCACTGAATCCTGTTGGCCTCCGTTTCCTCATTCACAAAGAATCAGACACGACTTAAAACGACTGCACACAATGATAACAAAAGATTCAGCCTAATGTTTTAGCTTGTCAAGATCTTTTTGGGTGGATTCTAACTCTGTTATGCAGGGTGTTAGCTATCCTTAGCTTTGTGCCATCTACAATGCGATAGAATGCCATTTATGCCTCCACACGTGTCACTGATAAAAACGTTAAGCAACATGGGGCACTCTGATGGGGACCTCTAGCTAAGCTGCTATCAAGCCACTACTGTTAAGGTCTGGCCATTCAACCAATTCCAAACTCACATAATTGTATTATCATCTAGTACACATCTTATGTTTTCCACAAGGATAGTATGAGATTCTTTATCAAATGGTCTGCTCTGATCTCAGTAAACTGTATCTTCAGCATTCCCCCAATCTACCAGCTTACTAACTCTTGTCAAAAAAAATAAATGATTCATCTGGCAGGACTTGTTCTTGCTAAAGCTATGCCATAATCACTGCTTCCTTACAAAAATATTTTCCAACTTAATTTTTCATGCTCTATTGCTGAATTTTCCCAGTGTGACATCAGGAGTCATCAAAATGAAGTTCACTGGGTCATAGTTTAAAGACTTTTCTTTTTTTTAAAAAATTGGGACATTTGCCCTTCTCTAGATCTCTAATCCCTCTCTTGCTCTCCACGAAGGAATGGATGAATGAAAAACATTACTATGTGCCAGACAGGGCAACTAGGTGGTGAAGTGGATAGAGTGCCAGGCCTAGAGTCAGGAAGACTCATCTTTGTTAGTTTAAATGTGGCTTCACACTTCTTAGCTGTATGACCTTGGGTATCTTAACCCTGTTTACTTCAGTTTCCTCATCGGTAAAATGAGCTGGAGAAGGAAACGGCAAACTACTTCATTATCTTTGCCAAGAAAACCCCAAATGAGGTCATGAAGATGCAGGTATGACTGAAAATAATTGAACAACAAACATGTGCTGGGCACTGTGCCTAAGGATAAGGGATAGAAAGACAAAGGCGAAATAGCCCATCCTCAAGGGCCTTATATTTTAATGGGGGAGACAATATAGCTAGCCAGATACACATAATATGCATACATGTACATATATATACACTCACATGTGCATGTATGTACATGTATACATACATACACACAAAAGTACAAGGTAGTTGTGAGGGTGGAGATCAGGAAAGTTCTTGTGTAAAAGGTGGTATTTCAGCTATCTTGAAAAAAGAAGGGAAATAAGGAGGGAGAGCATTCTAGGTGATAAGGAACAACAAATGAAAGGCTGGAGATTATAAAGCATTGTTTCCAATAGTGGTTCACAATCTTATCACCAGCTTTCAGTACTTTGGGATATAGTTTACCTGCACCTGGTAACTCATCAAAAGCAGATGGGTGTTCCCCACCTCAGGCATCAGTCCAAACCATCTCTTTCCTCCAATATAACTTAGTGACGCTCCCCCCGCCCCAAACAAAGTTTTCCTTCTAGTTTTCAAGTTCCTAATACTGTTTGTATAGGACTACTCTATGCATCCTGTTACCTTTCTTTCTATTTTCCACACTTTTTTAGGCAGCAGTTTCGGCAACAGTAGCTGTTGGGACATCTCCAATTCTCTTCTTCCTTCTTAACCTTCCTATTACTTAGGAACATTCATCCAATCAGCTGCAAAGTCTGGTTGACTTCACGTCTCGTGTATCTATCTCCCCATCCTAATCCAGACCATCACCTCTCCTAGATGAGAGCCTTTTAACTGGTTTTTCTGCTTAATATAAACACCTGTTTTTTAAAGCCCTTCACAATCAAGACCATAGAA
Source organism: Vombatus ursinus (assembly GCF_900497805.2). Lineage (NCBI taxonomy): Eukaryota > Metazoa > Chordata > Mammalia > Diprotodontia > Vombatidae > Vombatus > Vombatus ursinus. Next base: position 12,421,590 of record NW_020954571.1, on the reverse strand, counting down.
TCTTTCTCTGGTGACAAAGATCAAAACATACAGCCAGAAGACAACAAAGTCAAAGCTCCCACATCCAAAGCCTCCAAGAAAAATATGAATCAGTCCCAGATCTCCTGAAAGAGATCCCCAAAGGAAAACTCCTAGGAATATTGTAGCCAAATTCCAGAGTTCCCAGGTCAAGGAGAAAATATTGCAATCAGCAAGAAAGAAACAATTCAAGTATTGTGGAAACACAATCAGGGTAACACAAGGTTTAGCAGCTTCTACATTAAGGGACCAGAGGGCTCGGAATATATTCCGAAAATCAAAGGAGCTAAGATTACAACCAAGAATCACCTACCCAGCCAAACTGAGTATAATCCTTCAGGGAAAAAAATGGGTATTCAATGAAATAGAGGACTTTCAAGTATTCTTGATGAAAAGACCACAGCTGAATAGAAAATGTGACTTTCAAATACAAGACTCAAAAGAAACATAAAAAGGTAAACAGGAAAGAGAAATCATAAGGGACTTATTAAAGTTGAACTGTTTACATTTCTATGTGGAAAGATATTTGTAACTCATGAGATCTTTCTCATTAGGGTAGTTAAAAAGAGTACATATAGACAGAGAGCACAGGGTGAGTTGAATATGAAGGGATATCTAGAAAGCAAAGTAAGGGGTGAGAGAGGATTGTACTGGGAGGAAAAAGGAGGTAGAATGGGGTAAATTATCTTACATAAAAGAAACAAGAAAATGTTTTTACAGTGGAAGGCAGAGTGAATAACATACACACTCAATTGGGTATGGAAATCTTAGCCTACAGGAAAATGGGATAAAAAGATTGGGGAGATGACATAAGGGAGAGAATATTGGGGGAGGGGTTAACCAGAAGCAAACACTATTGAGGAGGGACAGGAACAAAGGAGAGAATAGAATAAACAGGGGAGTAGGGGGCCAGGATAGGATGAAGGGAAATAGTTTTTCACATTACTGTGAAGTGTTTTGCATGACTCCACATGTATATAACCTGCATTGAGTTGCTTGCCTTCTCAAGAGGGTGGGTGGGGAGAGAGAAAATGTAAAAAATGACAAACTCATTTTAAAAGTGTCAAAATTGGAAGGAGAGGCTAAGATGACTATCTGATATACCAACATCAGGCTGAAAGAATTCTGAAATATTATCAAAATGCATCCAAGAATCCTTCAAGAAAATAATGAAAATGATTCGCCACTTCAACCACTTCAACATATAAGGTATTGTGGGTAGGTAGATCTTTGCTGTTTCTGATATTACTATCGTTTCCAAGATACTTCTACCTCCTACCTTCATTTTCCCAGATGTTATGGTCCCTCTACATGGTTGTTTTTCTGTCTCACATACACTTAAAACCACATATTGTCTCTTCCCCAATAGAATACAAGTTCTCTGTGGGCAGGGACTATTTTGCATCCATCCCCAACATCTACTGTAGCATGATTACCCATGGTAGCCACTGAAAAATTGCTCAGTTGAATTTTTGGAGTTATTTCCTTAGGACATGAGGAATGCACACTATAGATATAGTATCTAAATTTTAGCAGTTACCATTATGGACAGGATGGAGATGTGGCAAGATGAAGTTAGCTGGATTCAGAATTGGTCGACCCAGGTTAACCAGTGATAGACTTGCGGGTAGGTAGTGGAACACTCGATCTTTACCTGGCTCTAAGCCAATCTTTTAAGATCATTCATCCACTACCTCTCTGAAAAATGTTCTTTATTCATCCTCATGTGTCACAACCTGATAAGCAGTGAATGTTGCTCTATATTTGGTGTTTTCTGAGGAAATAAAGTAGGTTACAACCGCAAGCTAAAACTAGCACCTTCTGAAATCTTGAGGTTAAAATCTTGCCTTTATTTCCTCTTCTATAATATGGAGGAGTTGGGTCAGATGACCAAAGGGTACATTTCAATAAATATCTATTACAAAACAAAGCATGAAGACAAAAGCTAACCTGTCCAGTGGGATGGATAGCTTAAAGATGAATTGAATGGTAACAGGGACTTCGAAGCACTCTTTATCAAGCATAAGAAAAATTGACAATTCAGTCTGTTCCACTTGCACTAAAGTGAAGGGCTAAAAACAGGGTGGTTTTGGGGGCAGATTTATGATAGAACAAATGACTTTCAACTTTATCAGCCCAACTCTAGCCTTCTCATGTACTTAGTTAATACTTTTTTTGTGCCATCCCTTGCCCCCAACCTGCATTGATGGAAGCTTCTCCTTTTGGTGTTTTAGTGGCAAGAGCCCACACAATTGACTGTCAGCTCCAACTAGTACAATCCACCAACTCCAGGTAGGGAAACATCTCTTCCTTCAGTTGCCAGGAGTCAGAAGGGAACCTTAAGTGCTCTGTCCTACTTACTGAGTAAGCCTACGATGACCAAGCAGACTTAACAAAAGGGGTTAACTGGAGCCTACAGAAGTGAAGACACACCAATCCATGCCAATAGTTTCTAATCCCCCAATTACCCCTACACTCTTTCCTGCTGCTTTTAAAGGGTCAGGCACATTGACAATCCTACAGTATGCCAGCTGAGAATGTTACACACCAGTAGTTCCAACTCCCCGGCAACCAAAAGAAATCCTACATCCTTGATAATGGTGGCAAAAGGCAAAGGGTACAAGCAAGTGCTGCCTCCCTGTGGTCATTTCTGAAATTGCCATGTCAGCTAGGTATTATTACTAACACCTTAAAATAACTGTAGTGGACAGACCCAAATTATTATTTTTTTCTTCAGAAATACCCTCTCATGAATTAAGATGTCACAGACACATCTCAGTTTCACATATAAAATGAAAGGGTTCAAGCAGATAAGCACCTTCTAGACCCAGCCATCATCCAGCCACCATATCTTGATGCCCAAGTCCCACTAGTAAGGCACTACACAACAATATTCACTCTACACACAAAGGAATACAAAATGTTTATGTTGTTGACCATGTACAATTACCTTAGAATAAACACATACCATCTGTGCAAAATTCTTGAGCCAAAGGTTATTCCTTTAGAACCTCTCAATTTCTTGATTTCCGAGTCATAGTTATTACTGTCATTAACTGAACTGTCCTGAGTTTGTATTGAGGGGATCCTCATCCCCAAAATACCCCACATTTCAAGGTTTTTAAGGCAAACAAGTACACTGTAAAGATGACAAAGTTTGCTCACTGCTGGGGCAAATTTGGCTTGCCCAACCAGTCTTCTGTCAATTTACAGTCCCACTGCTAAGCTTGAATAACTTCCCTGCTCTTCTAACACCACCCTCCCTCCTTCAAATGAACTGCAAAGTAGCTCAAAGAGGGCCAACGAAATTAAGTTAACAGTTATTTCCCAGAATGCGTGGTAGCTTCTGACACAAAAATTTTCCAGACTGAAAAATGAAGAGCCTCTGTGTTGTCAAATGTTAATTTATTACAAGTCTCCTTCGTAGCTTTTAATTCTGTGGAAAGAAGAGAAATATCAGTTTTATACTAAATTTGTCCCCAACAATGTTAAAATATCATTAAGGAGCTAAGTTAATACTTACTGCTGGGCATTCCACAGCACCACTATTGATGTCATCAATGACATCATGAGGATGCCTGCCATCAATGTTGCAGCCCACAGACTGGGCTGTTCCAAGTATCTCTTTAATGGTTCCTGTACAAAAGGGGAAAATAAGACATTAAGCTCCCAGTGCCTGAAATTCCCTCAATCTTGTTCTGCAGGGAAAACAGGCTTGAGCCAAAGCCCCCTTGACTTCTTGCTTTAAAATATTAACCACCAACAGTATATCATGTATTACAAATAAACATTTAAAAACAGTCTTTGTCCTCTTTAGTCTTCAAATCTACTTAATTTAAGACCTTGTCAGCCAGAACCTCATCCTTTAAACACACTCAGATCACAGCTTCTGTTTCTAGACATTTACAAACCACCCTTTAATAGCTTTCTAATAAATCCACACCCAATACTTGACAAAGCTGACCCGTGTTCTGAAGCCCAGAGTAGACATGATTTCTTGTTGCTCCATGTTCCCAAGCTTTCGGCACAGAGTCACCCACATGCAGAATAACCCTGTTTCCTAAGCTGGGTTTTTCCTCTCAGCTCACCACTGGATTGCACCAGCCAACATAAGACTGGAATCAGGTGCAGTGGCGGGTGGCTGAAGGCAAACATTCACACAAGTCACAGAGGCCAGCCTTTGCTTCCCTGCACGACTTTATTAGATACCTGCTAAAAAACCCAAAGCGCTGCTTTAATTTAAAAAATTTGTCATGTATATCTTAATTCTTCACAGTACTCCAAACACTCAAGGCATGTTTCCATATAACCACATAGCTTTTTCTTACCAGAAAGGTCTCTTGCCAAGGATCGGTGCCTCATCTGTCGAGCAATGCTGACAATCTCATCGAAAGTGATGTTTCCATTGTGTTTAACTATAGAAAACACACAAGACTCAGTTAATTCTCATCATACCCAGCAAAGGTGACATGAATCCTTAGACCCTCTAACCAGTTGTTCCCAAGCTTTCGGCACAGAGTCACCCACAAGCAGAATAACCCTGTTTCCTAAGCTGGGTTTTTCTCTCAGCTCACCACTGGATTGCACCAGCCAATACAACAATGGAACCAGGTGCAGTGGCAGGTGGCTAAAGACAAAAAAACCAAATCCCACACATACATAGGGAAAATCTTCAATCTTCTCAAAAAAAGCAACTCACTATTTTTCTGCTTCTTTCTGTCCCGAGGAGGTTCCTTTAGGGCTTTGATGATCAAGGCTGAGGCAGAAGGCACAACCTCAATCTAAAGAAAGACAAACTCAAGTTATTTTCCCAAATGCACACTTTCCCATACTTTGTGTCCCAGCACCAGTCACTAGCCTGTCATCACTCAGTACAGTGCTCCTGGGCAAGCCTGAATTTAAGTCTCCACAGCAGAGGCAATCAGGTGCCTCCTGCATAACAAAGACATCACTTCCGAAGAACCAAGGAAGGAATCCTAACTCGTATCTCTATCAAGTTTTAAGGTTACAAAGAATCTATTAAATCAAGTTCAGAGGTTAAACAACTTGCCTCAGCTAGCTGGACTTAAACTCAGATTTCCCACTTCTCTTCAATATCCTATGCTGCCCCACCTCATTCACACATACCATCAGAAATGAAAGGAAGCCAAGAGTACCAGGCCAAGGCACACATGAACAAAGCTCTCTGCTACATGTGGTAAACAATCACCCAGATTTTGCTAAAACAGCCTCAGTGAGGGGGAACTTATGACCTCCTGACAACTTCATGAGCTTACTGCTATCTTTCCTAAAATGTTGCAGGCACAGCTGACCACAATATACCAGAGTGAGTCCAGTCAAAGCAAAGCATGATAATTAGAACTATCATCTCCATAGTGCTAAATTCAGCCCAAGATGGCATTTACTTTTTTTTTTTTTTGGCTGCCATGTTACAGTTGACTTAAAATCCAAATTATTCTTCAGACTACATCTAGGCATACCACCCCCCATCTTGAACTGGTGAAGTTTCATTTAACAGAAAAAAGATCTAAAGCCTAAGACTTGAATTTTTTTTTAAGAATCCAAGTGTTAGACTTTACATTGATCTCCATTTCCATTTAATTTCATCTTACTCAATTCTTCAAACATCTAGCCAGTCAAATTCTTTCTGGACCCTGGTCCTGTCATTTATGCTCATATATTCTTCTCTTATTTTTATTACTTGAAAAGCAAGCCAATTTTGCCTTTAAGCACGGTAATCCAGATGTGGTTATAATGGGACCTGTAGGACTTTCATCTCTCCAAAGCAAGTCCAAGACAGTATTATTTTTTTGGTTGCCACCATATTCAAGTTTTAGTTCATGGGTAGTTTAAACTACACATTATCCTTCAGGACTGGGACTTCTCCATGGCCACCACAACTTGTTACAGTGGGTCAACAGTTCATTTGTGAAACTTTATATCCTTTATAGTGCGCTCAGTGGCCCACATGTCAATATTAACAAGAGAAAATTACTAGCAAAATAATTACCTGGGCCTGTCTGTTCTGAATGGTTAGTTTCACTGTGATTCTTAGCCCTTTCCAGTCACCAGTTGCCTTGGCTATGTCATCACCAACCTTTTTGGGAGACTAAAGTAAAAAAAGAAAAAAGTGATTATATTGTCTCACAACACTCGCTACATAAAGTATCCCCAATTTTTCCATGTAAATAGCCATTAAATGAACACAAGCAATTCCTGAAAATTCTTTAAAACTAAATAATTTACTTCCTCACTAATTTTCACAAGTTTTCCTAATAATTTCTCAATACCTCTAAAATTTAATTAAAGAAGATTCCCAGTAATTAATTTACTGTGCTTCAGTCTCTTACAAATGCATGTGCTTTTGAAACACTAAATTTAGATGCAATCTAAGAAAACACTTTTATATCCAATAAAAAATATCCTTACAACTTACCAAACCCAAGGGACCAATTTTGGGTGCCAGAGCTGATGTGGCACCAACTTCACCACCAGTGCACCTTAAAAACACTAGGAAAAAACAAAGATCAACACTTTTTTAAAAAAGGTGAGCTTGTATATATGTGACTTACGAGATTCGTGGAAAATCTCATTTTCTGCAGTGCCTTTGTAGGTTAAGATACAAAAGATTAAGAGTCCAAGGTACGTTGGACATAGGACATCTGATTGAGCTTTGTTCCTGGCACTAGCAACATCACAACTGAGAAAGTTCTTTACTCTAGGCCTTTTCCTCTGCAAAAATCAAAGGTCTGGACTGGCTAGCCTTTAAAAATCCACTCTTGTGGATTTCACATTCTAGATTATCTTCCACCGGGTAATTTATAGCCTGGACAACAGTGAATGATAGCTGCAAATCTTAGGCATACTAACAACACACAAACAATGCTACAACCAGGACTTGCACCCTATGAAGCTCAGAAAGCATTTATTAATTGCAGAGCAGACATGGAGTATTTTAATTTAAGATAGAATCCCAGCTGTAACAGAACTCATAATCTGATAAACATACTGTTAGAACTCACAACACCTGAGGATCTACAAAGTACTTTATTCACAATATAAAGGTCTTTAAAGACAAGGATTACTCCGTTTGTCTTTCTATCTTCAGTGCTTACCAAATGTTTGCTTAATTACATCTTTTTAAAAAAGGATGAGAATCTCCGATGTCTGTTTCAGCTCGAAATCCAGCATCCAAGCTGGGATTCAAGCGCCCTTACGTTAAAATAACTGGACTAATATTAGTATCAAAATGGATGTAAGGAGGCCCCACACCAGCATTCCCGTCCACTCCAGGTGTAGTTTTAGAAACCCAGACCAATTCTCCTCCACCCACCTCTTTTCAAAAGCAACACGCCTCTAGAGAAGGCAAGCCAGGACCTTGACCCTCACTACTCGAGCTCGGAGAAGCTCATGTTAAGACAGGACGGAAGTTGGGGAAAAGGGAAGGGGATCCCACAGACCTGGAGCGTCACATGGGGAAGGAAGGCTGAGGGGCTCGGAACCCGCTGGGCCCAGGGGTAGAAGCTGACCGGAACACAAGGAGAGCCGGGCGCACGCGCGGCGGGAGGCTGGGGGTAGACTTGGCGAGAGAAGTAGGCCCCGGTTCTCCCATTCCCTCCCAGGCCCTGAGACGCACCGACTTTAATTTCATTAGGGTCAAACTTGGGAGGCATGGCGGCGACGAAGGTGGAAGCTTGGCCTGGATGCTGCGGGGTGGCTGCCGGTGTCGGATGAACCCGGATTCGGGACGACCGAAAGAAGTTGCACCTTCACCACCACGAGCTGGAAACCAAAAGACCGGACGAGGCCCAAGTCACGCCGGATATAGGAAAATCCAAGTCTCGCGAGAACTTCCGTAGCATTACCGCTGACGCTCTGGAAGCCATGTTGCTTGTGGGCGGGAGCTGGTGGTTGGGAAGCCGGCGATCGCGGTGAGCTGTAGCTGCTGCATCTGGCGGGGTAGGAGGGGAGGCGGGGACCGACCCTTCCCCACCCCCCAGTCCCCGGAGTCACAGCTCCCCGAGATCTTGTCCCCGCTCTTATCTGGGAGTCTCGTTTTCCTGTACGGCGTGGGTTCTAAGATCTGAGTTTCGGCTACACCCCTTTCCCCTTTTTGGTTGGCTGGGCGGGGGGCTTTGCTGGGGCGGTCCTTGCCCTCTTCCGAGCTCTGGTGTCTCCAGCTTCTGCCCCCGCCGAACCCCCAGCCCCTGCAGCAATGGGTTCCGCACCCACTCCCTGCACTAAGGGAATCTTCCCCTCTTCAGTTCTGGGGTCCTCCCTTCTCCCCTAGCCAACCCAGATGCCCCGCAGTCTCGCTCCATCCCCGCACCCGAGAGTGCTTTCATGGGCCGGGCAAGCAAGGCTGTGGCTGTTTGGGGAACCCAGATCGTGGATCTTTCTCCTCGTCCCTACCCAGCCTGTGCACTAGTCTCTAACCATCCCTAGGTGTGGCTGTCAGCTGCTGTAAACCCCTAGTTTGGGGGGTTTAGGGGTATTCAGTAGCATTAATCTTTATTTCCTACCCTTATAAATAGACACGGGTGATGCAGGCCCGGGAGTCAGGAAACCAGAGTTTTCATTCCACCTCTACTACTAACTCATCCTTTGACTTTGGGCAAATCATTTCCTTCATCTGCAAGATAAGATGGTTTCTGTTCCTTCAGTAGAACTCTGACCTTCTGAATCTGTAATTGTGACATGTCAGCATTCATCCTTAAGACAGCATTCATCCAGGCTAGCCTGTTGCTGCAAGGGAACATGACTTTCTGGGTGCCTCTTTGGGCTAAATGAACGGGAACAAGAGAGTCTCTCCCTGGAGGGGTCTGCCTGTCCTCCATGCCTGGAATGCCCTCCCTCCTCGTGTCTGGCTTCTGGCCTCCTTCAAGTCTTAGCTAAAGTCTCACCTTCAACAGGAAGCCTTTCCCAAACCTTCCCTCTTATATTTATTCTTATCTCTAACGTGTATTCCTGTATATAATTTGTTTGTATAGATTTGTTTGTTGTTTCCCCCATTAGATTGTCAACCCTGGAGGGCAGGACTGTCTTTTGCCCTTTTTTTTGTATCCCTAGTACTTAGTGCAGTGCCTGGCACATAGAAGGTGTTGAGTGATTGATTAAATGGGGAGTAGGGGAGGTTTAAATTATGAGTAAGATCAGAGTTTTCAGTCAGTTTCTTAACACAGATTGTAGGGGTGGTGGTAGCAGCAACGCCTAGCTGGCAAAGTGGATAGAACAGGGCGTGCTTCAGAAAGACTGGCCTCACTGGCTGCGTAGCCCTGGGCAAGTCACTTAACCCTATTTATCTTAGTTTCTTCGTCTGTAAAATGAGCTGGAGAAGGAAATGGCAGACCATTCTTTGCCAGGAAAAAAATCTTTGCTAAGAAAACCCCAAATGAACAACAACAACATCAGAACTGAAAGGGACCTCAGAGATCATCTAATTCAACCTTATTAGAGAACTTGGGTATTTTTACTCTTCATCTTGGTAAGGCAAAGAGTACTTTACACACAGTAGATAGTAATATTTGTTGAACTCATGAATAAATGAACCAGCCTAATACATCATTGTTATGTTGTCTTCAGCTTCAAGGATCCATAATCTTTGCAGTGAAGATGGTCCCTCTACTGACATAGATTGCAGTCCTCGTATCCTTAGTAGACAGTTTTCCTGAAGTTTTTTTTTGGTCAAAAAATTAATTACCCTGGCCATCCTGGTACTGAGCCTGTCCATACTTAGCTAAACTGGTTTCTTATGTTTCTTGGTGGTTCCAGGGGCGATCACTGTCATCATAAACACATTATACAAGATACCCTATTGGCCACTGGTCACAGGACAGTGAACCGTTTGCATGTGAGCATGAGGGTCCATACACATAGCAGTTACTTAATATTTGTTAATTTGATTTCAGAATCCTACTGTGATGATTTTCAGGATCCTTGAAGTTATTATTTGGCAGTTCTATCCAGTGAGACAACAGAGATAGAAAAATGTCTCTGAGGCACCAGAAATAGCTAAATATGTTCTTCTGTATTACTGATTTCTCTAATCATTTCATAGAGATCCAGTGACTATTTCTGGTGGAAAGAGAAGGATGCCTCTTTTCTTCCGAAAAAGGAAACCCAATGATGAAGCTCGGAAACGCTTTGAATACCAGATGTGTCTGGTGAGTATGAGTTCTGGTCTCATTATTTTCTCTTGTTCAGTCTTATATTTTATTACTCTCTGCTGTGACTTGCATTCTGCAGTGAGCTGTAGAGAATGAGCATCTGGGGTTATTTACTTTGAAGAATGGAAGACTTGGGGAGGGGTGGAGTGGTAAATATGCTAACTATCTTCAAGTAGGTGAAAGAGGAATTAGACTTGTTCAGCTTAGCCTGGAAGAAAAAAGGAAGTGGATATATCCCTGCATTAATAGGTAGTTAGGTGGCACAGTGGATGGAGAGTTGAGCCTGGAGTTGGAAAGACTGGAGTTCAAGTTTGTCCCAGACACTAGCTGTTCAACTCTGGGCAAATCATTTAACCTCTGTTTGCCTCAGTTTCCTCATCTGTAAAATCGAAATAATAACAGTGCCCACTTCATAGAATTGTTGTGAGGGTCAGATGGGATATTTATGCACAATGCCTGGCATGTAGGAGGCACTCTATGAATGCTTATTCTCTTCCCTTTTCTCCTTCTCCATCTCCCCTCCCTTATTAATAGAAGTACAATGTGCAGAATGAGAAAGATGATTGTTCCACTGAATTCACTACTGGTGAGACCACATCTTGATTATTGAGTCCAATTCCGGGTGTCACACTTTAGAAAGAATATTGGTAAGCTTGAGTGGGTGTAGAGGATAGGGAGAGATCCAGGAAGCATACCACATGAGCATCAGTGAAGGAAGCCATCATGTTTAGCTTAGAGAAGGGAAGACTTGTTGGGGTGGGGGATATATAATGGCTGTATGTGGCATATTGAAAAGCCCAATTGATTTGAAGTCTAAGGACTGGGTTGTAATCCTGTATTTGCTACTTGTTGCCAAGGTCACTTGCTATGACCTCGGACAAGTTTCTTGACTCTCCGATTTTGTGTTTCCTCATCTAAAATAAAGGGGTTGGAAAAAATAACCTTTAAGGTCTCTGCTAGCTTGAAATCTTTGATGTTATGTAAAAGCAGACTTATTTAATAACCTATTTAACAAAACCTCAGAAAGATAGAACTAGGAATTATGTATTGGTAGAAGCTGCAGAAAAATAGATTTCATCTTGATATAATGAAAAGCTTCTTTATAATTTGAGTTATCTAAGAATGAAATGGAGACTTCTGGCCAAAATGGCTGCCCGAACTGGAGACTGACTACCTTGTTCCCACATACTTACAACTGAAGTTTGTACCAGACCGTGTGATCATGAAAAAGTCCAGTGAGAAATTACTGTTAAGTGACTTCTTCTATTCTAGAACTATAGAAAAAGTCAGAAGCCAAGTCAGAAGCCCATAGGCTTTGGGAAAGAGAACCCTTCTAAGCAAAATGAGCACAACTATGAATAGATGTTGTGTACCTCTAAACTGCAAGGTTCTGTGTCTGGAGATAGCAAGAGCAGTGGTCTCCCCTAATAAAGTTCCAGATGGGCTAGAAAGTCACAGGAGGGGGATTTTGAAAGTGCCGGAGACCAGTATAGTGCTGACTGACACGGTGCCACACTTCTCAGACCAAGACATCTTAGGCCCAAGGCAGCTGAGGTACATAACACTCTGATCTCGAGATGCCAGAGTAAGGGCCCTAAAGACTCAGGGCTCCAAACCTCAAAGATCCCGGAGGACTAAACCCCAGGAGGTATAGAGGTCAATGCAAGAACTCAGGGGATCCAGGGCAAAACCAAGCAGGATTGACCACCCACCCAAAAGTGCAATAGGGAATGGAACCTGACCCTGGCACAAAATCCCAATTCAGGAACTAAAGTTGGGGAGATGAGTAAATCAAAGAAGGTAACTAAAATTATTGCAAATCTAAATACATAACAATTGCAAGCAGGGACTCAAAGGACAAAAGCATTTTCTAAAAGGACTGAATGAATACCTAGAGGAAATGAAGCAAGAATTTTAAAAATGAAATAAAAGCTTTTGAAGAAAGAATTGGAAGGAAAAGAAGGAGCTTAGAAGAAAAAGTGGGAAACCTTACCCAAGAAGTAAACTTTAAAAACTAGAGTAGCTCAAATACAAATCAGTGACTCTATAAGGCAGCAAAATATTGGAACAAAATCAAAAGATTGAAAAAATAGAAGACTACTTCTATTGTAAGCAGTGTAAGATTGTAAGTGTAAGATTGCTTATGCAAAAAATGACCTACTTAAAAAACAAGTCAAGGAAAGAGAATTTAACAATCATTAAATTCCTTGAAAACCATGATAAAAAAAAATAGATCTATTAGAACCAGAGGACAAAGTAGAGATCTACTTTTCACTTCCTGAAAGGAATCCCAACAGAGAAAGTCCCAGTAATGTTATATCCAAAATCCAGAGCTTCCAACGTCAAAGAAAAAATAGTACAAACATTCTGAAAGAAGCAGTTAAAAATACCAAGGAACTATAAAGACCTGGCAGCTTCTATTCAAAATAAGAGATCTTGAAATACACTATTTCAAAAGGCGAATGATATCAGTTTACAACCAAGAATAACTTACCCTAGGTGAAACTTCGTATAATCCTATGGGGAAAAATTGAGCCTTTATTGGGATAGAAGACTTTCAAGCATTTCTGATGAAAAGACTAGAGCTGAGTAGGAACTTTGAAATACAAATATGTGAGTCCAGAGAAACTTTAAACTAAATTTATTTGATCAATGAGAAAGAGCTGTGTGATAATGAAATGCTAACATTCTCATAGGAGAAGAAGGAACAAGTGCCCCTTGAAAAAGCCTTAATATCTTCAGAGGGTATCAAGGGAATTAAATAAGAAAGTTGAAAGTCTTGGGAATGGGTTGGTTTTGTTCTGAGTGTCTGAAGAGGAGAAAAAGAAGCTAGGGTAATGTTTTCTAAAGAGCTTTCCTCACAACAGCCCAGTGAGTTGGTATGATATAAGAAGGCAGTGTGGTATAGTGAGAAGAATGCTAGATTTGGAGTTGGGAGGCCTGGCTTTGAATGCCTGCCATGCCACATGCTAGTTGTGTGACTCTGAGCAAGACAGTTTTACCTCTCAGAGTCTCAGTTTCCTCATTTATAAAATGGGGATAAATAACACTTGCAAAACTTATCACACAGTTTACTGTGAGAAAAGTACTTTGTAACACACCATATAAATGTGAGTTATCCCTAGCATTACTCATGGTGGACACCTGACGAATATTAGTTGACTTGAATTACATTTTTCTCTTCTGTTAAAATGTGGAGCTTGAGCTCAGGTGATCTCTGAGGTCTCTTTTATGTTTTAATCTTTGACCCTGCTATGTATGGTGTTGAGTACTAGAGATGCACAGATAGATTTTGTTTAACTAGGGATCGACTTCATCACAGGTATTTTTTAATAATATTTATACATAACTCCTTATTTCCCATCACTTCATAGTATATAGTTCATGAGTTTTTTTCACCTCTATTGCTGTTCTGCTTGCCTCTTTGAATGCTATCTTGTTATAACTTCTGGTCTGACTAACCGTGTGACCCTGGCAGCTGACTTCTTCTATCTCTTGCCTTGCCTTCTTCTCATTACGGAGATGATTTCTAAAGTGCTTTCCAGATCCAAATTCTTTGATTCTGTGACCAGATTTCCAACTTTCTAAGGTTGCTTTAAATATTGTCGAAATGAGCTAACATTGAAGGATTGTTTGGTAATTTTTTCCCCTTAGGCAAAAGAAGCTGGGGCAGATGACATTCTTGACATCTCTAGATGTGAGCTCTCAGAGGTAATGTGATTGTGGTGTTTGAGTTATGTGTTTTATTTGACTTATTTTCTTGGACCTGATGTCTACAGTAAGGACAGTGGGAACTTAATCTTTTTTTTTTCCAACTTGCCAAAAAGAGATAGGAATCTTCAGACTTTCTGTAATTTTCTCTTCAACTAAAAATTAGAGGTGGTACTTTGACAATGACATGCTTTAAAATAACTACAAAATTAGAAGAGTTTATAGTTAAGCCCTTGGAGTGTTGGAAGGGCATGGATTGGGGTGGAGATCATGGGTTTTCTGGGAGGCCTTTGCAAGTCCTTTCCAAAGTGGGAAGAAACCCTTGTTCTGTCCTTAGACTACCAGGGGGCCTTCTGACTTATCCTAGTTTTACTCCAGGGTGAGAGATAGTATCCAGAGGCAGTTTGGAGCTTGGGAAGTAAAAAAAGGGACATTCAAGGCTTTTCTTAAGGTGAAACTAAAGAAGTCTAGATAGCTCTTTTCCTGCAAATAAGCTTCACGGAATGTATGCTGGGGTTTCCTTGGTTGGTCATATGAGTATTAATTTATCGATAAAGACACTGTGCCATCATGCTAAGCTTTGTCATATTGATCAATAGTTTTGCTTCATGTTAAGCATAAGCTATTAACTACACTCAGACAAGCTATTTTTCTCCCTATTTTATAAAGTTATTTATTTGGTATCTTATTTTCCTCCAATTACATGAAAAACAATTTTTAACATTCGTTTTTAAAATTTTGAGTTCCAGATTCTCTCCCTTCTTCTCTCCTCACCCCACACAGATAAGCCATTTTTTTTAATTGTTTGATCCTTGTTGACTGATGACTAACAGTGGCTAGGTCAGAAATCAACTCTTCAAATACTACTCCACAAACTCTCCCAAGATGTGCATCGCTGGGGCCTTCAGCTGCTTCCTTCCCATGTGAACTAACTCAGCTTCATCTCCCACACCCAGACTGTACTTACTATCCTATCTACAGGGTAAATTAGAAAATGGAAGGATCTTTGATGGGGGCTAACTCTTTACTTTGATTTTTCATTAGATTCCATTTGGGGTTTTTTCAACATGCAAAGTACTTCAGAAGAAGGTGAGAAAGTCTTTAATTTTGAATGAGAGATTTTGGTGGTTTTTAAATATAATTTTTGACCTCATTGGGTTTATTTCCTTGGTTGTTATTATTATGATTATGATTACCAATAATCATCATAATAGTAAATCACATTTCTATTGCATTTTAAAGTTTATACTGAGCTTCCCTTGTATATAACAATCCTGTGAAGTGGGTAGTGAAAATATTACTATTTTATTCTACAGAAGAAGAAAGAAACTGAAACCCAGAGTCTGACTTGCCTAGAGAGTGACAAGTATATATTAGAGTCATGATTTGAATCCAGGTTTTTTTACTGCAATTCAGTGCTTGTACTGCTCTAATATAGCTGCCTCTTCTAGTTCGACTCTTGCCCCAGACACCTGCCCCTGAGTCATTCCTCTTTAAATTTTCTCCTTTGTCCCATGCAGCCTCTCCTAAGGGAGACCAAGCAAAGCCATTGATATCTCAGAAAAACCCACCTAACTTTGGTTCAAATTCAGTGTTTCTTTAACTGAAATGAAGCAGCGAGCTGTCTACCATGGCAGGTATTTAAGCAGAGATTGAGTGAGCTGCCAGAGATTCAGAACTGCCAGAGACAGAAATTCTGTATTAGTTTGGTGGCTGGAATAAATGGCATTTAATGGTGCTAAACACAGTCCTTTGTGGGAACATCTGATGGCAGTGGTAAAGTTGCTGATCACTGTCATCCTTAAAGGAGCTTGGGTCAAGGCTACAGGTGACTTTAGAGATCACCCATTCTAACCCCTTCATGTGGCAGATAAGAAAATGCAGGCCCAGACCATGGGTGACTTCCCCATGGTCACACAAACATCAGGGGCAGGATTTGAACCCAGGTCCTCTGACTTTGAGTCTGGGGCACTTTCTACTATACTGCATGTGTGCTTTTGTGTAGTAGAGTGGAAAAAGCATTGTATGTCAGGATACCAGTTGTGGTTTTGCCACTAACTTGCTTCGTGACTTGGGACAAATCCCTTTGTCCCTTTGGGCCTCCATTTCCTCTTCTGTCAAATGTGGGGGCTGGGCTAGGTCAGGATTTCTTAACCTCTTTGTGTGTCCTGTTCCCCTTTGGCAGTCTGGTGAAGCCTGTGGACCCCTTCTCAAAAAAGCGCTTTTAAATAATGGAAGGAAATGCTCAATTTCAGTTAGAGGTTAGTGAAAATAAGGTTATAGTTTTTTTTTCCCCTACCAAGTTCATGGCCCACCCCAGGTTAAGAACCCCTGGATTAGATAGTTCCCAAAGCCCCTTCAGTGCTAAATTCTGTGATGCTAAGGTTGAATATCTGTTTCAAATGTGCACATACTTTTCTTTTCTGTCTTAGGCTGCACTGAAGCCCTGCAGGCTGTAAAACTATTCCAACTTGTTTCCTTATAGGTGTTGATTGTTCATACAAATTGCCTCACTTCCTTGGTTCCCAAATCTTGCAGCCTTCTGAGCCTTGGAACAATCAAGGTAATGTGCCAGTTCTCCTCAGGAACCTTGATGTTGGACTGAGGCCAGGGTCCTTCTTCAGTTATTTAGCTGTTAATAAAGCTCTGCCACCTTCCACACGTGTGTGGTACCAGGTGTAGTGAGGGGCAACAAGCAGGAGAATAAACTGAATAAAAGTAAAATGCAGTGGAAGCCTATCGTAGTTGGCCTTGTCATTACACAGTCTGCTTATACTGTCTCCCCAAACGTGATGTGTAGGATATAAAATCCAAGATGACCAAGATGACGAGGAGCCCAGGGATGGTGCCGGCAACGGCTGTAGTGAAGGAGCTGAGAAGCCCTAGGGTAGTCACGAGAGATGTGTTTTAAGGATTGCCCTGTGGGAGAGGGACGATGTTTGTTCTGCTTGACTCTAAGGGGCAGAACAAGGAGCAACCGTTAAAAGCTTCAGAGACAGATTTCAGTCAGACCTGGGGGAAAACCTCATAAAAAATGGGGCTGTAGAGAAGGGAATTGGGCTTCTTCAGGAGGGATGGCTTCCTCATTATCATTGGCATCTGTGAAACGCTTGTTGGGGATATGGCAGAAATGTTGTTGTTCAGGTGTGAGTTGGCCGGGTTGACCTGAGGTCCCTCTCAGCTCCAAGGCTCTGTGACTGATTCTGTGTGGTCAGTCACTACGTGTTTATTGAGGGTCTGCTGCATACCAGGTGTTATATAGGGATACAAAAAAGGAGGTGACATAGACCTGATCTTGAAGGACAAAGAATTTACAATTTAATAGGGAAGGAAAAATATTACATGAGAAGTTAAATAACAAATACAAATAACAGTGTACAAAGCACAAAGCACGTGGCAGTGCATGATTCATTGTGGAATGAGTGATTACCAACCGTAAATGTGATTTTAGAGAAGAAAGAAATTATTCTGGGTTGGCAAGTCTTCATGACAGAGATGGAATTTGAGCTGGACCTTGTAGAATGGTGATAATTGGGCTAAAGTCTCCATTATTAGGGTGTTTTCCCCCCATCTGACCTTTACACGAGGTCTCAGGGCATCTTTCTGGTCTATGGAATGTTTAGGTTGAAGCCCTTTCAGCTCTTTGACCAGGGGTGTGTGAAAGATCTGTCTTCTTTCCGCAGGTTTTGGACCTTCATGATAACCAGCTAACAGCTCTTCCCGACGCTCTTGGACAGTTAACATGTCTTCAGGTACGCTCCACACTCAGAACTGTGGTCCCTGGGACTGACGAATGGGCTGTTCTGCTTTGGTGAGCAGGTGCAGGAAGGGCACTGCTCTCCCTTAATTCTGCGCTTTGTCCTTGCGGTGTCAAAAAGGCTGTGATGGCATTCTGGCCCTGAGGGGCCAGCTCTCCTTTAGAAAAAGGCCCCGCCCTCTTGGCTACAGTCATCGTCTCTGTGCTTTGGTTAGGAGGTGTCTTATTGCTTCTCAGCAAAGACAGATCAGGACTGAAGAATTGGAGAGGTTTGGAGTGCTGTGGGAATTTAGAGGCAGCAGACACCACTTCCACGGACCAGGGAAGGTTTGACTCAGACCTTGAATGAGACTTAGGTGGAGTGGGTGGGGAGGGGCATCGTAGATAGAGAGGATAGCAGAATAGCATGACCAAAGACTCAAAAGGAGAAGGAACAGAGGGTGTGTTTGGGGAATCCAGGCAGCTAGGTGGTGCAGTGGCTAGACCTCTGGGCCTGGAGTCAGGAAGACTCATGAATTCAAACCCCGATTCAGATTCTTACTAGCTGTGTGACCCTGGGCAAGTCACTTAACCCTGTTTGCCTCAGTTCCTCATCTGTAAGATGAGCTGGAGAAGGAAATGGCAGACCACTCTGGTATCTTTGCCAAGAAAACCCCAAATGGGGTCATGACTGAGCAACAACAAAATGTCACTAGAGCACAGAGTGTATGAGAATAGTAGGAGACAAGCTTGGAAGGTTATACTGTAGTATGTGACTCCGGGTCAAAAGGGCACTGCTCTGGATTCAGATCAGCCCTGACACCCAGCAGGAGATTGTGCAGAGCTCGCTTAATGGCTCAGAGCCTCTGTTTCTGTGCTTGTAAATGAAGATAACAAAATGTACATTACTTCCTGCATAGGGTTGTTGTGATGAAAGTATTTTGCAGACCTCAAGGACCCATGTAAATAGTTTGTTAGTTGGTTTTAAAGACCAGATCTGTGGTTTCATTGGCATACGGAACTGCCAATGAGAAAACTTCCTCTACCGATAGATTGATATTTGCTTGGCACCTTCTAGCCTTAGGAATCGAGTGGTTAAGTGACTTGCCCTGAATCACACAGCCATTATGGGTCCAGTTGGTAGGACCTGAATCCCAGGCTCTGTATCCACTAGACCCTACTACCTCTCATAATAAATCAGTTGCTCTCTGTAAAATTAAGATAATCATATGTGTTGTGATTATTATTGGGGACAAGTCATTGTGGGTCTTGAATTACAAGAAAAGGAATTTGGCCTTTATTAGGCAATAAGACAGAACATACTCAGAATTGTGCTTTAGGAAGATCAAACTAAAGTATTTCTTCTTAATTTTAATCATCAGTCAGTCAGTATTTATTAAGCTTTTACTGTGTGCTGATGATTAGAGATACAATGAAAAAGCAAAACCAGCCCCTGCCCTTGAGGATCTTGTAGTCTGGCAAGGAGAGACAACATGTACTTATTTGGACATGTACAAAATAGATACAAGCTAATTTGGAGGGCGTTACAAAATAAGATTGGTACTCCAAGCCTACTAGAAAGTATACCTTTCCAACCTTATCTCCCACTGTTTCTTCTTCTCCCTACCCTGTGCTCTAGGGCAGAGGTGTCAAAGTCAAAAGGAAATGGATCCCTGCTGGCTGCATATTGACTTAGAAAACCATGAATTAACATTATCTACATTGTATTTTTCCTTATTTTGTTAAGTATTTCCCAATTTTGCAGGCTGGGAGCTTTGCTCTAGGGTCTATGTTAGCAGCTGGTGGACTCAGGAAAAGCCTCAGGTAGAAGGTGGTCCTTGAGTTGGGCCTAAAGGAAGTGAGGGGTTCTAGGAGACACAAGTGAGGAGGGAGCCTGTTCTGTGCATGAGGCAGAGGCGCCGAGATGGAGATGGAAGGTCCTGTGTGAGGAAGAGTAAGGAGGCCGCTTGACTGATTTTGTGTGCATGGACGGGAGCCACATAATCAGACTGGGGAGGGACAATGGCACCAGGTCGTGAAGGATTTTAAATACCAAACAGAGGAGTTTATATTTGATGCTGCAGATAACGAGGAGCCCCCAGAGTTTACTGACTGAAGAGTAACACAGCCAGACCTCTGTTTAAGGAAAATCAAAAGGCAGCCGTGTGGACGATGGACTGGAGAGGGCAGACACCAGAGTCATGGAGACCAAATAGGAGGCCGTGGTGATGGTCCAGGTTTGAGGTGATGAGGGCCCGAGCTAGGGTGGAGGAAGAGAAGGCAGAAATGTGAGAGTATGAGAGAGATAGTGGAAGTTGAAATGCCAGACTGTGCTCCCTGGATGTGGAGGTATCCAAGGAGGAGTAAGAATCAGGGACATCAAGCTTGTGAACCAGGTGACTATTAGGACGGCCACACCCTGGACAGAAGGAGAGCAGTTTGGGAAAGCTGTGCTCTAAGAGCACAGTTGTCCAGCCCTGACTGAAAAAACATTGTATTATACGATAAGGTTGAGTAAGTTGTTTCTCCTGATCTCCTTGAAAGGTACATCATGGTAGTCTCTGGGTTTTCCAGCTGCAGCAGAGGCCCAGGTGCTCTGGGTCAGCAGGGGTCAGGGAGACAAAGCACCGTCTCTGTTTCCAGGCCATGGCCAGGCGTTCTTTTCTCATTTGGGCTCCTCTGCCTTCTCTGGAGCCAAGGGCTTGGGCAGTCTGCAGCACCAGGACAGGGGATGATGCAGGCTCATGCCGTGCTTTTGCAGTTACTTTTCATTCACCTACTAGAGAAGTGGAGGTTCTGGTGATGTGGGTTTGACTAAGTTCCGAGCTGGCCTAGTGCCCAGTTCCTTGGACTTAATCACTGGATCTTTTTTTGGAGAGTTCAGTTCAGTTCAATTCAACAAGCATATGTTAATCACCTGCTGAGTGCCAGGTGCTGCCCTAGGCTCTGGGGATAGGCAAAGACAAAAACAAAACTCTCCCTGAGCTGTCCTGGGGAGAAACAGCAAGTGCCCAGAGAAGTAAATGCAGATTATCTAGAAAAGAGATGCAAAATGTTTTCCATGGGCTGAGAATCCAACAGTTGATGGAATGGAGACAGGAGGGAGCACTGGAACCCTGGGAGGCAGAGGGAGGAGGGATGGCATTCCAGGCATTCCTGGGCAAAGGCATGGAGGTAAGAGAGGGAAATTATATGGTGAACAGGATATAGGCCAGTTTGGCTGGAACAGAGAGAGAGAAGGAAGGAGAGAAAGAGAGGGAGAGTGTGTGTGAGTGTGAGTGAGTGAGTGTGTGAATATGGAGAGACAGAGAGGAAGAAATAACAGGCACATGAGTGAGTGAGCATGAAGGGAGCTAACGTGAGCATCTTCTGAAAAGAGAGGCTAGAGCCAGATTGTGAAGGACTTTGAAAGCCAAACAGAAGAGTGTATATTTTATGCTCGAGGCAATAGAGAGACGCTGGAGAGACTGTGCACTTGTGCAGAGGAGTGACGTGATTAGAACTTTGATTTAGAAATACCAGGTTAGCAGCAGTGTGGGGATGGATCAGAGAAGAGAGAAACTGAAGGCAGGGAGATCTGTTAGGAAGCTACTGCGGTGATCCAGTGAGCCGTGATGAGGGCCCATGTGAGCAAAGAGGAGGCAACCCGGGGGTGATCACCAACCAGGGACAAAGCAGACTGGTTGGAGCTTCTTTTTTTTTTTTTTCTTGTCTTCTTTGAAGGTACTAATGCCTAATGAAATGGGCAGGAAGCATTAGGAAGGAGAAGTCCTTCTTAGTGTGCTGCAGGACCTGAATAATTATTGAATCCATCATTGAGATTAAGCATGTCCTCCCAGTAGTATCTGTGGGGCCAATGGAAGCTCTGTTTTTACCTTCAGGAGACTGTGGTATAGACGACTTATAGTTTCTTTATATTCTCTTTTCTCTGTTTTAGGTCTTGAATATTGAAAAAAATCAGTTGAAATGTCTTCCACAGTCCATCGGGGACCTGGCCCAACTCCAGACTCTCAATGTGAAAGGTTTGAGAGCAAGATAAACTCCCCAGTACTGTCTCTTCACCTGAGTGAAGATCAGTTAGGCCTGAGCTATCCAGTGCCTGTACATGCTTTGAGGAAGCTGGTGGCTCAGTGAGTAGAGCACTTGGGCCTGGAGTCAGGAAGATCTGAGTTCAAATCTAGCCTCAGACATTTCCTAGCCATGTGACCCTGGGGAATTCACTTAACCTCTGCCTGACAAAATGGATCCACTGGAGAAGGAAATGACAAACCACTCCAGTATCTTTACCATGAAAACCTCAAATGGAGTTGCAAAGGGTCAGACACGGCTGAAATGACTGAACAACATGTGCTTTGAGCAGATATTGAAATTGAAAGAGTGAAAGTATTCTGTAAGGCAGAGCTGCCACAGACCAAATAAGCTGCGGTCATGAAGGAGCCCTATAGTGATTAGAGATAAGATTTACCACAAATATCTTAAAGACTATATTTTATTTGTATAAAATATATTTTGATATATTTAAAATTAAATAAAATATTAAATATTCAATATACTTATATTTATTTTATATTATTTATATTTATTATAATTTAAATTAAATTATAATATAATTTATATAATAATATATAATTAATATAAATTAAATCATACAATTTAATATTATAAAATATTGCTCATATGTATTTAATATTCAATATATTTATATAGATACATTTATTATATATTTAATATTTATATTAAACAAATATTAAATGAAAATAAATATTAAATAAAAATATTAAATATATTTAAAAATAGATTTTATTGATATCTCGTTTTTACGTTGCCCAGATTTCCTCCCACTTCCCACCTCATGCTCTTCCCAGAGTGCCATCTCTTATAACAAATAATTTTTCTTAAATGAGGGAAGGAGAGAAAAAAAATTCACCCAGTCAGGTGAACACATAAAAAACAAAACCAAACCCCACCCCTGATGCTATATGCAGTCTTCTACACTTGTAGATCTCCTGCCTCTGCAGAGAAGCAAGGGGAAGTATCTTTCTGTATCCCTTCTTTGGAGCCAAACTTGCTATTTATTATTTTCAAAACATTCCATTTTGGTTGATTTGTGGTTGTTCTTTCTATGTACATTGCTGTAGTCATTGTCTATGTTGTTTTCCTGCTTCTGTTCACTTCAGTTTGCATCAGTTCAGATAACTCTTTCTGTGTTTCTCTGTATTCATTAGTTATTATTTCTTATAGCACAGTAACAAGCCATTAAATTTATGTACCACAGTTTGTTTACCCATTCCCCATTGTGTTGGCGTCTACTTTGTTTCCAGTTCCTTGCTACCGTGAAAATACTGCTTTACGTATTTTGATGTATTTGGAGCTTTCTTTTTATCAATGATCTTCTTGGAGTATATGTCTTTCAGAAGAATCTCTAGGTCACTTTATTTGCATAATTCCAAATTGCTTCCCAGAATGGTTGTACCAGCTCACAGCTCTACCAGCAGTACATTAACATGCCTGTCTTTCCACAGCTCCTCCAACACTGACAATTTCTGTCTTTTGTCTACTTTGCCAATTTGCTGGGTATGAGGTAAAATGCCAGGGTTGTTTTGATTTGCATTTCTCATATAATTAGTGATTTTGATCCTTCTTTCATATGGTTATTAATAGTTAGCAATTCATCTTTTGAAAAATGTTTGTTCATGTCTTTTGGCCCCTTCTCTGTTGGGGAATGACTTTCAGTATTTTTTATATACATATATATATATATATTCTGTTAATTTTCTGTATTTCATGAATAGCAAACCCTTATCAGAGATATTTGATACAAAAATTGTTTTTGCCAATTGACCATTCCTCTATTTCCCCACATAGGGTTTTAATGGCTTCTCAAATTCAAAGCATTTTGATATAGGTGGTAGACAGTTTTGGAATTCAGGCCTGGGGGACCCAGCTTTTCATTCTTTCTCAGTGCTTGATCTCAGGTAGGTTGCTTCTCCATGGAGTGCTTTAGTGGCTCCATTTAGGGCTGTCAGCATCTTTTAGAGAGAGTGGATCATGCTACATGTTGGAATAAGTGACAGAAGACCCCCTGAGCCCCTGAGATGTGTCAGACCCAGGGGCTTTACTCCTATACATTAAGTGGCAATCACTCTGTCAGTGGTTTGAGCACTGAGCTGTGTGCTTGGGATTTTTCTCTAGATAACAAACTGAAGGATCTGCCTGACACCTTAGGGGAACTTCGTAGCTTGCGCACTCTGGATGTCAGTGAAAATCTGATACGGAGACTGCCCCAGATGCTGGCTCATGTCCGCACCCTAGAGGTAAATTACAGCCATGTTCCTCACAGCTTTGGTTTTTTTTTTTTAACCTATCAGCAAAGTAGACAGCTCTCTCTTTTAGGAAAATTAATCAAGAAATAAGTATTTATTAAGCACCTACTATGTGCCGGGCACTGTGCTAGACTTCAAGGATGCAGAGACAAAATGAAACAGTCCCTGCCCTCAAAAGGGTTGCAGTCTCTTAGGGGAGATAACAGGTACACATATAAATGTACACAAAATAAACACAAAGTAATTTGGAGCGGGAGGCTCTAGCAGCTGGTGGGGTGGAGAGCTTTGGGAAAGGCCTCATATAGGAGGCTGCTTTTGAGTTGAGCTTTGAAGGAAACTAGAAATTCTAAGAAGCAGAAGTGAGGAAGGAGTGCATTCCAAGCATGGGGGGACAGCCTGTGCAAATGCATGGAGGTGGGAGATAGAGTTTTGCTAGTGAGGAACAGCAGAAAAGCCAGTTTGTTGGGGCCATAGAATGCTTGAAGGGGAGTAATATATAGTAAGGCTAGAAAAATAAGTGAGGGCTTTGGCAGGGACTTTAAGTGCCAGACAGATGAGTTTATCTTTGATTATAGAGTTAATAGGAACCCTCTAGAGTTTATTGAATAGAGGAGTGTGACATGAAATGACTAGACAGTCCCAAGAATTAGAAACTGGGTGATGTTCTTCATTGGTAGAGCAAGGTTTCTTTGTTTTTGTTTTTGTTTTTTTAAGTTCTAGGGGGCTAGCCTCAGGCTGACAAATATTGGAAGAATGGGAGATATCAGGTATGTTGGAGGCTTTGCTTCCATCCTTAATGTTTTGCAGACTCTGAGCCTCGATGCTGCATCCATGGTCTATCCACCTGAGGCTGTGTGTAGTATGGGTACGGAGGCCATTCAGCAGTTTCTTTGCAAAGGTAAAATCTAGGGTTTCTGGTATTGTTTTTATCACTGCATAAAGCTCTCAGACATGAGTATAGGCATTGGATAGGAAGAGAGACATGTCCAGAGTGTTCTTTGAGCCCCTTAAGTGTGCTTTATTGCATTGGAGAGCCAAATCTCAGGGTCTTTCTGCAAAATAATGAGTTCCTGGGCCAACTTACCATGCTGTCCACCCCAGGACCCCAGATCCTTTCCAACTTGCTCCTGGAGCCTTGTCTCCCTTCCCGTCAGATACACACTCACTATCTATTCCAAATTTAAATATTGTAAATAATTGTTTTAGATTTGGGCTTTACCTGCTTCTGTTACCCATATTATTTTCCCCTCCATTTGGCAAAATCAGGGCCCTGCCCTTTTCTGCATTCTTTTCAGTCCAGGGACACGTATGCAGGTGCTTATTCTCGTGGAAAACTTGCATTTGTCAGAGAGAAGATCCTTCTGATTAGAAAATGAATATATCTTGGATAGTAGAAAGTGGTGGAAGAAGATGTTTAGCTTTAAGGCCAGCTGGGGGCTCTGGTCTGGCCCGGGTCCTTGTCTTTTGTTGTCATTTGGGTAGAGCTGGCCGTGCTCTTTTTCAGAATCTGGGCTTGAGTACTACCCACCCTCCCAGTTTTTGCTCCCAGTGTTGGAAAGAGATGGAGGAGAGACTTCGGTGGATAGTACTGACGGACTAATTTGCAGCTATGTAAAGGAGGAGACGGAGTGGCAGGTGAGGATCAGCATGCTGACTCAGAGACACTCCCTTCCAGACATAAAAACTTCGGGGGCTCATGGCCTTTGGCCTCCTACCAAAAGGGTGCAGAGCAGAAGCCCCAGTGCTTCTTTGTCCTGTCTGACTTTATTCCTACAAGTGAATGCTCTGTTCTTAAAGACTACTATAAAACTGTGCATTAGATGGGTCTGCTGGGGTCCTTGTGTCAACTCCCCTTTCTCTCAACTACTATTATTTTTTGTTTTTCAGAATAAATTCTTAGATTATGAGAAGAGAAAGGTGAGCAAACATGCAAAAGTCCTACATCTTTGAAAAATGGAAGCCAGCAAAAACAGGAGGGTTTGAGGTGGACATGTTGGAAAAATCCAATGTTTCTTTCTTTCTGAGAATTCAACTGTAATTTTCCTTTTAATAATAATAACAGAACTGTCTTTGAGATGAATTGGCATTACTGTTCCTATGTGCTATCTTGCTGATTGGCACCAGAGTTGATAGGAGCGCTGATCTTGGACCTGGTTTCAGTTCCCGCCTCTGACATTTACTAGCTATGAGGCTGTGGGCAGTCACTTAACTCTTCCCATTCTCCCTTTTCTAATCTGCAAAATGAGCATAATAGCATCTGTAGCATTCAAATGATGTAACGCATGTTAAGTGCTCCGAAAAGTCTAAAACTACATAAATATTAGCTTCATTACCATTGTTGTTTCGCCTCCCGGTGTCTCTGAAGGCTGGGAGAGCTGTAGTGGCCCTGCTTTGCACCCAGACACTGACCACAGAAGAGGGTCTCTTGAAGAAGTGTAATCCAATTCCTCTTATCAGGCAGGGCAGAAAAGGTTTCCTGCTGCAGACTAGCTTTAACTTGGCCCTCTGCTAAAACAAGCTGTGGCTGTTTCAACCGAGAAGCTGATGTACCACTCAAACCAAATATTTCTCTATCCCCCGAAGACTTTTTATCTCTCTTACTGATTCTTAAGACGTTGGGCTGTAAAAGTGTAGCTGTTGTTTTTCTTCTTGTAGCCTTGACTTTTTCCCTGACCATTTCTTGGCTATGAAAGAACCAGCACAGGTGATCTGTTATGCTTTAGATTGATTTTTGCAGGGTGGAGCATTAACCATTCCGGTTCACTGTTCCAGAAATCCCTTGGAGTCTGTATGCTCTACCTCAGCGTCTGTGTCTGTCACCCACTCATGTGCGCTGCCTCCTCTAGGGGTTTCTTCACTGTGAAAAGTTGCATGTTATCAAGAGATAGTCAGGCTTGGGGCTTGATCTTCTTTATGTTGGCCCTCTGGCCTCGATTAAGAAGAGAGCAAGATCTGGGAGCAGCTTGTGCCGTTTTCTTGTCGTGACCCTTCAGATCTCTGTTGTCTCAGGAACAGAAGATGCTGGAGAAGTTAGAATTTGAACGTCGCCTAGAAATTGGGCAGCGGGAGCATGCCCAACTCCTCCAGCAAAGCAGCAGTCAAAAGGATGAGATACTGCAGACCGTCAAAGAGGTACGTCCCTGCCAGGCCCATGGGCAGCAGCCAGTAGTTGCTATTAGTATGGGGCTGGCCAGACTGTGTCTGTATTTTTTTTTTTTTTGGTGAGGCAGTCGGAGTTAAGTGACTTGCCCAGGGTCACACAGCTAGTAAGTGTCATGTGTCTGAGGCCAGATTTGAACTCAGGTCCTCCAAGACCGGAGCTTTATCCACTGTGCCACCTAGCTGCCCTCCCTAATGCATTTTTGGCATAGTGAGGGAGGATCCAGAGAAGGGAAGGGCATGGAGGCCATAGTTCTCACCTGACCGATCCCCTTGGAGACCAGACTGTCCTTCCCCCCTGCAGTCTGCTTTTACCCTGGCATGTGAGTTACAGATGACTGAGAGAGAAGCTAGCCTTTTGTGGCATGTGAGGACTGTCCTGGTGCCTTTATTTCCTCAGACTTTCCCCAGGACTGACACTTGAGACCACATCTCCCTCAGTTACATGCTTTATTTAGTGAGGAAGGGACAGGGGCAGATCCTGCCATGGTTTGGCCGGCAATGTCACTACTCACATCATTCGTAGATTGTGACTTGGACTGACCACACCTCTGGCCAATATCCAAGTTTTTGAATCATTCCGAGATAGCTCTAGCTAGACTTGGTGAGACTTCCTGATCTCTCTGCCACACAGAAGTTTATATGTAGCACGTCCCAAATCTTGTCACCTGGCGTGACGTCACGTGGATTGCCTGCCTCACTCTGAGTGATCCTGACTTGAGATGAGGCTGTGTGGTGTAGACCTGGAGCGGGAGGACCTGGGGTGAATCCTGACTCTGCTGCCTGATCTCGGTGACATTAGGCAAGTCACTTCATCTTTTTAGGGACTCGGGTTCCTCATCTACAGAATATGTGTGTGGGGGGAGCAGTCAAAGCCAGATTCATTTCAGTGACCAGTCTTGAAAATGTATGTGTGAAGTGTGAGAAGACCTGATGACCCACACTTCTCTCCTCTTGGGGGATTATGGGAGTGCCGTGTGGTTGTCAGATGGGGTCATTTGGATCCTAGACATAAAACTGGAAGGAATTTTAGTGGTCATCTCGTTGCGTACTTTTATTTTATAGAGAAGGAAACTGAGGCTCTGAGGGATGAATCATGTTTTCCAAGATCTCATAGCCACCCAAATCACTCTGGCTTTCATTGATTGGCCAACAGTAGGTGCCAGGCCAAGCCCCACTTGGTCACTGTTTGGGCTCTGATTGGCTCAGAGTGACTGTAAATAGCAGTTGTTTCTGTTTTGGCCAGAAACACTGAAGGTCTTCTCCTCCCAGATTGATTTTTTTTTAAACTAAGTAAAAGAAGCCATTCTCTGCCTTGTTTCTTACCTAGCCTTAATCATTGAATGGGCATTGCCTCAGTCAAACTGAGACCTGTTAAAGATCTTAGCTTAAAAAGGACGAGGTCTTCTACTACATCTGGGAGCCATCTCCAGTCTTCCTGATCAATATCTGGCCACCGGACCCAGATGGCTTCAGAGAGTAGAGAAAGTGAGGCTGGTGACCTTGCACAGCCCTCCCTCACTTAAATCCAGTTCACTTGCGTGTCATGGCAGCACCTTCGTGACGTCATGATCCTCTTTAAGAACAAAGGACAAACAACAACAACAATAGTTAAGCGGCAGAGCCAGGATTTCCACCAGGCTTGTTTGACTTCAGGACCAGTGCTCTTTTATCACACAGCCCTGTTTTATCTGTCAGTTCTGCTAAATAATTTTCTTTGGTACAAAAAGAGTGTTCAGTCTGGTGGTAGCATTTTGGGAAATGATTGGTGTAAAAAATAAAAGGCATCAATAAAACTTAAAAAAAATAAAGGGAGTTAAACCAAATCATCTAAAGTCCCTTCTGATCCCAACCCCGACTAAGATCCCATGAGTCTCTGGTGGACCACAGGTGCATTCCTAACCATTTCTTTCCCTGCCATTGTTTTCTTTGTGCAGTGTGAGATCTCCCTGAAGGACAGGGATTTGTGAACACAGAGACATTTTTCTGCTCCTCATTTCTGTCCTTCCCTCAGCCCTGACCCTAAAAGCACCTGCATCCCAGCTTTTTGGGGACCGGGAGCTCTGACTTGCAAGCTATCCTGCGTCAGCGCTCTGCTTTCTGCCACAGGAGCAGTTTCGGTTGGACAAGGGCCTGTGTGAGCATCAGCGCTACCTGGATGGAGAGCGTCAGCGTCTACAGAAACAGCTGAAGCAAACAGAGCAGAGCATCTCAAGCCGGATTCAGAGGCTCCTGGAAGATAATCAGAAGTAAGCCTCCTGGGTCGTAGAATCATTCTTCCCTACATGTGCCCAGCCTCCAGCGAGCAGCCTGCTCCTGCACATATGAAAGTCTTGGCATCCAGGCCAACCTTATATATAGGCAGCTGCCTCCATAGTTTGATTGGAGGGGCACTGGGAAGGCCCCCTTCCAAAAAATACCTTCCATCAGGAATTATGGATGCCTAAGATTCTGCCATTCAAGATTCATTCTTTGGGTGAGGGCGTCAGCCCTTTAAAATGCAGTTGCCCCAGAAGAGTTGCATGTCATCAATATCATTTTAGGGTAATTTGTTCATCAGGGCCTTTCCAAAGTGACAGCTACTAATAGCAGGTTTTATTTTTATTCTTGTAAGGGAGGGGAGCTGTAGGGGGTCTGGGTTATCATGAAAACGGTGGACCTCTTAGACAAAATGAGGGATTTTGGAGCATGCCACAGCACAGGGGAGAGGAGAGGCCTAGGAAGACAAATTTATTCTCCTTCACTGTCTTGCTGAGATCTAGTTTTGCCGTACCCTCTTTAGGCAACAAGTCTCTATTGACTAAGTGGCCAGTCCTGGTGCCAGGTGTTCTAATTTCTCAGGTATGTCAGGGATACAGGAGCAGGTTCTTAGAATAATAAAGTGATCTGACTCTGAAAAACCTTTTGATCCTCTCCACAGACAAAGGAAAAATTCTGAAATCTTGAAGTCACTAGAAAATGAGAGGTAAGTGTTTAGCTTATCAAAACCTTGTTGAGCTAGGTTACTTACTCTTTTCCTCTAGGCACCTCTTCCTTTCTTCTTTACTTCCTATGAACTGTGAGAATTACAACAAAAAATGTACCAAAAAATTCCCAAAATTTTATCCCAAAAATTCCTAAAAGTGTTGGGGATGGATGTCTACCTCATTTTATCCACTACTGAGAATCCATTTCCCATGGGAAATGATTGGATTAGAAATTAATTACTAGCTTCAGATTATTTTAAAATACCCAGTAGAAATTTATGTTCTAAGATCACCCGGATTGCCAAAATACCATCAAGGACCTTCCATTGCCATTTTGACTGCTACCACCAACTCACTTCAACATCTGGCCCTCTCCATCATTAGTAGTTGTAGTTAATTGGCAGGGTATCCCTTCTGTCCATGAGTTAATGCATTTTTCTACTGTGAGATGATTCAAAATTGACTCCTTAGGATCTCTCATTCCCTAAGGGAATTCAGTTAATTACTGATGGAGCTTTGGGGACATAGGTACTTAATTAGGATGTCCAATGACATCATCTGATGTAACTAGATTTGATGTTTTATATGCATTTTAATGAATGAAAACTTTGCAGGATAAAGATGGAGCAACTAATGGCCATAACCCAGGAGGAGACGGAGAGTCTGCGCCAAAGAGAGGTTGCCTGTAAGTCTTAGAAGTGGGGGCTGAATCCTGCATTGGAGCAACCATTGGTTACATGGGGAACAGAAAGACCTATGTTGGGCAACTGGAAGAGATTTACTTAGCAAATCCATGGTTATGGTTTACACTTTGGTGTTCTGAGGCTGATCAGTTTCCTCTTTCTGTCATCTCCTAGGGAGATATAATTTACTCTTCATTATTCAGGGTAATGGGGGAAAGCCTACCCATGTCAGAATCTTGCTTAATTGAAATAATATACAAATTGTGCATTAAAAATTAGTCTAGGCAAATGAGGCAACTACTTATTATCTAAAATGCTAATTTTTCAGTTTAGAATCCAGTATCTAGCATAGTTTTGTTCAGCCACAGTATATACATAGCTGATAGTTTCGAATTTGTAAGCAATACAGTGGAGAAGACCAATATAATCCTTTAAAAATAATTACTTTATTGGAGCATCTGCTTCTCAATTTCTTGCTCCATGTTGTCCCACTGGAGCTATTTCAGGTTTATGTTTTCTGAGGGCAGTGATGCCTTAGAATACTCCCTGTAGCATTCCTCCTGGGATAGGTCCATCCTACTGAAGAGGTAGCCAGTAACGTTTGATTCAGAGATCTTAAATGTGGGGTCTGGAAGGAGGTTGGGATGACTTGGGGACTAGTTGGTGCTGGTTAATGTGTATACACTTTTCCAGGCCAATTAGAATTTTGGGGGCCAAGCAATTTTTATGAAACAAGTAGCCCAGCTTCCCTTTTTTTACTGGAATATTTTACTGGGAAATACAGTGTATTCACTAATGTAATGTTTGCATCTCTATCTTGGGATTACCCAGACCAGCATTATGTTGAATTATGTCACAGGGTAGGTCTTTGGGAGTTGCTGAATCATCAGTTGACAAGGTTAGGATTCCAGTGTCCCCAACCCATACTGAAAGATCTTTGATGTTTTTCCCAGCTGCCATGCAGCGGATGTTGACAGAGAGCTGCAAGAATAGATTTATTCAAATGACCTATGAGTCTCAAAAGCAAAGTCTGGTCAAGCAAGCCTGTTCCAGGTAAGGTCCGGAGGAACCCCAGGCCTGTTAAAGAGGGGTGGGGCTGTGCAGGGCAGGGGAGTTTGGTAGCAGCCCATGGCTGGTGATTGAAGCGTCTGGGTCCTCTCTTCCCTCCTCTGCCACAAACTCACTATGTGATCTTGAGCTTGTTTCCTGGAGGGAGGCTGATGACTTGCAGTCAGATGACTTAGGTTCAAATTCCTGTCCCACTAGTTAGTAACAGTGTCATCAAAACAAGTCATCTTCTCTCTCTGGGCCTCAGTTTCTTCACTTATAAAAATGACGGTTGGATTAGATAATTTCAAACATTTCTTCCAACCCAAAGTCCTATGACCTCTCTTTGTGTCTATTTCTTTACTTGTGAAATGGTATCCAAGTTGTCTGTCCACCTTATGCTGGTGGGTTGTGTGCATCACCATGATATTTATTAATCCTGGAGAGCCCTTTGGAAGCTACATACAGGACTAGAAGTGGGAAGTACCAAAGGAATAGGTCAGGCTGTGTTCTTGCTAGTTGTGAGTAACAGTCCGGAGTCAGGGGACATGAAGCCAATTGGATTGAACCAGCCAGATCAGTCAAAGGCAGACAAGTGGATAGAATCAGGTCCCGGGGACCGGACTGAACAACATGGCCAACATAAATAGGGAAACAGAAACCTAACTTTTTCCTCTTCTGCTAGAGGCAACGTAATTGCAATTTCTCTGACTTCCTTGGGCTGTTTTTTCCATATCTCTCCTTTCTTCCTGTTTGGATTTGGATGGAGCCAGGCTCATTCACCTGTCTTTCTTGCAGCATGGCCCAAATGGATGAGAGATTCCAGCAGATCCTGGCTTGGCAGCAGATGGATCAAAACAAAGCCATCAGCCAGATTTTGCAGGAGGTGGGTTGGGGAGCTAAGCAGACAACTGTCACCAGGAGTTTGGAAGCTGGGCCAGAGAGGAGGCGGAAATCCAGAGCTCTGGTGAAAGCTTCTAAACTGCCAGAAACCTGGGCTTCCAACTAGTTCATGTTAGGAAGGAAAAAACCGTCCCCCTGTGGAAACTCTCCCCTGAGGGATTTGGAGACTGTGGCTAAGATTTTCAGTTCTACACCTAAGCTTAACAGAAGGGATGGAAAACCTCTCAGGGGCCTCTGGGTGGTGTTTTTTTATTCACCGCATCCCCACATGAATTCCCCCTCCTGCTGGCATGCTGTTGCTGTCCCTAGTAGCATGGATGTCCTCTGAGTCGGGGGTTAGGGTGGTTGAAGAGTTGAGAGCATTGGTTAATTATCTAGCCACCAGTTCAAAGGGCAGGAGATAGCGGGTGATAATGCTCTCCCTCCACGTTCCCAAAGACTTATGAATTGGCCTCCGAACCTCACAAGGTACTCTTCATATTCTCCCTGCGCCAGTCTTTCTCTTTCCCTTTCCTTCCTACCTCTGTCTCTTTTCTCTTCCTTAACATCTTTTCTGTTGTGTTTCTTTTTTCTCCTTTTACCTTTTTTGTCTATTCCCCTTATATTTTTTAGTATTAACTGTCTTAATGAAATTTGATGGTCCCTGATTTTAACTTTAAAAGCCAGTGAACTGAGCATTTTAATTTTCTTCAAGAAAAAAAAATAAATTCTCTTCCTTTTTTTTTTTTCTTTTGAATGTGGCCCCGCTTATATTTTCGCTGAGCCTAGAATCTGAAATGGAAAAAAGGTTCTCTCACTTGGCTAAACAAAATTCAATCTCTGTTACAGAGTGAAATGCAGAAAGCTGCCTTTGAAGCCCTTCAAGTCAAAAAAGATCTCATGCACAGGCAGATCAGAAACCAGGTGAGCTCTAGGTCACCAGAGTTGGACCCATTTGGGATTTCTAAATATTGTGCACATCCTCTCCCTGAGCAGAGATGAACCTTCCCCGATTGCTATCTTCAATGTCAGTCCCAATCAGGAGGAAACCTACTCTTACTGTATTGCTCCAGAGAGCAAGAGAATAAGGACTGTATGCATAAGTTAGGGAGGCAGTTTCTCGACTCAGAATTTTAAAAAATTCTATATGTCCAGAACTATCAAGAGATGTAAGAGGCTACTTTAATGAGCTCCTCAAAACTGGCAGTGTTTGAGGACAGGTTGGACGATCACTTCGGTTGTTGTTGTTGGGATTCCTGCACCAAGTGGGACGTGACTTCTTACCTTTCTTTGAAAGCTTCTACCTCTAAGACTTAATATTTTATGATTCTAAATTCATCATCATGTTAGTTTTTTGGATTTTTCTAGGACTCCGCTGGAAAATTTTAAGAAAAGGTCATGACTTTTGACAGTATAATGGAAATGGAAATAACATTGAACTAGGAGTCAGGTTCTGGCTCTGCCATTAACTCACTGGGTAACTTTAGTTGACCCATTAACCTCTCTGGAATTCAGTTTCCTAATCTTTAAAATGAGGGAGTTGGAATAGATAATTTTTTTAAATTAATTTTTTTCAACGAACAAAAATCCCTCTTCTCTCCTTCTCCGCCCTTCTGCCCCTTGAAAAAGAAGAAAACAAACCTTTGTAATAAATATGCATAGCCAAGTAAAACAAATTTTCACATTGGCCATGTTGGATTAGATCTCTTAGGCTCCTTTGAGCTCTCAGAGTCTGATTCTGTGGATGACTAGGGGAGGAGAACAATGCCTCCCAGGGCCTGCTCCACAGAAGCCACACCTCCTAAGTCTCCATCATCTTGCCTTTTCACTTGATAACTCCGTAGCTCCCCAGTCTAAAGGGGGAGGGGAAGTACTCTGAAGTGCTCTTCCTCTGAGATAGTAAACTTCACTGTGATACCGAGGGCAAGGTGATTAGTACCCCTAAACTCCCTTTTGGCAGTGAAGGACTGTTTGCTACCAGATGTTGTGTGGGAAGGAATTGCTCTGAAAATGAACTTGTCCATGATGGCAAAGCTCATCTGCTGTGTAATATAGATGGTGAAGGCTTATCCCTTACATCATGCATGCCATCTTTTGCTGAGGCCCATTAGGTCTTCTAGTGAGCTGAGAAAAATCCCACTGCTTCATTCATTTAAAACTAGCCACTGGGAAAATTCCAGATATATTTCTGGGACTCATTCTGATTCCTACCCAGGAGGACTGGAGCCAGGAAATCTTTGCCATCCCTGCTGTGGGTATTGGAAAGAACACTGGGTATCAGTAGAACTTTTAAAAAAGAAAGAAAGTTATGTGAGATAGAAAGAAAAAGAGAGAGAGAGAGAAAGAAGGAACATTGCATTGTAGTTTTGACTCTGTCCCTGATAACAAGGTGACCTTGGCTAAATGATTTCACTTCTCTGAACCTTAGTTTCTTTTTCTGTAAAATAGGGATAGTGCCCTGCCAACCCCACAGGGTTGCTGGGAAGATTGCATGAGATCATGGATGCTAGGGTGCTTTGTAAACTGTAAAGTACAAGGGATTATTATTTGATTAGTTGAAAATCTCATTGCATCATCATTAAGCACATCGAAATTTCACATACTTGCATGTCTTTTTCTTTTTCTGATATGATTTCCTTTTTTATTTACCAGTTTAATTTAAATTCCATATTGCCCAACATGAAGCTCTTTTTTGTGACTTCACATGGCTGGCTGGGGAGTGACAAATCAGGAGTAGCCTTGGCTGAATTGGGCCCTGTGTCTCACATTGCACTCCCTCTCCCCCCAGCTGACTTAGAACTCCAAGCTTCCCCTTGGGGGCTTTGAAAGGAGACTCTTCCACTTTGAGAAGTAGGTGTGGGTGATTTTGACATTCTAAATCAGCTGTCTCCTAGCAGTTGCTCAGCTGGTGCCTTATGGGAAAAGTCAAGAAGCATCTTTTGTGTTTCTTAGCAGAACATGAGTCTTTCCCTGGAACTCTAGCAGCTGTTTGAGGGGACAGTTTAGCTAAAATGGGAGTGCAGGATGGTTTGACAGGTAGAGAGAAGGCTAGTAAGAGCCCCAGTAATATTGCTGCTTCTGGGACATCTTTTCTGAGTATTGAAGGGAATACTTGGTTATGGGGTAATTAAAAGGACTTAGCAGAATTTCCATCCTCCTGAAACTCCAGCCTTTCCCAGAAGGGTTGATTTGGAACATCATTTAGGGCTGTTTTCTACAGCAGAGTAAATCAATCCTTTGTAAATGTAAGTTAAAAACACTGTCTCATCTTCTGTTTAGATTAAGTTAATAGAAACTGAGTTATTGCAGTTGACACAGCTGGAGTTAAAGAGGAAAGTCCTGGACACAGAGGCACTGCAGGTATGTAGGGTTCTCCGGTCTGGCTCCATCCCTTCCACCTGTGATGGGTCTTGTTTGGGGGCTCTCTCAACCCCGTACATTTCACTTCTGGCTTTCTGCAGCCTCCACATCAGTCCATGTGTGAGCTAGCAACTTCTGTGGGAGAAAGGCCATTGAACTGATGGGGAGGAGACCTGGGCTGTAGTCCCAGACCTGCCCTCGCTCACTGCGTGCCTTTGGCCGAATCACTTGTCCTCTGTGAGCCTCAGCTTCCACCTCTGTAAAGTGAGGGGGTTGGACCAGAAGATCTTCAAAATCCCTTCCAGCTCTAACGTTCTGTGTTTTGACATTTTGTGTTCTAGGGTCCCTTCCAGTTCGATCATTCTATGTTCTCTGTTCTAACATTTGATGTTCCAAGATCCCTTCCAGTCCTAATGCTTCATAATTCCCCAAACCATGGTGCAGACTCAGCTTAGGTAGATTTGGTGACACCAGGCAGGCATGAAAACCCAACATGCATGGTTGTTCTGACCCTAGCGCAGGCAGAGGTGGGATGAACAGCCTCATTTTGGAAGTACAGGAGTTGGGTGAGTTTCCATCTCAAAGCCCCTTCCCAGGGGACACTTTTGCGAACCTTCAGATGCTATAGAAATGTGAGTCATTTCATTATCATCTTGTGTTTCTTTTGTTTTAAAGCGGAGCAGCCACTGGGCACTCCATGTGTTTAACTCATGCTTCCGGGCCTGCAGCTTCTGCTCACTTTGTTACCATCCTGTCATCCTCGGAGTGCACTTTTCATGTTGGGAGGATACTCTGGAGGAGAGGGAGCAGGGAAAGTTCAGACTGGCCTCAAGGGATGTGACCCCTATGCCCTTCTCTCTAATGTGCGCATTTACCCCAACAAGTATCCTCTGACAGGAGAATCTGCAGATGCCCCATCCCATTGATACATCTGTCTACAGGGAGACTTCGACTTCTCCAAACTGTGACCAACCAGCTGATGTTTTCACCTGTTCCATCTTTTTGCCCTTTTGAATGCTGACCCTTATGTACCTCTCTGTTCAGCATGGCTTCCTGGGAAATGCCTGGAATGACCATGAATCCAAAGTTGCCCTCCGGATCTCGTGCTAGGCCCCTTTGTCAGTTGTCTGAAAGTACTTGTTGGCCCAATGGAAAGCACACTAGAGTAGGAATCAGGAGCAGGAGCCCTGGGTTTTAGGCCCAGCTCTTACACTAACACAGGTTCTCTCACAGGCCACTTCCTGGCTTGGAACCTCAGTTTTTTCATCTGTCAAATGAGGAGCCCAGACTAGATTATCTCTAAAGTCTCTTACAGATCTAACATTTTATGGCTCTCTCTGATTGAAGGGGGAAAGAGTGATAGAAGCATTTGATGTTCCAGATGGCCCCATCTTGGGCAGAATCACCAGCTCTGTAAAGAGACCTTGCTTGGTGGCCTGATGCGTGCTTAGTCCAGGGGCTTCTCTGAGGCATTTACCCAGGGCTCACTTCCAGGTGTGAGAAGTGTGTGAGCCATGAGACAGTGGTAACAAGTTTGACCCCCATTTGCATCTACCTACA
The DNA here is from genome assembly GCF_900497805.2 of Vombatus ursinus. Taxonomy (NCBI): domain Eukaryota; kingdom Metazoa; phylum Chordata; class Mammalia; order Diprotodontia; family Vombatidae; genus Vombatus; species Vombatus ursinus. The sequence continues at coordinate 12,383,979 of NW_020954571.1, read as the reverse complement.
GACTTATTCTGCAGTCAAACCACATTTCAGGGTGATGCTGGCTTTTCTGCAAGTTGTCATTTCTGCTTTTGTTTTCTCGTTCTCATCAGCCCCTTCTCTTTAATAAGCCCATTGCTCAGATTCCCTGTGTCAAGCACGTGGGAGGAGCTTAGAATCCCAGAAAAGCAGGGGAGAGGGTGAATGGGCCGCAGAGGCCACCAGGACCTCTTGAGGCCCACAGCTTGTCAGGACCTGTGCCTCAGTCGGACCTCAGGGTAGAGCAGGGGCTGCTGGGAGAAGGGACAGGTGGATGGGGTCACAACTCAAGAGACATGGGTGTGTCTGGTGTTCCTGTCAGCACTCCTTGTTATGTTTGAAGAAATGGCTGTGATTTGGGGTACCTTCACCCTTCAACCCCTCCACTCCCTATATATAAGCAGGAGTCAGTGTGAGCCAGAGCATCTTCCTGCAGTATGGAAAAGGAGTCTGTTTGTACGTTGTAGGAAATGATCTCGGAGCAGCGCCAGGCCCTCAGCTCTCTGCTGCAGCTGCTCCTCAAAGAGAAGAGCCAGAGAGAGGAGGAGCTGCAAGGGATCTTGGTGAGTGTCTTGAGTGCGTAGGGCCTTGCTGGAGGGTGGTCCCCAGGCCAGGCCAGAACACTGATCAGGACTGCCCTTAGTGCTCCCTTCATTTTGTAACTTTTATCAACGTCTGCTTTTTGTTCTTTATATATTACAGTCATTTCTCTGTATACCTTTTCTCTTTTCCTCGCCAAACTCTCTCTTATAACAAAGAAACACACACACACACACACACAAATAGGGGCAGCTAGGTGGTGCTGTGGATAGAACACCAGCCCTGGAGTCAGGAGGACCTGAGTTCAAATCCAGCCTCAGACACGTGACACTTATTAGCTGTGTGACACTTATTAGCTGTGTGACCCTGGGCAACTCATTTAACCCTGATTGCCTTGCCTAAAAGAAAAGAAAAACGCTCATGCGAAACTGATCTCCACAACTGTGTATGTCTATATATGCCATATTCAGTGTCTGTAGTTATCTGACCTTCTGAGTCAAATGTTCATTGCATTTATCGAAATTGATTTTTTGTGTTGTATTTATTCTCATTATTATTGTCATGTTTGTTGATCTCTTGTTTCTACTTAATTTACTCTGTACCAATTCACGTTATGGCTTCCCATAATCTGAATTTCTTATATTTATCATTTCTTTGAATGAAGTAATATTCATGTACCACAGTTTATTCAGCCATCAGTAGGCTCCCACTTTGTTTCTAGTATTTTGCTCCTTGGCGTTCATTTTAACCACATTTTCCTACAAAAAATCTGGAGTGGGCAAAAAGGCCTGCCCTCACTCCAGGGAGGACTTTGCATACCAACAGTTTGACTGGTGTTTTGTGTGTTGGGCTGCTCAGCAATTTGAGGTGAGAAATTTTGGGATGAGTCCTTAAGGAAAACTACTCTGGACAAAGGAGCCATTTTCTTCTCAAAGAAGTCAGATTGACACTTGGGCTTGTCTTTGTGAAAACCCAAACTGGTGATCCCTGTGCCTAACATCTTAGTCAAAGCGCTATTGTCTTCTCCAGAAGATGAAGGCCCCCTTATAGACAAGCTACTGTAGTGAGCACCACTGGCCAAAGCGAGCATTCCTGGGGCCCCTCTGCTGCCAGAGTCCTCTCTGTTGCTGTTTCAGGTTCATACCTGAATGAGTGCAGAGGTTTTTCCTCTGAGCTAGAGAGACTTGTACTTGAAAGCTCCCGGTGGCTATTCCTTAGTGCTCCCTCTGTATTGAAAGATCAGTTAGCTTCTTGATTTGTAGCTAACACAGCCTGCTTCTTTCTTGGCAGCTGGAGATGGAAGCCAAAAGTGAAACCACGCAGGAAAACTACTGGCTGATTCAGTATCAACGCCTTTTAAATCAGAAGCCCTTGTCCCTGAAGCTGCAGGTAAAGACCAGCAATACCAGAAAACGGGGAGATTTCCCGTCCAAACATCGTGCTTCTCTTATTTTTAAACCGCTGTGTTTGTCATCCTTTAAAGTGGGAGTAGAGTTCTGCTCTTGATTCTTTGCAGCCAAGTTGTCCTATTTGCCAACCTTGTTAGATCTTCCCTGGCAGACTCAGGCAGTAGTTGGATGGGAGGAGCAAAAGTTCCCCATCAGATGCCTTGGTAGTAGTTTTTAGTGTTCACTGCCAGAGGCCAAATGGGTACTAGCTTTGCTCGTATGTGCTAGAGTCCACCTTCCCTTTGGCTTTGAGGTTGTGCCAACTCATGTTTGTTGTCTTTATCATGATAGAGGAATTCTTTCCTTTTCATATTGGAAGTGTTGACCTTCTTTAGGGGTCTAGAATTCTGAAGGGCTGTGTAGTATAGTCTTTTTGAAATGGGATTTTCTCTCGTTTTCAAAATGTGCCCACTCAGCAGAGATTGGGGGTCTTGGTTATGAAATGAAAATTTCCTCCCTTGACTCTCCCATTTTTTTTAGTAGCCACTTTAAAGTAAATGCCCCTTTGTGAACCAACTCAGAGACATCTGCCCACAGGCCTCAAGTGTGACCTGAAAGCAGATGAAGATGTAATAGGGAAAGGTTTAACGAAATAAATAAAAATACAGTACAACATAGATAATGTTAATTTGTGTTTTTCTAAGTCAGCCTGATGCCAGCAGGGGTCTTTTGAGTTTGACACCACCGATCTGACTGACCTTTTTTTTACCTTCCCCCAGGAAGAGGGCTTGGAGCAGCAGCTGGTGACCCTGCTGGTAGAGCTTTCAGCCGAACATTATCTGCCCATCTTTGCTCACCATCGAGTCTCACTCGACATGCTGAGTCACATGAACCCTGGTGACTTGGCCAAGGTAGGGAATGGAGCGCTATGTAATTTGGAGAATGGGGGGTGGCAGAAGGATCATTCTGACCCTGCCCTTTACCACCTTCTTCAAAAATTCTTAACAAGGCTTGTCATCAGACTAGTGTCTTATGGTTGTGCAGGGCGTTTACCTGAATAAGGTGACTATACCTTAAACCAGCCTAGTAGATTACATGCTATCTCCAGAAAATTACAGCTACTAAAATTCTACCAGGACCAAGCAAATCTGCATGAGCTCCCTTTATCATTCACCCAGATCAGGCCTCCTTCTCCCAACTATTTACACATATAACCTCCATATCTCACCAGGAATCTCTAGCGTTCAGTCTTTCTAGGACACAGTCTGATTCTCCACAGGTCCAATTTCATTTAAAAGCCATGTATTGTTTGCACATTGCCACATGAACGGCCGTGTTTCAAAAGCTGTCATGAGGCAGTGGCTAGGTTTAGCCTGCAGGGGTCGCTTTTTAGTGTGTAGGCTTGGCCTTTTTTATCCTCTCCATGCTTTGGGTAAAAACATTGCAGAAAGCCAGAACTGGGAGCCATGGTGTTTTCTGGTGTCAGAGCTTATGAAGGGGCATTCTTCTGCAGTGCTGTGGTGTTCCCTGGGAGGAGCTTTCTAGCTCCCAGGCATATACCCAGCTATCAAATGATAATCTCCAAGATCCCATCGAAATCTGAAATTCTCTGACTGCTTCTGCTTCAGATGGGCATTTCTGAAACTGGTCTGCAGCATGCACTGATCAGGAGAGCCCAAGAGCTGCTGGATATGGCGAAAACACTGCCAGGTACTGACGACCAGGAAATCTGAAAATAAGCATGTTACACTACAATTTCTCAAGAGAAGGCACCTGATATTACAGAGCCTTACTGCTCTTGTTCTTCAGACTCTTGGCTGTTGTTTGGTGAATGAATAACATTTTTACCCCCATTTTACAAAGTGGGAGACTGAGTAAGGTCTGAAACTTTTTTTTTGGTGAGGCATTTGGGGTTAAGTGACTTGCCCAGGGTCACACCACTAGTTAAATGTCAAGTGTCTGAGGCCAGATTTGAATTCAAGTCCTCCTGACTCCAGGACCAGTGCTCTATCTACTGTGCCACCTAGCTGCTGGAACTTCTTTGAAAAGGCTGTGACCAGAATCTAGGTCTTGGGTCCCTTGAACATCACTCCCACACTACACGCTCGTCTTCAACTAAGAACTCACGTCCCTCAGAAAAATGGCTTAGAGCAGAGATCACCAACCTGGGAGTTCTCTCAAAATTGTTAGGATCAAGTGAGATAATAGATATGAAAGCACATTGTGAATTGTTGGGCCCGTTTGACAGTGACCACTCACTCTGTCTCTTCTGGTGCCATGCAGGATTGCTGACGTCTGTTGAAGGTGAGGGCCTGGAGGCCCTGGAACCTGCCTCTGCAGAGGAGTCTCCTGAGGCCGTGACTCCCACAGCTCCCCCAGCACAGGCAGATGTGCAGGCTTCAGAATGCGTCGTGTGTCTAGAGCGGGAGGTAAGGGCTTCCGGATGTGTGCTGGGGTGGGAGCTGGGGGGAGGAGCCCAAGTGCACATGTATCACTCCATTCACTCCCTGTTTATTGGCAATCAGCACTCTCCTAGATTATGCTTGGAGCTTTGTTCTTGTAAGAAATTGTCTTTTTGCCTTGGGGAATCTGGGAATGGCTTTTAGCCTAGGAGGATGCCCATTCTATCCATTTCTCTAACTTTTAGGCCCAGATGATTTTCCTCAACTGTGGTCATGTCTGCTGCTGTCAGTCCTGTTGCCAACCCCTTCGAACCTGCCCACTATGTCGCCAGAACATCGTGCAGTGTCTCCGCATCTACCACAGTGGCTAGGCTGGGGAATAGACTGTTCCTAGACCCTAGAATGGCTCACAATTGTTCCCTGGCTTATACCAGGCTGCTGGTATGAGACTAGGGGCCTTGCTTCTCCTTCCTCTAATCCCCTATCAGAGATAGCATGTGGCCTCTTCCTCACAGCTCCTCTCTCGCCAGCTGGGAGGATGGGCTCTGATTGCCAAGCACTTTTTTTCTTCCTAGGATAAATAATTTGCTAGTTTATACATGCTTCCCTCATCACCAGGCCCATGAAGAGGCTGGGTATATAGGGTGCTTCTAGAAACAGGAGTCAGAGGTTAGTGTAGTTTTGGGAGATGAGATACTATAGAACTCTCATCTCAGAACAGGAGCAGAAAACTTCCTTACAGCTCCCACAAAGACTGAAGGAACAGGACCAGCTTACCTGTTCCCTTGCCTATACTAGCAACACAGGAGTTGAGGGATGTTAGAACACATTTAGATCAGGATTTTGACCTACTGTGCCATCAGAAACTTGGAGTTTACTCCCACTGGCTGTCAATATAGGCTTTTCCTCAGGGTATTAAAAGCCCTGCCTTAGAAGACTCTAGAAAAGAGTCACTGGAGGAAGGGAGGGCTAAAGATTCAGTGAAGGCATGGAGGGCCTCCGTAGGTGAGACTCCTGTTTAGTCTTGCCTGGAGGGAGAAATGACATCCTTTGTATGTCTGGCTGGTCTGCATCTTTGCTTCAAAGGGAAGACCCAGTGAAGGCTTGGAGAATCTGTTGGCAAGATTCCTGGTTGGTCTTAACCAGATGTGGAAATGACACCCTGTTATCTGTATGTCTGACTGTTCAATGTCTCTGCTTCAAGGAGATGCTTTCCTAGGTGTGGACAGTTGAGCTGGGTGCTAAAGTGAACAGACCACCTGTGTGCCGTGGGCCCCTTGGGGAATGGTCGCTATGGGGTGATTGACCCATTCCACAAAGTATAAGGTGCCGTGTTCAGCCCAGAAAGCCCAGCCTGCTCTAGATAGGGCTCCAGGAAGAAGTGAGTCTGCTCTGAGACCCAGCTCTGCGCGTCTCCTGTTTTATCTGGGGTACACCCAGGGGGTGGCTACCTACATTGCAGACTGAGAACGGGCAGCCAGCGGGGGCCATACCTGGGCACACCCAGCAACGTCCATCACTTCCTGTGCGGTCCTTTCTTTCTCCTTAGTAGGTAGAGCCGCTTGTACTGTCCCTCATACTTCAAATCCCTACTGCAGTGCATGAGCACTGAAGGTGAGCTCTTAAGTCTCAAAACAAATAAATCTCCACCTTCCCACCCTCAGTGCCTGAGCCGTCTTTGTGTTGGTGGACCCTGCTATGAGCTAGTGCGTGTCATGCTTATGGGGCAAGGTGAGACTATTTTCCCTGTGGGATAATAGCTAGTAACAAGAATAAACTCAACACAGTATGGAGAGAGAAGAAAATAAGATACAGAGCCAGAAGGGATCCCAGGGATGAAGGAGTTAACTCCCATCTTTAAAATGGTGAACTCTAGGTCCAGAGAGGTGACTTGGCCAAGGTTATTCATTCAGTGGCAGAGCCAGGCCCAACACTCACAAACCGACTCCCGGCCTGGTGTTTTTCATGGTATACCACTGAACCCACAGGAAAGACCGACACCCCGCCTTCCTTGGTCACATTGGAATCCTGAGAGTTGGACTGAACTTCATTCAGCCTAAAAGGAAGAGGGGATGCTGTCATAGGCCGGCCCCTCTCCTGCCTCCGGCCGAGCTGGCTGGAGGCCCACTTGGGAGCCTCCAGACTTGGGGAAGTGGTAGTGGAAGCATTGAGCACAGCCTTTCTGTTCAGGGATGAGGGCCAGGGAGGCAAGGAGCTTTCTGGTTCCACAAGGAAGGGCTGGGTACAAGGCCCTGGGCTTCTGGAAGCTCAGACTCCTAGAATTTGAGGGCTGGAAGGCACCTACTGTGCAGAAATCATGACATCAGCGATGGCCTGAGAAGGCAAGCATGTGCACAACACCCTCTCCCCTCAGTTTCCTCTGCACGGTAATTTACATAAATTACCCCTGATGCTTTCTCTGCATTCTTGGCTTTGGAGGGTTAGGAATGACGCTGGATGGAGAGCCTGGCCAGGCCTGTGGCCAGCAGGGGGCGCCAGGCTCTCAGGATCCGAGGGCCTGGCATCCAGGTGTCTGCTGGCCCCGCCTACAACCGCAGTGCCGGAGGCCGGGCACTTTGCAAGGGTCCACAGGCTGCTCCCAGCATGAAAGGCTGGGAGCCAGGCACTAGAGGTCACCTAGCGTCCTGGGAGGAGGCCAGCCCCCTGCCTCCACAGTAACCCTCCCCAGCAGCTCAGTGTTTGTCCTCACCTGCGTGGCCTGAAAACAGTTACACACAATAACATCAGCAGCGCAAATGGAAAGAACACACACAATTAAAAGCAATGATGGCCTTGAAGGAAGAGATTTGAGAGGATACCCCTAAGCCACCCCCTTCATGGAGGTGGGAGGGCCGCAGGTGTTACACATGCCATGTTTTTGGTATTTTTTCAATGGATAGATCAATCCTGTTGATTTTCCCCTCTTAAAATTTTTTCATTCTTTTTTCCCTCCTCTCTTTAAAAAATACTATTTGTTATATGTGATAGCTCTGGGAGGGGGAGAGGGAAGGAGAGTGAGGATAACTACGATGATGTAAGAAAGAGAAAACATCAATAAAAACTTATTTTTAAAAAATACAAGTAGATGGACTCCTCTTGCCAAGGGACCGGTTTCACCTCTGGTTGATAAACGTTGCTCCCTCAGAAGTGCATAGCTGGTACTCATTTTGCCCCATCCTCTCCCTGAAGCAAGGCTGGGGTTTTTAAGCTCCCCGGGGAGCTGCACAGTCTTCATTCATGCCTTGTTCACCAAAGAGCCCCCTCCCACCTCTACAGTTCCAGGTTCTGTTGTAACCATAGGTGAGATCCAAGACTTTGAACAGTATGTGACCCAGGCCTGACCCTTCCCACAAAGGCAGTTTAGCAATCTGAGCATGCCTCATCCCTCCTCCTCTCCTCTAAAGCAGCAGACAATGGGGCTGGCTTTAAATAAAGCATTTATTAATTAGTACAAGCATAAACATTTTGTATAATATTTTCAATACAATATCTTGAAAGAGGCAGATTGGAAATAACCCAAGGGAAGGCACTTGTAAGGGGGTCCCGAGTGGTTCAGGCTGGACTCCCAGTAAGAAAAAGGAAAAAGTTTACAAGGCATTTTAAAAAACGGAATGTTTGTAGAAGAATCAGGTTAGATTCATAGTGTGCTTAGAAGTATCAGCTGTCCATTTCAGGGAGTTAATTCCAGAACCCTGCATTTCAGCACTCACTAGGCCACATGGCTTTGCACTGCCCTTGAAAGGATCCTCGCTCCTCCCCATGTTCCCAAGACTTTTGCCCAGGATGGAAATGTGAACCAGCCCCTAACTTGCCCCCAGCCTCAGGAAGTTGGTTTGCTCCAACACAGGATGTGATGGGTCTGGGGGAGGGGGTGGAGGGAAGGGAGGGACTAAGGGGGGAGGAGGAGAATTTCCTTCCCTGGCCTGCATCCAAGCCACATCCTGAAGAAGCCAGTCTTTTCCTTGGTTTTCTTCTCCATCAGAAGGGGAATGTGATCAAGTACATTGGTCACTGGTCAGGGGGTGTCTGTGAGTACAGATGGATACTAGCACAGCTCACAAAGGACTCACCATGATCTCACCCTTCCCAAATCCAGAATAACTTTTTAGGAATAAGGGTCCAATAAAAACGGAAGTCAATTGCAGTGCCAAGAGTTAACACATGATGATGTATAAAAAAAGCCAGGCAGGCTTGGGCTGAGCAGATGCGGTGACTAAGATCACCTGGTGAGTGTACTGTGTGTGTGCCAGACCAAAGCTGATACTGAGAACTTCTGAGTCACATGCCTGGGATGCAAATCTCTCCAATGGAGCTTGGGAGGCTCCATCCATAAGCATTTAGCAGGCCCCTGTAGTGGTCAGTGAATCCACAGTTCCCCAAAAGTCAATTTTTATTTATGTAGACGTGTGAGATCTGGGTATTGGGAAGGCATGAAGCATTATTCTCTTAGATTAGCTGGGGTTGAAAAACAGAAGAGATTCCCTTGCCCAAGCAGATTCAACTCTCTGGTCTTTCCTCTCTTTTAAAAAGGCAATTGACCATGGCCAATTATTTTTTAAAAGGCAAGAGACCATGGCCTCTTCCCATAAGAAATGAGAATGTATGAAGGAAGGGAAAGAAATGTAGAGACAATCCCAAAGAACTGATCACATGCAAAACAAAACCCCGAATTCCAAAAATGGGATGGGAATGGTGCTAAGGCTTGGCTTGGTGACCAAGGGAAGTAGGACAAGAGATTCTGCACAATTTCCTCACTACATACAACTCTACCAGTGACACAAAACAGCTCTGTCCTTATGGAATTCCAGATAACACCTGCCTCTACTTTCCTAACCCAGAATGGCTGAAATTCTCCCCATTCCTGATCAGACATTCACCTAAACACAAGTCTTGCCCTTTGCCATGCCTGCAGTAGAGCTACTCCCTGTAGCCAAGGCTGCCTCCTTTCCTGAGGTCCCATGTGGACTTGGGATACTACAGGTCATACACTCTCTGCATATCTTTCTGACTGTATTCCTAGTTCATATCCTTACGTGCCTTCCTGGCTTCATTCTTATGTCACAAAAACAATTCTCCCAGCTCACGCCTCATAGAAACATGCCACCCCCCACCTCTATCCCTGACTAAATCCCTTTCTCTCACCTAACACTTTAATTCTGCCACCTTCAACCTCCCAAGTCACATGTTAAGACCTAACCCACCACTTCACCTACAACCCCAACTTCAAGACAATTGATATTTGTCTTGGGATGAGACCTAGCATCTAAAACACTCCTTCCTTTAGAATTCATGCACTGGACAATCTTTCTCTTTCCCAACACTAGGCCTAAAGTCTCCTGAAACACTGCAATGGATAAATTGTTTCCTTAAGAACCCTTAGAATGGACCAAGGGAATCTCTCTCTCCCACCTCAGACTGAATGCAACAAAACTCTATCCCCCAGAACTAGAAAATGGGGCTACATCCCCATCCATCCTTACCCCCTAACATATACATTTATGCCAGAGTTAGCAGGCCTCTCTCCCTGTCAGATCAACAATTCCTGGCGATACCAGTCCTAACAAGGCAGGGAGTTTTCAGGTAGGGAGCTGGTTCAGATCAAGCAGCTTCTGCCATGGCTATCATCCCACCTTCCTTTGGAAGAAAGGTAACTTGCTGGCTTAGAAGGCCGACGGACACTGAAGACATCACCCATGGCCAGTCCCTCCAGCTGAAAGCAGTTGAGGGCCAGAGGCTTCATGTGCCTGGGGAAAACACTCTTCGATGGAGGAGAGGAGAGGAGAGGAGAGGCTAAGACAGGGTAGCTCAGTGCTCAAGGAAGCTAGATCCTCCTCCATTCTCAGGAACCACTTGGCCTTGAATGGATTGTGGAATACTTTAGCTTCTTTTTCTTGCCCCTCTCCTATTCCTTTGGGGGAAGGGAAGGGAAGAGAAAGGAAGGAAGCTTTTTGTCTGAAAGAATGGGCCAGAAAAGGGCAGCTTCCTAGCTAAGCTGCAATCTTTAATATGGGACCGATAGCATGATGTCAAGGCAGGCACTGAACAAGGCCCAGGGAAAGAGCTGGGGATGGGCACCAGTTTCCTCCTGACTCTCCCTCACACCTTCCTCTGCCCTGAGCCAACAAGGGAAAATCGTGACATTACGTCTGCTGCTGTCGTCAGGTGGTATCTTCTATCTCCCTTCCTCTCAATCTCAAACAGAAAAAGGGACATAGGGGACAGGGAAGGGATTGAGAGGTGAGCCAGGCTTGTATTTAACTTACTGGTCACCTCCTAACCTAACAAAGTGACTGACTGGAGCATGCACTCTCTCACATGTGTGCTTTGACATATAAACATATATGTTCATGTAATGGCAGAGCGAAAGGATGTATCCGTGGGGAGTCCTGAAAGAACTGGGGCTCAGGGGATTGTAAGGTTGGCATCTGCACTGACCAGGGGGCTCTTCAATAGTGTGGGTCCCATTTTCCCCTCTACCCTCCAGCCCCTCCTTACTCCTGAACAAGACATATTGAGCGAACAACCCCCCACCCCTGTCCAGTCTGGCTTGCTTCCACAGTCAATCACATTCCAAAAGATCACCAGTATTAAATGTCCGCTGCTGGGGGGGTGGGTTGGAGATGGGGGCTGTGGGGTAGCTAGGGTGTCACATCGTGCATACAGACCAGAATCCAGAATCCATGGGGTGGGGAGTGGAAAGTCTCTGGCCTAAAACTCAGTCTGCACACCTGTGCTGTCTTCTGTGGTGGTTTGGACATATGGATTACTTCCTTGGCCAGATACCTCTTCCCCGGTCTCCTTGTCACTGGGCTTGGGGTGATCACTGTCTGCTTCTTCCTCAGAGGGGAGGTGTTGGATGGGAGAAGCAGGAGGCGAGACAGCCTCCTCACCTGGGATGGTGGGGGCTGACTCGTGGTGGGTGTAGTTGAGGGGAGAGGCCTGTTGGCTAGAACTTTTCTCCCTCTCAGCCTCCAGGGGCTGGGGGCTCTCTCTAGGGGAGGTGCCATTAGTGAGTGGCTCAGCAGCAGATTGGGGGCTCTCCACCTGGAGCTCCTTCACCAGCAGGCCCCGTAGCTCTGTGATGCTGTCTGGGGATGCAGGGTAGGGGATTGGCTCCTTCTCAGGCACTCCTGGGGACAGCATTTCTGGGCATGGCTCATAGGGCAGCCCAGCCTCATCATCATGGATCACCGAGACCACCTGCTTCGCTCGGCGCCGTTTTTCAGCAGACAGGTCTGCCTCCCCTGGGCTGCCGCTGCTGTATTCCTCTCCCCAGTCAATGGGGATGCCCTCAGCCAGCAGGTGGAGGTTGGGGTCACTGTTGTGCATCACCATGCTGTCCCTGTAAAGGTTGTGCTTCCGTTGCACCGCTGCCTCCTTCACAGCTGGAACGCAAAAACGAGGGATTATTCATTCAATATTCATTCAATATCCTCCCTCTGTTCCCTGACTCCTCCAGCTGGGCCTGTCCCACGGACATTTAACAAATATGTGCTGAGCACCCTCTCACAGGTGAGGTGAAGAATACAAAGATGAACAAGGTAAGAAACCCAGAACTGTGGAATTTTAGAATGGCAAGAGACTTGCTGGCCACATGCCCAAAATAATCCCGTTATACTCAACAAGGGGTCCTTCAGCCTTTACTTGAAGACCTCCTGTGACGGGAAATCCACTGCCTCTGGAGGTAGCACATTCCCTCTTCGGTGAACTTTCACTGCAGGCAAGTTCTTCCTAACCCCAAGCCTCTGCAACTTGGCCCCATTGCTTCTGGTTCTTCACTTTGAGGTCAGACTACAGGTTGAGTCCAGGGAAGACCGTGGGATAGCCCCTCTTCCATGGGATAGCCTTTCAAATACTTGAAGACAGGTATCACGTTTTCCCTGAGCTTTCTTTTATCCCTGCTAAATTCCCAATCCCTTTAGCCAATCTTCCCATGACCTTCCTACATGGTGGTGCCCAGAGCTAAACACAATAATACTCCGAAGTGATCTAACCAGAGCACAGCACAGCTGGGCATTTGCCTCCTTATTCCTGCAGTTATTTGGCTGCCATATTCACTTGGCTTAAGATCCATGAAAAGGCCCCAATCTTTTTCAAAGAAAACTGCTCTCTAGCCATGTCTTTCCCACCTCCTATTTGTGGGGTTGATTTCTTGAACACACGTTTAAGAGGTTTACATTTTCCCCTATTACTATTTTTCTTTTTCTTCATTTCAGCCTAGTATTCATTCTAGCCTGTCAGATTGTCATTCTGTGAGTTCCCTAACCCTAATTCCATTTCTATCCCTTTTTCTAGCTTTGTGCCATCCTCAGACATGCTGAGCATGCCATCTAGGCCTTTATCCATGTCACTGACTCAGATCTTAACTAGCAGAGAGCAGAGCTTTCCCTGGTTATCTCCCTAGGACACCACAGCAGCCTGCTGGTGACCCATGACTACCCTTTAAGTACAACCATTCAGCCAGTTCTGAATGCATCTTACCGTACTACCTAAGCTAGATGGTGCAGTGGATAGAGCGCCAAGGCCCTCGACTCTGGAGGACCTGAGTTCAAATCTAGCTTCAGACACTTTCCAGCTATGTGACCCTGGGCAAGTCACTTAACCCTGTTTGCCTCAGTTTCCTCATCTGTAAAACAAGCTGGAGAAGGAAATAGCAAACCACTCCAGCATCTTTGCCAAGAAAACCCCAAATGGAGTTACAGAGAGTTGAACAGGATTGAAATTGACTCAACAACCACCACTCATGGTATCAAACTCAAATAGAAATGGAAGGAGTTAGGGGGATGAATGGAAGGCATATTGACTTAGAAAACCAGAAATTAATATAACCTATATTGTATTGTATTTTTATTTATTTTGTTAAACGTTTCCTAATTATATTTTAATCTGATTCCTCCACACTCCAAAGTTTTGCACGTCTCAAGTTCCATACTTTTGAACTAACCTATATTGCTCCATTATTTTCCACAAGAACAGCATGAGATACTTTTAAAAAGATACTTTACAAAATGAGATGCTTTAAAAATTAACTTAGTAAAGTTAAAAATTGTTTTTACATGTAATTGGGAAAAAAGAAAATATTACTCAAAAAACTTTTAGTAAACTACATCTACAAAAGCATTCCCCTGACCCACCTAAGCCTGACAGTAAAAGAAATAAAATTAGTCTGACATTACTATGTTCTTTGTTTTATTTTATTGATGCTTTCTGTTTTTCTATTACTTTTTTTCTATATACATAGCCATCACACCCTCCCCTACTCAGCAAGCCTTCCCTTGTAACAAATAATTAAAAGAGAAAAAGAAAAAAACAATTCACCCAAAACCATCTGACCTACTGATTGCACCTGATGGCATATGTAGTATTCCACACCCACAGTCTCCCACCTCCCCAATAAAAGTTGGGATGTGCATTTTCTGGGGCTAAGTCTGGTCACTATAATCACAGGGTATTCATTCTCTTTCCATCTATGTTGTTGTTGTTACTGTGCATACTATACTGTTTTCCCGGTGGTGCTTATTTCACAATGAATCATCGCCTGTATGTCTCTAATTTTCTTATGGCACAATAATATTCCATTATTTTTTTTTTAGTAAACAGTATTTTATTTTTTCCAATCCCATTATATTCTTGAAGCACAATTTGTCTGGCCATTTTCTGATTGATAATATGACCTGTTCTTGATGAAGTCAAGCTAGTTTTTTGTGGTCACCATTTTCTTTTCCAGATGCTCAGGAACTTTGATAATACACATTAAAATTTTCCCAGGTATTGAAGTCAAACTCAATGGCTTATAATTTGCTGCATCCTCTCTGTCTCTGTCTCTCTCAAATAGGGACATTTCCTCCTTCTCCAGGACTATGGCACTTCTCCTCTTGCCCACAATTATCCAAATATCACTGACAGTTATTCCACAATCACATCTACCAGTTCTTTTCAGTCCCCAAGAATAGAATTCATCTCGGCCAAGTGATTTGAATTAATCAAGGGCAGCTAAATGCTTTCTTACCACCTCTGTACTTATCCCCTCTCCCTACCCAATTAGCTGCCAACCATCTACCCTACCACCTCAGCATATCTCCTATCCATTCCTTCCTCTCCACTCACACCACAGCCATCCTAGCCTTCATTACCTCTCACTTGGACTACTGCAATAGTCTCCAAACTGGGCTCTCTATGTCCAGTCTATATATTCAGTCCTTTCTAAACTATCTTCCAAAGCTGCTAAAACTGATATTGATAAAGACCAGGTCTGACCATGTCACTATGCTGCTCACGAAGGTCCAGAGGCTCCTTCTATTTTAGGATAAAATATAACCTCCTCTGGCATTTAAAGCCCCTCACAGTCTGTCTCCAGTATATCTTTCCAGGCTGATTAATAATAATAATAATAACAATAACAACAACAGTAATAACAACTAGCATTTATACAGCACTTTAAGATTTAAAACATTTTACAAATATAATCTCATTTGATCATCACAACAACCCTGGGAGGTAGGTGCTATTATTAAGCCCCTTTTACAGATGAGGAAACTGAGGCAGACAGAAGTAAAGTGATGTGCCCAGAGTCATACAGCTAGGAAGCATATGAGGCCAAATCTGAATTCAGGTCTTCCTGATTCCAGGTTCAGAACTCTATTCACCGTGCCACCTATCTGCCTATTAGTATTAGTATAATTACACACGAATCTCTATTAATATATATACTATATATATAACATACACTAAGATACAGTATATATATATAATTAGTGTATATAATTTATATACACACACACACATATATACTAATTAGTATAATTACTCTACTAATCTCTACATGGATAAGCTGTTCCCCATCCTGTATCCCATCTCCCTATGCCCATACACAGCATATCGCTCCCCTTCTCCGACCCTTCCATCCCTAGAATGCATTCCCCATCTCCTCTCTGCCTCCTGTAACCCCCAGAATCCTTCAAGGCTCAGCTGAGCGCCACTTTCTCCACGAATCTTGTTCAGATTCCCCTAGATGTACATTCCCCTTCCCAATCACTGTGTTTCTGTTTAGTATAAAGCCCATGTTTGCCTCTGTGAATATGCAGCAACCCTTCTAGGAGAGTATAAATTCAGTGAGAAGACAAGGGCGGTCCTGTAACAAATATGCACAGTCAAGCAAAACAAATTCCTGCACTGGTCATGTCCAAAAAGTGTATGTCTCATTCTGCCCTTTGCCTTCAGAAGGTACGGTGCATGCTTTCTCTCTGCTCCTCTGGAATCAGGGTCATCACGCATCTTTTTGGTTCACATCTTCTTTTAAATATCTAAGTTGGTACGTGAGCTCTCTGTGCAACCCCAGTTGTCTCTTCAGAAAACTCATATCTTTCTTTCTCCTTGGGATTGTCTCCCATCATACCACTGAAATTTCACTCTTGAGTTTCCATCCCTACTTGTCTGTTGCATTTTAGTTCATGAGAGCTGATCATTGCTCTGAACCCTTTGAAATCTGCCCTCAAAGTCTAGGCTGCATGTCAAATTGTGTGACTGACTTTCCTCTTCTCTACTACAAATTTAAAGACCACTTCCCTACAAGACTCCTGCCATTTTTACCATAACCAGTTTCTTAAATGTTGGTGAGAATCAGTTTCATAACAGAATTCCCCCTTGTTGTTCCTTCACCTTTTGAAGGATGAATAGCATATACAATATCATATTATATCATTAAGGCAAGATAAGAAGCAGTCAAGGGCTGATCTACTTTTGGCTTTTTCTAAAAAGAGCTCTGGAGAGCTTGATAATCCAGCAGAGATCTGGACAAGTGAAGTCCATCACCATTATTTTACAATGTGTCAGGTTAGTGATTATTTCCTGAATTCCTGAGGCATTTCCTGTTGCTGTTCAGGTACAGTATACACCAATCATAAAATTACTTCTGTTTGTCCTTTGATTGATGTTCATAATAAGCTCCAATGGCTCCCGAAAACCTCCAGGATGAAATGTAAAAATTGTCCATTTGGCTTTTAAAGCCCTTTGTAACTTGGCCCCTTCCTATGTTTCCAATCTTCCAGAAACTTTTCTCCACCCTGTGTATCCTACGTATGACCCAGCTACGCTGTCCTATTTGCTGGCTCTCACACAACATTCCACAGCCCATTCCATGGAGACTCTGCCTGGAATACTGGGTATCCTCATCTCTGCCTCTTAACTTCCTTGGCTTCCTTCAAGACTCAGACCAAAGCCCACCTTGTGCAGGAGGTCTTTCCTTGCCCCTTAGGCCTCCCCTCCGAGATTACCTCACATCTCACTGTAGCTATCTTGCTTGTACACAGCTGTTTGCATGGCATCTTCCCAATCAGACTGTGAAGTCCTAGAGAGCAGGGGACTGGTTTTTGCCTTTCTTTGTATCCCTGGAACTTAGCACAGTGCCTGGCACATAGAAGATACTTAATAAACACTTGCTGACTTATCCATTCAAACGCTCTCATTATATGTCACATACCACACACACCCTGGATGTTCTCAGACAAGCGCTTCTTTTTAGTATACACTACCTCCAAACCATCCTTTTACTGATCTTGTTCCTTTTTTTTTTTTTTTTTGGTGAGGCAATTGGGGTTAAGTAACTTGCCCAGGGTGACACAGTTGGTAAGTGTCAAGTGTCTGAGGCCACATTTAAACTCAGGTCCTCCTGACTCCAAGGCCGGAGCTCTATCTACTGCACCACCTAGTTGCCCTAATCTTGTTCCTTTTAAATAAAATACACCAGTCACTGGTCTCATCCCCCTAAGTCTTAGTGAGACCTATGGAGTGAAATGTCTCCTTGCATTAGGGACTCTCATTTATCTTGCTTATTGCCCAAATGTCTCAGACCATGGCTTTCATCACCGTCTCCTGTGAGTTTCTAGGTGTCTCAAAAGCCTTTCTTCCCATACTACAGCTTTCCTCTAGTGTCTCTAGTTTGACAGATATATGCAGTCAATTTTCCTCTCCCTCTCACCTTTTCAGTCAAAAGCTTGTGTGATTAGTTTTGTCAGAGACCAGGCAAATACATTCTGAGAAGCCGTAGTTAGCTATGTGCCATCCTCCGCCTGAAGCCTGTCCTATTCCTGTATTCTAAGATGCGGTCCAAAATCCTAATCCCATTCTCAGACATCATCTTCTTAACCAGCTGTTCACCTCTCCAATCACCTTTTTATCTTCTAAATCCCTGGCTTTTAAAGGGTAGAAGCAATGAAAACACTATCAGGACTCCTGTGTTTTTCAGTTTCTTGCCCAAGACTTTATAATCATTGGCAATGCTTTCCTCTGTGTGTGTGTGTGTGTGTGTGTGTGTGTGTGTGTGTGTGTATGAATATCATTTGTGCCCAGATGAATCACCAGAAGTGGGTAGTAATCACTTATTTTGACATATCCTGGGAGATTTTCTATAAAAATAATAGCTAACATTTATATAAGGCTTTAAATTTTGCAGCCACTTTAAGTACATTATCTTATTTAATCTTCAGAACAACCCTGTGAAGAAGGTGCTGTTATTATTCTGATTTTACAGATGAGTAAACGGAG
Organism: Vombatus ursinus; assembly: GCF_900497805.2. Classification (NCBI taxonomy): domain Eukaryota; kingdom Metazoa; phylum Chordata; class Mammalia; order Diprotodontia; family Vombatidae; genus Vombatus; species Vombatus ursinus. Next base: position 12,366,092 of record NW_020954571.1, on the reverse strand, counting down.
GCAGACAGAGGTTAAGTGACTTGCCCAGGGTCACACAGCTGCCAAGTGTCTGAGGCAATAGTTGAACTCAAGTCTTTGAGTTTTAATCCCAACCCAACATTTCATTCACTACCCTACCTTGTTGCCTCTATGTCACCCAGGAAGACAATACACCCTTTTTTTTTTTTGCAAGGCAATTGGGGTTAAGTGACTTGCCCAGGGTCACACAGCTAGGGAGTATCATGTGTCTGAGGCCAGACTTGAACTCAGGTCCTCCTAATTCAAGGGCTGGCGCTCTATCCACTGTGCCACCTAGCTGCCCTGACAACACATATGCCCTTTCTATCATAGTTATCAGTCAACAAGTATCTGCCTCAGTGCCCTTCACCAGGAAGTCACCAGTTATTAGTACTCATCTCTTTTTCCTACAACATTGGATTTTGTCTAGTCTAACAGCACCCACGCCACCATCTTATGGAGGACACATTCCTCTTTAGAAAGAGCCTCAAATTTGATTCTTAGCCCCATGGGCTTGGTAGTTCTTCCTCCCCTCTTCCTCTGGGTGAAAGACTTCTATCTTCCAAGCCCTGGGAATAGGTCCAGTTTCCTCTCTGAAACATCAGATCCTTTTTTTTTGTTGGTTTTTCACATTGAAACCTTCCATGTTTCTAAGGACTGCATCATTGTCCTTGAAAATCTTGGGTGGAGAGGTATCCCGTAAGCTCCTTCCCAACCCGAGGAAGGGAGTGCAGCCTGTGTAAATAGCAGTCACTTGGCTAGGTCAGAAATAACAATTCTGTACATTCAATTCAAGCTCCAGCAAAATGCTTCCTGCCCTCCTTTCTTGTAGTTCACACCCTTATATCACCTTTGTTAATCTCTGCAGGTGATGGGGCTGAACATTCAGCCTGGTCCCTTGCTAAAAGGGCCCACAGTGCCAGATAGCTCCCCCCCTACCCCGTTCACCCCTGTGCACCTCCAGCAAGGGGCAGAGCATGTGGTGCCCCAGAAGGGTCAGGGAAAGCGCTCAGGCTCATTACTCCAACTACAAGTCTATATTATCTTTACTCCTTTTTATTTCCTTTTAATGACTTGTCAAGTCACACCTTTATTTCCCTTCTTTCATTGACTAGATACCCACACCCAGCTTCCTTTCCCTTCTCTCAGTATAATTACTGAGAGACATGACTATGTCATGTCCATTTACTTTATTTCCTTTTTTCTTACTTGTTTTGCCTTACAAACTAACTTAGATCTCATCCCTCAAGGAACTTAAAAATCCTTAAAAAAAATAGCTAGCATTTATAGAGAGCTTTAAGGTTTACAAAGTACTTTACAACATTATCTCATTTTATGCTCACAATGACCTTAGGAGGAGGTGCTATTCTTATCCCCATTATATAGATAAGACAACTGGGGCAGACAGAGGTTAAGTGACTTGGGCAGAGTCACACAGCTAGCCAGTGTCTGAGGCAGGATTGGAACTAGGGTCTTCTTGACTCCAGGTCCACCCCTCTTTCCACTGTGCCCCCTCATGTCTTCTAAGACAGAAGGTGAAACATTTACAACCATGAAAATTTCAAGAGCAACATAAGATTTAACAGTTCAAGACAACAGTAGAAGAGATGTCATGAGGCAGTATGTGCCACAGGAACTGGCAGAGAGGGGCTGAAATTCATTGCTCAAGATCACTCAAGGTGTAGCACAAAAACTGGTCTCAGGTTTCTACATGCTAATACAGTCCTCTCACCGCTATATCATTTTACCTCCATGACTTCATTCCCCCGGGACATCATAGGATCCCATGCTCACCCATCTTATGTCCCCAGATGGCTTGGAAGTCATTTCCCTGTAGTCTCTGTCCAAAGACCTTAGCTCTAAGGATGTCCTAACCACTGCCTAGTAATGCCAAGGCCTTTCCCAAACTCAAGACTCCCTCCCCAGGGAAACCCAAACTTCCAGGTGCCCAATCGTTCGTGTGTGTGTGTGTGTGTGTGTGTGTGTGTGTGTGTGTGTGTGTGTTGGCTAGCAGGGGCTCTTACCCTGCATGATGTCCTTCATGACCGTCTGTAACACGACCTCTTCATATGTGTTCTCCACCAGGATGAACCTGGCAAAGTCTTCAAAGATCAATTCCTGGAACCTGGGGAGCTCCTACAGGGATGGAAATCGTGGTAGATGAACATAATGGCATTTTGCTGCACCTTACAGAATATGAAGAATTCAGAAGAACGTGGAAGACTAGGATGAATCAACACGAAGAGAAAGAAGGTGAACCGAGAGAACAATTTACATAATGAAAACAACAATATAAAGGCATAAAGGCAATCAACGCTGAAAGACATGAGGGTGCTCAGATCAATGCAGTTGCCAATGATGACTTCAGAGGCCTGACAATGATGCCCACCTCCTGCCTCATGTCAGACTGGGTGGTGGATTGTATGGATAGATTGTGGTATACATTTTCTCAAGTGGCCAATGTGTTGACTAACTTCACTTGAATGTACTTATGTTACAAAAGAAGGGTTCTATGGTGAGGGGTGGGGGAAGCAGGTACAGTTATTGGGAAGTGATAGTGATGTAAGAATAGAGCATCATTAAACATTAAAAAATAAAGACATGAGGCCAGGTCTACACAGTCAGGGCCAGTCTAGTGGCTCAGCTCAGCAGAGCCAAGGGCCCCTACCTTGGGGCAGCAGTACAGAGATGCCCTGTTTCCAAAGAACATCCCATGTTCTTCTCCCTTCATTCCCTATAGGTCTGTGGTTCTGTCGGGCAGAACCTGCTACTGAGGTGGGCCCAGAGGAAGCAAGGTTGGGGCAGCATGGTTCCATGGAAAAAGCCCTGGACTAGGAGTCAGGACACCTGGATTCTAGTCCTTCCTTTATGACCAATTTGCTCTGTGACTTTGGGCAAGCCTCAATTTTTTTCATCTAGAAAACAATGGCACTGAACTAGAGCATCTTCAAGGCCCCTTCCCACTAACATTCTAAGATGCTATCCATCAATCATAGCAAATAATCTAAGATTCCATGATTTTATAATTTCAGACATTAACAAGTTCAGTGCCACAGTTTGGGGAATTGGGATAAGAGAGTTAATGACATAACTCTACTACTTAGTACCTGTGTTACCTTGGATAAGCGACCTCCCTTCTCTAAGTCCACTTATCTCATCTTTAAAATGGAGTTGAACAAATGTGATTGCTAAGGTACTTTTCTAGCTTGAACTACAAGTTGAAGGCTTAGTTTCAAAATGTGATAGACATAAAGCACCACGAATTCACACTACTAGCCGTGCCCCCAGTTCAGACCCCAGCACCACACCCTGGCTCAGGGCCTCACCGACTTGCAGGTGGGTGCCAGTTTCTTCAGCAGGAATGGGATGGTGATCTGCAACAAGGCTTCCCGGAAGAATTTCTTCCGCACTGTACTGCTATCATAGTCGTATTTCTGCCAGAGAGCAAGAGCACTGATGAGAGCCAAGGGGCAAGGGACGTGGGAGGATCTTCCACCAGGCCCAAGTGGGAGCCCCATCTTACCTTCAGCACGCGCTCCAGGATGCGCTGGATGGATTTGCAAAGCTCCTCCTTGGTGGGTCCCTTCCCCAGCTCCTGGTGCAGGAGTGTCTCAAAGGTATAGACAGCGTTGTCCATTTGCTAAGGGGAGAACCACAGACCCACGCAGAAACTGTTACTTGGAGTCATTGGACAATCTCCCCTCATTGAGGAAGCAGCTTTAGTTAACCCTTAAACTCTCTGCCAACTGATGTCCTCTGCCCACTTATCTATTCATGCCTTTCTGGTAATTTCCCTGACTTCCCTCAAGACTGAGCTCAAAGTCTACCTTTGGTAGGAAACCTTTTCTGATTCTCCTCAGCTACTGATATCTTTCCCTTTCAGATTCTCCCATCTACTCTGTCTGTATCTTTCATGCGCTTAGTTATTTACATGTTGTCTCCTCCACTAGAATGTAAGCTCCTAGAGGGCAGGGACTGGTTTTTTGTTTGTTTGTTTGTATGCCTTTCTTTGAATCCTCAGTGCTTAGCACAGCGACTGGCATGTAGTAAGTGCGTAAGAAATGCTTGTTGACTGACTAAAGCTTCCAAGTCTCTGACCCCCTCGTCTTTCCAGTATTCAAAGCCCTCCTCACCTGCTACCTCCCACCTCTCGTTCAAGACCTTTATGGGAGATAGGTGGGGGTAGAGGGTTCACACAGGAAATGGTGCTGGGGAGAAGCGGGAGAGAAGAGCATCACACCAAATGGTGGAAGGCATCAGTTGTGATGTTCTAATAAAGAATGCTAGAGCCAGGCTTGGCTATACAAAGAAAAGGAGAAAACAGAGGAAGTACAAGAGAAGAAAGGAGGGATGCTCTTAGGGGATACAAGGCCCAAGGTAAATAATAAAATTTCCTTAAATCTGTCCCCACCTTCACCCCACCCCCCCAACAGCATTCCTTGACATGGGAAAATGTCTTTGGCGGGGGAGGGGGGAACCTTCAACCTTGAGGTCACTTATGGCCCTCTAGGTCCTCAAGTACGGCCCTTTCACTGAATCCAAACTTCACAGAACAAATCCTTTTATTAAGGGGCTTTGTTCTGTGAAGTTTGGATTAGGGGACCTAGAGGGCCACATGTGACCTCGAGGTTGAAGGTTCCCCACCCCTGCCAGAGGGGTTTATGACACAATAAAGGTGAAGAAGTCTTGATACAGGGCATCTCTATTTATCAAGCCACCAGCATTTACTAAGCACCTACTACGTCCTGGACTCTGCTAAGTGCTAGGGACACAAAACCAAAGGAGCTCACGTTTGCATCAGGGGAGACAACAAGTATATACAAAATAAATACAAGGTGATATATTTTTTTTGGTGGGGCAGAGGTGCTAGCAAATGTGTGGGGGGGGAGGAGAGAAGGCTTCACATAGAAGGCAGAGTAGAAATATTAGGGTTAGTAGCAGAGGAAATGGTTCAAGGGGAGAAGTGGGATCTGTAGAAGAGGAGGCGTGTGTGTGTGTGTGTGTGTGTGTGTGTGTGTGTGTGTGTGTGTGTGTGTGTGTGTGTGTGTGTGTGTGGTGATAGGGGACAAGGATTGTTGCAAGACAGCCAACACAAGTTTTGCCTATGCTGCCTTGGTGATAATAAGAGTACAACTGTGTTTTGGGAGCCGGGCACGTGATTATAGTTTGGTTACTTGTATTTATCTTTTTTATCACCAGCTGATATGGATGTCTATTTTTGTTCCCCTGGTCCAGGGCAGAGTCACTGAGCAGACCCAACCACTCAAAACCTGCGGCATCATGGCATCCGGAGTATTACCCCCAAATTCCCATGACCCCAGGGGCAGTGTCTGGAGATACATGCAGCTCTGGCCTCTGCTCTCCACGTCCCTCCAAGGACAGGGAGGGAGAATTTTGGGTGGATTGCGGTCTCTGAGGCTCCTACCTCCCTCATGTGGATCTGGGCTCTCTGTTTGAATACGGATGCACTGGAGACATCAAATCGCTGCTGTAGCCCCTCAAGCTTCAGCTGGTCCATCTTCTCATAACAGCTCTGCATCTTGACCGGGTGGTATGCCAGCTGGGAAAGCTTCTCCATGTACTAGGAAGGCAAAGGCGCCCTGAGGGTGATGCATTTGCCTTCCCCAGGGTGGCATCTGACACCCTCCACCACTCTGGCTGAGACATCTGTGGTGCCTGCTTAGTTTCAAAATGTGATAGACACAAACTACCAGCATCTCATACAAGATGAACCTGAACTCCCAGAACGTCAGTGGAGAAGGCAGTAATGTGGCATTGTGGATAGAATGCAAGACCTAGAGTCAGGGAGACCTGACTTCAAATCCTGCCTCAGGTACTTACTAAGTGTGGGACCTTGAGTCAGTTATAAGTTGTGTTTGCTTCAGTTTCTTCATCTGTAAAATGGGGATAACAACAGCATCTATTCCTCAGGGTTGTTGAGGATCAAATGAGAAAATTTGTAAAGCACTGTGCAAACTTCAATTGTCATATAAGTTCTAGCTATTATAGCTAGACCATAGCTATTACAGTTTAGATACCACCTATTTCAACTCCTTCATTTTATAGATGGGAAACTGTGACCCAATGAAATGACTTGTCCAAGGTCACTTGGCAAGTTGGTGGCTGGGCCAGAATTAGAAACTAGGTCTCACAGCTCTTATTCTAATATTTTTCTCACCACACCACACCACACCTTTCCCATACCCTATGCAAGGAAAACATTTCACCCTCATTTCAATGTTATGTTCTCTAAGGCCCCTACCTCTCCCCACAATCCCCTCCCTGGGATCTGTAATTCTGTGTTAGTAGTCTGTGTTTTTTTTTTGGGGGGGTGAGGCAATTGGGGTTAAATGACTTGCCCAGGGTCACACAGCTAAGTAAGTATCAAGCATCTGATCTGAGGCCGGATTTGAACTCAGGTCTTTCTGACTCTAGGCCCGGTGCTTTATCTGCTGTGCCACCTAGTTGCCCCAATAGTCTATGTTCTAAGGCCCCTTCCAGTTCTGACATTCCTTGCCTCTGTGACTCTATCAAAGATGTAGCCCTCCTTGGTCACTTGCCAGTGACTTACGCATCACAGGTTTTTACCTCTCCAAGCTTATCGATTCCTCCCTCGTTGATGACGTTCAGGTTCATGTCTGTGACCTCCTTGAAGAAGACATCTCGAACTTCAGTGAAGCCTTGGCTGGTGGGGATCATCAAGGCCTCCAGGATCGAGGGGATGTAAGGCTGCACGTGGTTTCGGACACAGACCTCAGCTTTGGGGAGGATAAAGGCTAGGCCAAGAAGGATGAGATGGGATAGAATGACAATGTCAAGCTCCTCCCCACCCACGTCCCAGCTACCCATCACCCCTCCCAGAATTAATTAGGAGAGAGCAGGGGTCCTTAACCGGGAGCCATGAACTTTTAAAAAATCTGATAATTGTGTTTCAGAATAATTTATGTCCTTTGTAATCCTATGTATTTTATTTTTTTGCATTTAAAAAGATTCTGAGAAGGGACCCATAGACTTCTCACTGCCAGAGAAGTCTATGACCCCAAAGTAGGGCTAGAGAACAGCTGTTAAAGATTGGGATTAGGCCCTGCGCAAGGGTGACATGGATCTGCCCCGACTTTCTTACTTCATTGGTAGATCCTGGATATGGACTAACTCAAGAAAAGAAAGTGATTCTACCCCCCACCCCACCTTGGAATGCTTTCCCTCCACCCTTCTATCAAAATCTTTCTTAGAATCCATCCTCTCTCCAGGAAATCCTCCTTGAAACTAGAATCACCCATTGCCTTTCTTGGCACAAAAAATCCCAAAGAGTAGTAAGGTTAGGCCTGGTTTTAGAGTCACAGCACCTGGGAAATCACTCCACCTTCTGGGCCTCATGTTCCTCATCTCTAGAAAGAGGATGTTCAACCAGATGGAGATCCCTGGCTGCTCAAGATCCCTGGGCCTATGACTAGGGGCCCTTTGATCCTGCAGATCTATTCAAAAGGCTTCAGGATTTTCAGGGTAAGGAATTGACACAGTTAGGAACTATAGCAAAGTATCAGCACATCAATAAACCCACAAAAATGATCAGCTTTTCAAAATTAGGAACTATATGCTTTCTGGGCCCTTCAGGATTTCAGTGTTTTGGCAATGTGTTCGAGTGAGACCCCATGAGCTTAAGGATTTGGGGAGCGGCAAGGATAGAGTGAGGGGGTCTGGGTGCAGCTGCGGGGCTCACAGCTGTACTGCCCTCACAACTTGCTGTACCTCGGATTTTGCCGGCCACGTGCTCTTTGGAGGTAATGATCTGGTCCATATCTGTGCGGATGACGCTCTCCATGGCTGGCCGGGCCATCGCGCACTTGGCGGCCACGGCCTCAAAGTGGGCTTGGGTCTGCTCGTAAACCATCCTGTACACAGCATCTGAGATCTGTGGGAGTAAAAGAACAGTCACTTTTCCTCTCCATGGACTGCCTTAGGGAGGTTCCTTTTTCTCCTGCACCGAAGTGAAAGTGGTCTCTGGTTTATACAGAAAATCCCTCTTGGGCGCATGCCATCTTCCTAATGCAGCCCACAGAGCTCTGCATGCTATTATATCCTCACGCAATCCTAGGCACTCTAGGATGAAGAGACACAGCAAAGACTTGGGCCTTGTCCCCCTAGGGGTTCATTATCTGATTAGGCCAAGCTCCCATATTACAAAGCCCCCAGACAATAGTATAGCAACAGGGTCCCAGGCTGGAGGAAAAGCAAAGGTCAGAAGAAAACTTCTTCAAGGCAAGAAGGATTCAGGGGAGTAAGGGAAATGTCAGCTTTTGACCATGTGAAGTTGAGAGGCCTTCAGAGAGCTCATGAGGAGTCACATTCAGAGAAGCAGGACTCCACAAGCCGCTTTGTGCCCACCTGTATCCACTGCCTTTGCCTCTCCTGGGGTTTGCCTTTCATCCGGGGGCTTATCACACTTTTCAATTCAGGTCCCAGCTCCTCCATCACCAGGTTGCTCAAGATCTGGATGGAGAGAGGCAAGGCCCCAGACAGATGGACAAAGGGAGAAAGATGGTCAGAGAATGTTGGGACTTCCTCAAAGTCTTCCTTCCTAGCTTTCAAGCCTTCCTACACTTCACTCTCTTCCACATCCTGTAGAACCTAGCAATCCCTGCCTTCTTAGCTATTCCTCATACATAATACTCCATCTCTGACTGCATACTTTTGCACTGGCTGTCCCCCATACCTGGAAAACTTTCTTTCTATACCCTCACCTACTGGCTTTCCCACTTTCTTTAAGACTTAATATGAATCCCACCTTCTGCAGGAGGTCTTCTCTGGTTTCCCTCACTCCTAGTGCCTTCCCTCTGAGATTTCCTTCCATCTACTTTGTAGATATGGGCAGCTAGATAGCTCAGTGGGTAGAGTGCCAGGTTTGGAGGCAGAAAGACTCCTCTTCCTATGTTCAAATCCAGCCTCGGACACTTACTAGCTGTGTGACCCTGGGCAAGTCACTTAACCCTATTGGCTTCAGTTTCTTCATCTGTAGAATGAGCTGGAGAAGGAAATGGCAAACCACTCCAGTATCTTTGCCAAGAAAACTTCAAATGGAGTCACAAAGAGCTGGACACAACTGAAAAAAGACTGAACAACAACAGCTTTGTAGATATCTTGTATGTACATTATTTATTATTTGCATGTTGTCTCTCCATCAGAATGTGAGTTTCTTGAAGGCAGGGACCAGTTTTTTTTTTTTTTGCCTTTCTTTGCATCCCCAGTACTTAGCATAATGCTTAGCTCACATTAGGTGCTTAATAAATGCTTGTTTTATGACTGAAGCTCAGTTTGACCTCCTGAGCTGGAAATATAACAAGCCTTGGGCCCATCACCATCCATTTGGCTCTGTTCAGTCATTTTTCAGTCTTGTACCACTCTTTGTGACAAATTATTGGCAAAGATACTGGAGTGGGTTTGCCATTTCCTTCTTCAGCTCATTTTACAGATTAGGAAACTGAGGGTTAACACAGGGTTAAGTGACTTGCCCAGAGTCACAGAACTAGTAAGTGTCTGAGGCTAGATCTGAACTCAGGTCTTCCTCCAGGCCCAGCGCTGCACCCACTGCTCCATCTCTCTGCTTGCTAGGCATTTGGACCAAGACTCAAAACCTTGGAATCATCATTCTTTGATTCTTCCTTCTCTGACACCTTCCACATCTTATGAACTCCTGTGGCTTTCACCTGTTCAATTTCTGATGCATTTGGTCGCTTCTTTCTCTCCAGCCCCACTATCACCCCAATTCAGGATTCCTCCCCTTACTTGGGACTATTGTAACTGCCCCCAAATCAGGCTTCCACATTCTAGTGTCTCCTCCCTCCAATCCAACCTGCACAGGCTACCAGCTTAGTTCTCCTAATTTATTGTTGTTGTTGAGTCATTCTTTGTGACCCCATTTGGAATTTTCTTGGCAAAAATACTGGACTGGTTTGCCATTTCCTTCTACAGCTCATTTTACAGATAAGGAAACTGAGGCCAGCAGGGTTACATGAATTGCCCAGAGTCAAACAGCTAATAAGTTCCTGAGGCCAGATTTGAACTCAGGAAGAGGAATCTTGCTAACTCCAGGCCGAGTGTTCTATCCACTGCGCCATCGAGCTGCCCTAATTCTCCTTATAATGCAGAGTAAAGATGTAACTCTCCTCAGAAATCTCCAGTGGCTTCCCATTAACTTCTGTCTTGCCCCAAGCTGCCTTTCTAGCTTCATCTCACATGACTGCTTTTCCCATCACGTACCTGAAAAAGAAGACTCCCTGCTACAACATATGCAATCAATGATCATCCAGCCTTTGCTTGAAGACCAGCCCAGAGAGGGAGTCACCCCTGCCCAGCCCCATTCAAAGCGGCCCATCCGACCCCAGACGACTCCAGGCATTAGTAAGTGTCTGCTGACATTCAACCTAAATCTTCCCCCACTCCCTGCTCCTGACTCTTCTCTCTGGGGCCAAATAGAACCAGTCTCATTCTGTTTCCATAGGACAGCCTTTCAAAAGCTTGAAGACAGTGACCTTGTCCTGAGTCCTCATCAGGCTCCACATCTCCTTTACTCATATTGCCCGGGCCCTAGGCTCTTCACCATCCTGGCTGTCTGCCTCCCGATGCCCCCTGGCTTAGCAATGTCCTTCCTAACCTCAACTCCCCAAGAATTGCACAGAAGAGCCCAGATGTGGTCTGAGCAGGGCAGAGCTCTTAGCCTTACCTTAATGCATCCCAGGACCACACACAAACACCGCTGGACCACGCAGGCCACTAAAATGCCCAGGCTTTCGGACAAGCAGCTACTTAAGCATACCTCCCTGGACTCGTGATTGTGAAGTTAATGCTTTGGCCTCCAGACTTTACATTTACCCCTATTACAATTCTTATTAGATTCAGCCCAATAGTTTACCCTCTTAAGATCTTTTTGGATCTTTGCTCTGTCATCCAGTGTGTTTGAATTATCCATTCCAGCTTGGTGTCACCTGCAAACCTGATAACCATGCCCTCTCTGTCTTTTATGCAGGATAATAACAACATCACATAGCACAAGACCAAACACAAATCCTTGTGGCACTCCACTGGAGATCTCTGGCCATGCTGACATCAAACCAGCAATGATTATTTTTTGCTCCCTACTTCAATATCCACACTACACCTCTTCCTAGCTGGTGCAAACCCCAAAACTGCCTCAAGTCCTGCCTACTCCCAAGATCTGTCCTGGGCCTTACCTGCACTTCGTTTCCACAGAGCATCTCCCAGGTACCATACTGCTCCTTGGACTGACGGTACATGCGGATGGCATCAGTGAATGCTGGGCCCTCTACCTTGGAATCCTCGGGAATGCCTGTCCAAGAGAGACAGAAGAGTCAACTCAGCATAGCAGCGGAGCATTTCTCAGGGTCCACTCTATAGGCTGAGAGAGCAGGGTAGACGCAGGGGGATTGAGAGGGTCGGTCCAGGTTCAGCCTGCATTCTGGTCTGAATCAGTGAGAGAAAGAGCCTGGGGTCAGGAGTCCTGACTTGTAGCACCACTCCTTATTTCCCTAATTCTGTTAATGGCATCCACCATACTTCAGTCACCAGGCTTAGAGCCTCAAGTTGTCTTGGTTCCTCCCCTTCTCTCTGTCCTACCATATCCGGTTAGTCACCAAGTCCTATCAGTTCTTCTGCAATCTCTCATGTCTGTTTCCTGCTTTCCATGCTCTCATGGCATGGAAGGAAACAACTACCCCGGTCCTAGGCCTTGTTACCTTTTACGAAAATAATCTCCTAACTGGTATCTCTGCTGAGGTTTCTCCTGCCTCCTGCCAGGTGTAACTTCCTAAAGTACCATGTGGGTCATGCACCTCCCCTACTCAAACAGCTTCAGGGGTCTCCCACTGTCTATGGAAAAAGTTTGAACTCCAACTGGCATTCAAGGCCCTCCATGATCTGGCTCTGACTTACTTTTCCCAAACTCATCTTTCTACTTGCCACCCAACCCTCCATTCTAGAATGGTCTATGCGCCAGATTCCCAAAGCACCTTTGCTCATGACATCCCCCCACCCCCACTTCAGATGTTTCTCAGGCCCTGTCTTTTCTTCATGAAATCCTATCTATCTTCAATCCCATTACTTACATGAAGACTTACTGATCTCCTCTCTGACTAGCTCACATTGACCCCCTTCCTCCTCTCGTCTCAATTGTTTATCATCTTGTATTTCTGTTGCTTGTTACCAATGAAGTGATGAGCATTTATTACAGGTCTGCTTTGTACCAGGAACTGTCCTAGGTACTGTGGTCCATCCCATAAGTGAAGGGAGTAGAGAAGAGGCAGGAGGAGAAGTAGAAGGGTGGTCTTTCAGGCTCAACCTGGATTGCAGTCAGCACATCATTGTCTTCCATGCCTGGCCTGCCCCTCCCCTTCTCCAGCTCTGCCTTTTGAGTTCTAACCTATGCTTTAAAGACCAACTGAAGAGCCAGGTTACCCAGGCAGCCTTCCCTGATTCCAACAAATTCCACCAAGTCAGTCATGATTTTTCCTTCCTTAGGGCTCAGATAGCACTTTGCTTATGGTGCTCCAACATTAATATGCTATTGGCTAATATAGAAATAGGTTTTACACAATTGCATATATGTAACCTATTTTAAATTCTCACCTTTTTAGGGAGGAAGAAGGAGAAAATATGGAACTCAAAAAAATTTTTTTTTTTCAAAAATTTTTAAAATGATTGTTAAAATTGTCTTTACATGTAATTGGAAAAGATAAAACACTATTAAAACATTAATATGTTATTCATTTTGTCTGTACCTGTGATTTCATCAGTGCAGGGAGGTCCTGGTAAAGAAGCCCCATCCCTACCAATGAAAATCTGTAACTTATATCTTAGAAAGTTGCCTGGGGGCACTGAGAGGTTACCAGATTTGCCCAGGATCACACAGTTTGTATATATCAGAAGTGGGGTTTGGACCCAGACAGTCCTAGTTTTAATGCTGGCTCTTTATACACTATGCTATACTGTAATTTTTTGTTTGTTTTTTTGTTTTTGGCTAGGCAATGGGGTTAAGTGACTTGCCCAGGGTCACACAGCTAGTAAGTGTTATGTGTCTGAGTCCGAATTTGAACTCAGGTCCTCCTGAATCCAGGGCTGGAGCTCCATCCACTGCGCCACCTAGCTGCCCCTTATGCTATACTGTATTACAGGGTTTTTTTGTCATTGTTAGTGTATGTAGTGGCATTACAGTTATCTTGCATGTGTGACATCCCCCAAAAGATTAGAGGCTCCATGAGGGGTAGGGATCATGTCTTATGTATGTGGCCCAGTGGATCAAGCGCTGGACCTGGAGTCAGGAAAACCTGAGTTCAAATCTAGCCTCTGACACTTAACTAGCTGTGTGACCCTAGCCTTGCCACTTAAACTCTATTTGCCTCAGTTTCCCCATCTATAAAATGAGGATAACAACAGCACCTACTTCGCAGGGTTATTGTGAGGATAAAATGAAATAATATTTGTAAAGTGCTTTGCAAAGCTTGGAATGCAATCTAAATGCTAGTTATTATTACTTAAAGCTTTTATTTCCCCCCAGCGCCTAGCACAGTGCAGAGCTGGGACCAGGGTGGTGGAAGTCGGTATGGAAAGCAGGAAACAGACATGAAAGATTGCAAAAGAATCACTATAACTTGGTGACTAACTGGATATGGCGGGACAGAGGGAGGAGGAGCCCATCACAGCTTGAGGTTCATAGCCTGGGTGACTGGGAATATGAAGGCACCCGGAGTAGAACTAGGAAAGTGCAGGATACACAGTAGGTGCTTAATAAAGGCCTGATGAACTGTACAGTAGTTAGCTGTGTAAATGCTGAGGGTAGGGGAGGGACCCCATGTTCTTCATCTGGGGCTCCCTACCAACCCCACAAGGCATCGAGTGAAGACACCCTCTCCCCTCCTTCCCTGTCCACAAAGAGAACAGAGAGCCTCCCGCGGCAAGCGGGCTGCCCAGTAGGATTGTCCCGTCATCGCGCTGGTCAGACCTTTAGCAGCCCTCCTTTTCCCATCGTGAAGGGAACCTCTGGGCTGAAGTCTAAGAAACCTAGGAGCACAGGAAAGGCAGGAAGTTGCCAAACCCAACCTGGGGGAGAGAGTGGTTAAAAAGAAAAACCAAGTAAGGCCGTGGCTGAGTCATCACCAACACATGGTTTAGAAAGCCACATGCAAAAGGAACGAGAGGAAAAGGGGAAACATGCATTGTGTTTCAGAAACCTCAGCTCCCACTGAGATTACTGCAAAGTGACTCAACACCTCCCTGCCCCCCCCATCACCACCCCCAGCTCAAAAAAGATCCCCTGAGCACTGGAGGTTTTGATTACCTGCTCCCCACCATCCCCACTCCCCACAGGGTCCTCTCTATCTGTTCCTCCCCCGACCTGCCCATCCCCCATCAAAACAGAACAGCAGCAGGAGGCTGACTGAGCCCAGCTGTGTTGGCAGAGAACAGCTGGATTCCTGCACTGTGGGAACCATCGGCTAGAGAAGGTTCAGGAGTGGGCGAGCTGGCATTCCTGGTCAGGCAGCAGAGTCCCAGATGCCCCAGGCCCTTGGCCAGGCACAGCAGAGGGGTGTGGGGCAGGGATGGGAGGAACCATTGCTGGGGGTGGGGGGTGGGAGTGCTAGACAGCCCCCTGTCTCTACCTTATTATTCTGCCCTACGACTCCAGCTGGTGGAAGGGAGAGAAGCAAGTGAGGTGGGTGATCATCATAATAATGATATTATTAGCAACAAGCAAAATTATTTATATGCACTGTCTAGTTTGATAGATAGAACTGAGGTTCTTGGTTCGTTAGACTCCAGATCCTGAAACAGAGATGTGGAGGAGATACCCATCCTGTCCCCTTCCTCCCCAAGGTTTGCTTCAGGTTCAGCCGAGGTATTAGATGTTTCCCTCCTTTTCTCTTCCAAATACAATCTGCCTCTGAGTGCTGGGAGGGAGGGAGGCTCTCGGGACAGTCCCAACTTCAAACCTCAGTCCTGCCACCACAAGCCCCTCAGAATTTGGTTCAGCAGCCGGCAGAATGCTTGTCTCCTACAAAGGAGACCTGGGCTCAGGTCCCAGTCAATGCAACTTCACTAAAGAAAGCAGCAAAGTGGGATATAAAGGATACCGAATCAAGAGTCAAAAGACCTGGGCCCTGGCTCTGCCATTAACTTGTTTTGTGACCTCGGACAAGACACTTGACCTTCTCTGAGCCTGTTTCCACATTTATAAAAACAAAGGGGCTAGTCTAAAGGACCCCTAGACCCTTTCACCTCTAACGTGCTATGATCCCCTGCCACACGCACACTTTTCCTAAGGCTGAAGCACTGTGGAACCTGAGGGGTGGGGCTCCCCAAAGCCCAATGACTATGGCTTATTGGAAGTGAGAATCAGAGGTCCAAGTCTGAGGGTGGAGACGGGGAAAAGGCAGGCACCTGGTTAAAGCGGTCAGATTTTAACTAGTAGAATGAAATGTTGCTGCCTGCATGTTTTGGGGATGTTATTTTTCCATATGAACCTGTGATTTTTATTGGCAGAGAGAACTCCTGTGAAGAAATTCCTTCTATCAATACGGATCTGCAACTGTTCTGTAACTTCATAGTCTTAGAGAGTTACCTGGGCCCCAAGAGGTTAAATGACTTGCCCAGTGTCACACAGACAATCTCAGTATGTGAAAGAGGCAGGAAATAAACCGAGGTCTTCCTGACTCTTGGGTAGGCTTCCTGTCCCCTAGGTCATGCAGCTTTTCACTGGCATGTCATTATACATAATCCATACATTTAAATTCCGTGCTCAAAAAGCTCAGGTTCCAAGTAGGACGAAAAAAAAAAAAAATCAGAGCAAAACATGCATCAGTATATGCAATCCCTGGAGCTAGTGAAGGAAGGGGCTCCTGGGCTGCTCCCCAAATCAGGAAGATTCCTGCGGACAAGGGACATCAAGGGCACCATGAAACCTCCCCAGTTTCCCTGGAGCTTATAAAGAAACAAGGTAGTGGTTTTGTGGCTACTTGGAAACTCCCTCCCTTGCTCCCTTAGTGACAGCTGGGGGTTGTCCTCCTTACCCTCCCTAGGTTTGTCTCATTCCCATCCTACTGGCAGAGGGAATGGAAAACACATACATTACCCTTCTTTATAGGTCAATAGCTATACTACATTCTTCCTCTTAGACTCTGTTTAGGTCTGTTTCCCCTATCTGAGAAGTAGCACAAATGACCCTTGCCATCTTATTTTTTTTTTTAAGTTTTATTGATACCCTTTGCTTTTCATATCAAGGACATTTTTCCAACATACACTGTTCTCCACAAACCCCTACTGAACCACACTTGTATTTTTTTTCCTTTAATATTTTATTTTCCCCTAATTACATGTAAAAACAATTAACATTTGCTTTTTTAAAAAATTTTGAGTTCCAAATTCTCTCCCTCGCTCCCACCCCCTACTCCCCACATTGAGAAGGCAAGCAACTTGATATAGGTTATACATGTGCAGTCATGCAAAACATATTCCCAACGTTAGTCATTGAACCATACTTGTAACAACCAAAAAAAAAAGTTAAGCAAAATCGACTGAGAAAATACTCATATCTAACATGATTGCAAAGGTTGTAGGGAAATTGAGGGGAAGCACTTTCAGAGAAGACGAAGAGAGAGATTTAATGCTGAGGTATGTTGTCTCCAGCTGGGAGCTCGGAGCTAAAGAGAATGGTGGGAGTAAGAGCACGAGAGAAACTAGACATGGAGAGAGAAAGAGAAAAAATAGAGGGGTGTGTGTGTGTGTGTGGGGAGAGAGAGAGAGAGAGAAAGAGAGACAGAGAGAGAGAGAGAGAGAGAGAGAGAATTTGGAGTGGAATGCAAATAGGCCTGATCTCTTCTCTTTTACTCAACAGTTTCCCCATTCCTTCCCTTTTGAGATAGACCACACTTCTAGACCAGGGATTCTTAACCTGGGGATCTCAGAGAAGCCCTCCTACAAGGGGTCCATGGACAGATTTTAGGGAAGTCTATGAACTTGGATGGGAAAAATTTTATCTTTATTTAGATTAAAACTGGTTTCCTTTGCAATCCTATTTGTTTTATTTCATGCATTTAAAAACACGACTCTCATGAGTCAATAGGCTTCAGCATATGGCCAAAGAACTTTATAACACAACATAAGAACCCCTGCTCCAGAACCTTCTCCCCCAACTTCCCACTACCAAGACGAGAAACTACGAGGTCTGTCAATACAGCCTCATCAATACTGTTCAAGCTCAGAATGTTCCATGCCCAAGTTGGTTTCAGAAACATTGATTAGTTTTACCCTGTCATCTAAAAGAAGAGGAAATCATGGGTCAAAACATCAAAGC
The DNA here is from genome assembly GCF_900497805.2 of Vombatus ursinus. Taxonomy (NCBI): domain Eukaryota; kingdom Metazoa; phylum Chordata; class Mammalia; order Diprotodontia; family Vombatidae; genus Vombatus; species Vombatus ursinus. The sequence goes on along the minus strand of NW_020954571.1, from coordinate 12,348,736 downwards.
TTTCTTCTCCAAGGTCACCCACTTAATGAGAACCAGGACTAGTATTAATAATAATAAAACTAGTAATTTATCTTTATTCCATTCTTTATTGCTTACAAAGCTATTTCCTCATAATAACCCCATGTGGCTGGTAGTATGAGAACCTATTATCCCCTATATCATAGACGAAAGAGAGGTAAGATACCAAAGTGGCTAGACAGCCGTGAAGTCAGGAAGACCCTTGGGTTCAAGTATTGGCTCTGACACATACTGTACTAGCTATGGTAAGTATAGACAGTAAGCATAGAACAGTATAGCAAGTATAGACAGTAAGCAAGTCATGAAACCTTTCAATGACTCAGGAAAATCTTTACTACTATAAGTATTAGAGAAGTTGACAATCTATATTGGTGGAGGGAGTTTTCCACACTAAGAGTTCCCTGTGTTGGTGAAATCATATGCTCAGATCCTGCCCTCACCCCCACCCCCACTTCCAGGTCCCCTTCCCTTAGGAAAAAGATAAATTATGGATGAGGACACCAGAGGTCAAAGAAATGTAGTAGCTCAGCACAAGATGGTACTCATCTAGTAAGTGACAGAATGGGAAGATGACCCAGCTTTCTCTGACACTACTTCTCCTTTGTCCTCTCTAGACCAGCCCCTTCCCGCTCAAGATTTATGATGCTATGACTCCAGGCCGTGCTGTTTCATTGTTAGCCCTTGGCCTAAAGCAGGCACTGTCCTTCTTGTACCTATGCTTTTCCTACATTTCTTGCCTTTGGCTGCTAGGGTGCCCATGGCCAAAACAGCCAGGACAGCTGTTTAGACAGTTTGCAGAGGGAAAGGGACCTTGAGCCTGATGTGACAATGAGAGTGTCTCTTCACATGCCCTTCTCTCAAGAGCCACATGTTTTAGGAGCCATCAGTCTTTAGCTCCTGGAATCTGGGGATTCAGGAGTGAGTGGGAATCAGGCTGGGTTTATGTATTTATGCTGTGACTGTGGCTGCTGTTGCTGCCTCCTGCTAAGCTGGGCCTCTGAGCTCTCCCCTCCCTGCCTGGTCCTGGCAGGCTCCAATGTGAGCAAATTAAAGGTTCTGGGCTGACACATCATCTATCTGAGGCTCCCAAGAACATCCTAAAAAGAGAATTTCCCACAGTCTTCAAACTGGAGAAAAGACAGGGCAGTGATTTCAGCAGAAACTTTCACTGGGGTATCCAACTGCTTTAAACAGATTAGTGAAATAATCAACAATTATTTACTGAGTACCTACTATGCTCTCAGCCCTGAGAAAAAAATCACAATCCCGTCTATATGTATAGCGATTTACAGTGTAACAAAATACATTCACATACATTATATCTCATCTGACTTTGACAAATATCCTTTAAGACAGAACAGTACTATTACATTGGTTTTACAGATGAAGAAACTAATAGGCAGTCAATGACTTGCCCAAAGTCACACAGCTAGTAAATGGAAGAAGTTGGACCAGAACTCTGATTTTCTAACTTCTGGCCTAGGGCTCTTTCCCTAGCAGCCTTTCCCATACAAATACAAATTGCTTCGTAGAAAGGGAGAGAGTGAATAAGTTGTGATATATGAATGTAATGGAATATTACTGTGCTGTAAGAAATGATGAGCAGGCAGACTTCAGAAAAACCTGGAAAGACTTGTATGGACTGATGCTGAGTGAAGAGAGCAGAACCAGGAGAACATTGTATATAGCAACAGCCACACTGTGTCATAACTGACTTTGATAGACTAAGCTCTTCTTAGCAATGCAAGGATCTAAGACGTTTCCAAAAGCCTCATAACGGAAAATGCTATCCACATCCAGAGAAAGAACTATGGAGTCTGAATGCAGATCGAAGCATATTATTTGCTCTCTCTTTTTTTTTTTTTTTGGCTTTGTTTCTTCTTTCTCATGGTTCCTCCTATTGGTTCTAATTCTTCCTTACAACATGATTAATGTGAAAATATGTTTAATAAGAATGCATATGTAGAACCTATATCAGATTGCATGCTGTCTTGGGGAGGGGGGAAGGAAGGGAAGCAGAGAAAATTTAAAACTCAAAAGCTTATGGAAGTGATTGTTGAAAACTAAAAATATATGAATTAATTAAAAAAAAGAAAGAGGGAGGGTTCATTGGTCAGCTAGGGTTTTCTTGATGGCACAATCAACTCAATGAGCTATTCTGATAAATGGGGAATAATGACATCATTCATCTAAAATGAAGATAATCCAAAATTATTTCTATTGAGTTTGGGGATGAATTCTGGTTTCTTCTCAGTAGATTTATCTTCTTATTTAGATTTTGCTTAAGTGAGGAAGCAGAATAGTGTAGTAAACAGACCAATTGAACCTGGAGTCAAAGAGACCTGAATTCAAATCCCAGATCCAACATTTCTTAGTTATATGTTAAACGAATCACTTAATCTCTGACAGTCATATCTATAAAATGGGTTATTGCAAGGAGCATTCTGTAGACTTTGAAGTATTGATACTGTTTCATTGTTAATGGTTCATAATTTAGTTTCCATGTTTATCTCTCTTGCCAACGTGAATTTTAATTTTTGTTTTGTCTGATAAGCATGATTTAAATTCCTGCTTTTTTGGGAAATCACTTGATACAAAGTAAAATTTGATCTAGCCTATACTTTGTGTATTTGTCTTTCAGATGTGTTTCTTGTACACAGCTAATTGTTGGTTTTTGTTTTGTTTTGTTTTTTTTTGGTTAGGCGATGGGGTTAAGTGACTTGCCCAGGGTCACAAAGCTACTAAGTGTTGTGTGTAGGGCTGGTGCTCTATCCACTGTGCCATCTAGCTGCCCCTAATTGTTGTTTTTTTCATCCATTCTCCCACTCTTTTGCCTTATTAGATTGTTTAGTCCATTCATATTTAAGGTTATGATGGTCAGGCTTGGGTTTTAATTTTTATTGCCTTCCTCTTTTTTTTTTTTTAATTAGAACTTTGCCCTTATGATTAGTTTGGCTTATGCTTCTTTGACCCTAGTCTATTTTCAGAGGCTATCTCCTCTACTCTATCCCTTTCTTTCTTCCTTCTCTTATCTTTCCTTCTTCCCTCTCCTTTCTTCTTTACCCTCTTCTTTCCTAGCCCAAGTAAGTATGTGGTTCAAAATTTTTTCCTCTCCTCTAATGTCTTATTTTAAGTAGAATTCTTTTGCTGAACTCTTTTTGAAAAATTTTCCCTTTGCTCTGTCCTCCTCATTACTTCTCTTCCAGTCTACTCTAAATTCTATTTTCTAATTTATAGGCTCTTCTTTTACTTGTTCCTTCTTTATTCCTTGTAGTCCTCAGGATGGTAAGGCTTCTGAAGTTTAGAATTTTAACTTCTTTATCACATTTCTAAGTTGTTTCATCTATAGATCTTCTCCATCTCTCCCTAATTTTTGGTGCGCCCCACTCTTAGAAATATCAATTCATGAAGGAAGCAATGTTAAAGGAAGCAGAGTCATGTGGGAGTCATTCTGTGTCCCAAGTCCTAGTACTACCTCTTATCTTTCTCATGTTCATGCCCAGTTCAAAGGGCTAGGTTGTCCTACTTCTGGTGCTGAGACACCATACCTCACCCCGAGTTCTGGCTATCTCTGAAGGCTCCTACATCTCCCCTCCTGGGGTAGGTTTGGAGTCACAGAATTTGAGAATTTGAAGGGACTTGGGCAGCTATCTAGACCATTTATACTTAAAAGAATTACTCACTATAATAGTCCCAACATAAAGTTATCCAGCCTTTACTTGAACACCTATAGCTTTTTTTTAAACATTCATTTAAAAATTTTTAGTTCCAAATTCTCTCCTTCCCTCCAGCCCCTTCCCCACCTGTGGAGAAGGTAAGCAACATAATACCCATTATACATGTGAAGTCACGTAAAACATTTCCATAATAACCATGTTGCCAAAAAAAGAAGGCAAGAAAAATGAAGTAAAAAAATATTCTTCAATCTGCACTCAGACTTCATCAATTCTCTCTCTGGAGTGGACAGCACTTTTCATCATGGGCATTTGAAGCAGGAATGTATCAAATGGCTCCTGTGTTAAAGATCCATATCACTGGTGACCTCTTTTTTGGGTGGCAGCTTGAGCTCATTTGCTTTTTGGAATATCCTACTCCATTTTGTCCTTAGATTTCTAGTGACTGAGGAGTTACCTTGGGATATTCTAACTGGCAGTCCTTTATATTTAAATGTCTTTTTCCTGGATGCCTGTAAAATTTGTTGTTTGTTATTGAAATTATGAAATTTACATCTCTTAGAGTTTTAAGCTTAGTTGTTGTTTTTGTCCTAGTGGCCATCTGAGGATTCACTTTATCAGTGCTTTGTTGTCAATAATCAACAGTTCTGGACAGTTTTCTTGCTCTATTTCTTCCAGTATGATATTCAGACTTTTTAATCTGTCATGTTTTTCTGGGAGAGCTATGGTCCTCATGCTATTGCTGTATATGCCCTGTCTTCAAGGTGAATGACTTTGAATTTTATAGAATGCGTGTGTTTATTTGTTCAGCATGATTGCCTTTTGTTTTTCTTCTGCCAATTTTTCTTCTGCTTCTATGTTTCTATGTTCTAGATCAGTCACTTTCTCTTTCAAGTTTCTATTTTCTTGGAAGGAAAATCTGTCAAATCTTTGAAGCTCTATAGAGCTCTCATTTCTGACCTATTTCTAATATCTTCTACAATTTTATTTTTCTTTTGATACATTCTGGAGTTTCTTCTTGTTTTTTCATGATCTCTGGGGAGTCTGAAGAATTATCCTTTTGATCAGGGAATTTTGGTCCATTTTCCTTCATAATGTAACAACTGTTACTAGCCAGAGTTTTATTCATTCTTCTTTCTGTCTTCATGAGCCTCTCTAGTTGGCTTATCTACTTTCTTTTTTTTATTAATTTATTTTGATTTATCAACAATCACTTCCATAAGCTTTTGAGTTTTTTTTCCCCTCCTCCCTTCCTCCCTCCTCAAGACGGCTCACAATCTGGTATAAGCTATACATATACATTCCTATTAAACATATTTTCACATTAGTGATGCTGTAAGGAAGAATTAGAACCAATAGGAGGAACCATCAGAAAGAGGAAACAAAACACAACAGAAGAAAAAAAATAGCAAATAGTATGCTTCAATCTGCATTCAAACTCCATAGTTCTTTCTTTGGACGTGGATAGCATTTTCCATCATGAGACCTTTGGAGATGTCTTAGATTCTTCCATTGCAGAGAAGAGCTAAGTATATCAAAGTTAGTCATTGCACAGTGTGGCTGTTACTATGTACAATGTTCTCCTGGTTCTGCTCACTTCACTCAGCATCAGTCCATGCAAGTCTTTCCAGGTTTTTCTGAAGTCTTCCTGCTTGTCATTTCTTTTAGCACAATAGTATTCCATTACATTCATATACCACAGCTTGTTCAGCCATTCCCCAATTGATGGGCATTCCCTCAATTTCCAATTCTTTGCCACCACAAAAAGAGTTGCTATAAATATTTTTGTACATGTGGGTCCTTTTCCCATTTTTATGATCTCTTTGGGATACAGTCGTAGAAGTGCTACTGTTGGGTCAAAGGGTACGTACATTTTTATAGCCCTTTGGGCATAGTTTCAAAGTGCTCTCCAAAATGGTTGGATCATTTCACAATTCCACCAACAATGCATTAGTGTTCCACTTTTCCCACATCTTCTCCAACATTTATCATTTTCCTGTTTTGTCATGTTGGTCAATCTGATAGGTGTGATGTGGTACCTCACAGTTGCTTTGATTTGCATTTCTCTAATCAATAATGATTTAGAGCATTTTTTCATATGACTATAGATGGCTTTAATTTCTTCATCTGAGAACTGCCTGTTCATATCCTTTGACCATTTATCAATTGGGGAATGACTTGTATTCTTATAAATTTGACTTAATTCTCTATATATTTTAGAAATGAGGCCCTTATCAGAGAGATTGGTTGTAAAAATCCTTTCTCAATTTTCTACTTTCCTTCTAATCTTGGTTGCATTGGCTTTGTTTGTGCATAAACTTTTCAATTTAATGTAATCAAAATTATCCATTTTGCATTTTGCAATGTTCTCTATCTCCTGTTTGGTCATGAATTCTTCTGTTCTCCATAAATCTGATAGGTAAACTATTCCTTGCTCTCCCAGTTTGCTTACAGTATCAGCCTTTATAAATCATGAACCCATTTTGACTTTATTTTGGTATATGGTGTGAAATTTTGGTCTGTGCCTAGCTTCTGCCATACTCTTTTCCAGTTTTCCCAGCAGTTTTTGTCAAATAGTGAGTTCTTAGTTTATCAAATAGTAGACTGCTATAGCCACTGACTACTGTGTCTTTCATACCTAACCTATTCCACTGATTCACCACTCTATATCTTAGCCAGTACCATGTAGTTTTAATGATTGCTGCTTTATAATACAATTTAAGATCTGGAACAGCTAGACCACCTTCCCCTGCATTTCTTTTCATTAGTTCCTTTGATATTCTGGACCTTTTGTTATTCCAAATGAATCTTCTTATTATTTTTTCTAGCTCTACAAAAGAATTTTTTGGTAGTTTGATTGGTATGGCACTGAACAAGTAAATTAGCTCAGGTAGAATTGTCATTTTTATTATATTAGCTTGGCCTACCCATGAGCAACTGATGTTTTTCCAATTATTTAGATCTGACTTTATTTGCGTGGAAAGGGTTTTGTAATTGTGTTTATATAGTTCCTGGGTTTGTTTCGGTAGGTAGGCTTATCTACTTTCAAGGTAGGTTTTTACTCAGGCTGAAAGAAAAAATCCAAAGGACAAGTCATTGTCTCCAGTTTCACTCTTCATTCTTTGGTCCTTCCCTCTTCTACCTTCCACTGTTGCACTGGTTCCTAAAAGTTGCATTCTGAAGCAGAAGGAGATGAGATTCCTTGTACTGCCTGAGTCTGCCATGTAGAGCGGAGACACTGGTTTTTATTTCATAGCGTTTTTTTGTGTTTTTGTTTTATTTTATTTTTTTTTACCTTGTGAGATGTTTCTGTCTCTTATCTTGAGGCTTCATCCTTAGCACAATTTCTTTTTCTGAGGTTTTTGGGTTGCTCAGCCTCATGTGAAAACAACCATTCTACCACCATATCAATCATGGGGCCAGAATCATAGATGTAAGTGCTATATGAATGTGAGATCACTATCATTATTATAGGTTACCATTAACATGTTTGCATTCCCTGAGAATCTGAACTAGCAGAAAGGTAAAATATACCAGCTGCCTGCTGAAGGGCAGGGAAGAAATCAACCTGGGATGAAAAACTTGCTCTAGACATGCTTCTGAGCAGGAAATTCATCCTGAATGTGACTACATGATAACCTCTGAGGTTACTTTACTTGGGTCACAAATAGCCCCAGGGGCCTTCACCAGTTCAGAGGTTAGAATTCTATTCATATGCCCACGCTGCCAGACTGAAGACAGAAAGGTCACAGACTCATAGTTGGAAGAGAGCTCATAGATTATCTGGTCCAACTCTATCAATTTCTAGAAGAAGAAATTGAAGTTCCAAGAGGTAATAGGAAAGTAGGCAGGTGGAATCCAGGTTGTCTGATCCAAATCTACTACTATCCATTACACCTCCAAGCAAATCTGTGTCAGAACAAAGGGTCAGCAGCCCTTTCTTGGTTCCCCAGCCTTAGGTCGAGCTCTTGAACTGTGAATAGCCTCAAAGGCATCTCTGGACAAACAGATTTGTCAGATTGGAGAGATCTTTAGCTAACATGGTCCCATCTCTGACTTGCCTAGTGACACCACCCCATTTGGGAACCTGGATAATTGCTCTCTAACTTCCCTAGCATAAAAATACAGCAGATCGATGGCAACCTGTGCATATGTGGGAGAGGAGAGAAGGTACAGCAATTCTACCTGCATCACAGTTCAGATCTTGGCCCCAACCTCCTACTTCTCACAGACTGCTGGAGCCTCAGGCCCAACCTTTAACACAGCAGGCTATCCGTTCTCACAAGGCTCTACCTTTCCCAACATCCTCATCACTCGATGCTAGGTTCTGTGCCACCCAGATCACTAGCAAAGGGCTAGAGAGTCTCTGTCTGCCAGGTCTGTTTTTCCCTAGAGCACTCTGGATGTGAGGGTGCAGCTGGTTTCAACTGTTTGAAGCATTTCCTAAAACGATGATGATCCTTATTATGTAGATGGTGACAGTGAAGCACAGAAAGGTCACCTACTTTACCTACTAGCACACAGCCTAGAGAGTGATGATTTTAGGAACAGGTAGGCTGCCTGGCTTCAATGTTGCTCAATTGAGAGCTATAACTCAGTTCAGAGTTAGAGAAGGAGGAAAAGAGTACAGGGTGTACACTCAACATGAGGCAGCCAGAATCCAGCAGGCCACTGGACAGTGGCATCTGAAACGTGGCACTTCCAGCACCAGACCCTCTTCCTTCTCCTCCCATGTTCCACTAGCCCCAGGGGAGCAGCTAAACAAGCTGCCTTTTGTGGGGTGGGCAACGTGCCCAGCTCAAGGTGGCAGAAGCAATTCAGATGTGATTGATGACCTGCTTCTTACTAAGAAGCCCTTTAAATCCTCCCACTGCCCCCCCTGCTCCCAAATTCCAGCCCAGCCTGGACTCAAGAGGTAGCTTTTGAACTGGCTGAAAGATTAGGGAGGATGGGGTGGAGTGATATGTAAATGCCCGGAGTCCAGGGCCTTGTGCCAAGACCCAACCCTGTCAGGTCTCTGTTCCCAGCCTGCAGAGACATGCAAGGGATAACCTGTGCTGGGGCATGCCATGACAGGAGGGGGAAGGGGAAGGGAAAGCAGAGAGCTCATCGGTGTGCCTCTGAAGCAACAGTGCTATGAGCTCACCTCTAACTCTCAGCCTCCCCTAAGCCAATGAAGTTGAAAACAGAGCCATCCTCCAGGTTTTCAGATTTGAAGTTTAACCGAGGAAGCCACCCTCCCAGAACCCAGGAAGAATTTGGCAAATGTGGACACTAGGCCACCAGGTAGAAAGTCCAACAGCTTAAGCCACTATTGGGCCCTCTGCACCAAGAAGGAGGCTGTCATCCTATAAGATGTTGGGGAAATTAATAGAATCACAGAATCTTGACACTAAAAGGGAAATTTAGAAACCGTCTGTCATTTCACAGATGAAAAAACAGAGGCCAAGAAAGGTAAGGTGACTCACCTAAGGTCATACTGTAAGTTAAGAACAGGGTTGGGACTAGAGCGTGGGTCCCTTGACTTTCTGCTACATCATCCTATCTTAAATTGAGGACCAGAGAAGTGAAATAATCCGCTAAAGATCACACAGCTCTTCAAGTGACAGGGCTGGGTGGCCCTGAACCCTAGTCTCCTGACACCTTGTCCTACTAGTATCCCATTGCCCTCTGAAGGGGCTGATACCCATTTAGTTTTTCAAATCTGATGAATTTCATGAAATCCAATTCTAAGAGGAAAGAAGCTTTCTGCTCTACCCCACAAAGGTCTCATTCTCTTCCATTCTCCCCTTCAGGAGTACTTGTCTGGGACCCTTCCTCCCCCCAGGGACCCAGGCTCCCCATCAGACCACACTCACCATTGTTGCAGTGCCGGACACAGTCCTGGAACACGGCCAGCCACTTCTCCTGCTCGGGCTCCGTCATCACACAAAAGTAATAGTGTCGAGAATATGGATGCCAGAGGATCAGGGGGTACTGGGTAGGGCACTTCAGAATTGGAGCAGCACCAGATTTGGGGGCTGGCCCTGTTGATGAGAAATGAAATCAAGATAGCATCATGTCACATGCCTACAGGGATTCTATCTCTATCACACCATATTTTATCTTAACAACCGTTGGAGGTACAAAGAAAAGCAAATATTATTCCCCCTTCAATGATGAGGCACCCAGAGCAAGTCACTGCATTTAATCACAGATCTCGTGCTGGAAGGGAATTCAGAGGTCATTGTTCCAGCCTCCTAATTGTGCAGATGAGGAGATGGAGGCCAGAAGTCAAGCGACTAGCCTGAGCTCACACAGAAAGGAGCACATCCAGGATTCTTGCTCCACTCCCGGAACTCCAAGGCCAGCCTTCTTTCTACTGTACTTTGGGTCTAAGGTCATTGCCAGTCAGTGGAGGTGGGACTACAAAACAAGCCCATTTTTTCTTTCTACTCTAGAGGCCCCAGGGTTTTGATTTTCCTTCAGGGTCATGGCAGGTCAGAGGTCCTCCAGGCACCCACCCTTCCAATGCCAATGAGATCCATCTGGATTTACCTATCTTTCTCAGCACCAGGATGAAATATCTATGACCAGTACCAATCCCACCATGGGGCTGGCTGGTTCTTGCAAAACCCATCCTCTTCTGTTCCAAGAGAGGATCACTAATTTAGAGCTAGAAGGTGTCCCGGACGCCATCTAGTCCAACTATCTCATTTTACAGGTGAGGAAAATGAGGCACAGAGAGGTTAAAGTGACTTGCCCACAGTCACACCAATAGCATGTGGCAAAGCTGAGATTCAAAACCAGGTGCTATGCCTCCCAATCCAGCTCTCCTTGTACTACGTGAGGGTCGAGTCCCCTGGAAGCCAGCCCTTCCTCGGCTGCCATATCCTAGACAAAGACCTTTTCATCCCCTCAGACTCCTACGGAAACAGCGTTCCTCTCCCTCAGAAGGCCAGCAAAGGGGGAACCTTTGAATCCACGGCCTTTGTTCAGACACGACAGATCTGGGGCAGATTACACAAACTTCAGGCCAGTCACAGGCATGCTGTGGCTGTCCCTTCTGGAGGGAGGTATTCTACCTAGCATACTCGAGACTTTGCTCCTGGGAACAGATCACAACAACCCCCTCTTATTTCTCAGGGAGGAGGCAGGATGATCCTCTACGTGGCAGACTACCTTTTTGGGGGGGGAGGGGAGTACTTTTCAGGGAAACAGGGTAGAAGTGAGTGGGGGGGGGTTAAGGATGAGTTGGGGGCAGGGATGGGGAGGGGCGATAAAGAGAAGAAAACAAGAAGGTAAGGGAGAGCCAACCTGGGGTACTGGCTGGGAGACAGGAAACCTGGGTTCTAATCCTAGCTTTGACACTAACTAGCAGCAATTCTTCACTTCTTTCAGCTCTCACTTCCTCAGCTTTTAATAAAAAGATTGAAGTCGATGAGCTTGAAGGCTCCTTCCAGTTCTAACACTCCATGATTCAAGGGCAGCTAGGTGGCTCAGTGGATAGAGCACCAGGCCTGGACTCAGGAAGACTCCTCTTCCTGAGTTCAAATCTGGCCTTAGACACTTTCTAACTGTGTAACCCTGGGCAAGTCACTTAACCCTGTTTGCCTCAGTTTCCTCATCTGCAAAATGGTCTGGAGAAGGAAAGGGCAAACCACTCCAGTATCTTTGCCAAGAAGACCCCAAATGGGGTCATGAAGAGTGGTACACTACTGAAAAACGATTAAACCACAACAAAGGTGATTCAAGGAAAATGGTGAATATCTTGGGTCCTAAGACTTTACGATGAATCCTGCACAACAGAATTGGCATCCACATTGGCCCATTTCTTTTTCCTTTGAATTCTGGCCCCTCATTTTCCTTGCTTTCGTTTGCCAGGATGAAGCTAAAGCTTGCAGCATAGCTGTGTGTCACCGTGGCCGTATAGCTCAGCTTGTTAGAGGCTGGTGTTTATGAGGCCTGTCATCAAAGCCAATGAACTCATACTCTATTCCACATAGCCCAAATGGCTCTTCTACAAATGTGTGCCACTGGTCATTGAGGCACTTAGCTCTGTGCAAAACCATTCCACTATAAGAAAGGCATTTTAAAGTTGCAGTCATGTCTTTCCACTCAGGGCAGCATGTTACCTGGTAAAGAATTACCGACGAGTTCTAGGTACTGATCCACTGAGGTAAGGATTTTATAGCCTGCGCTGTTGATGATAGCCCGGGGTGGGATCTGTCTCTCGTAGGCCTGAAGGGATTGAGAAGAAAGTCAACCTAGGAAGGGGCTACTGCTGAATCCCAAACTATATCCCAATTCCTGGCTCCCATCATGCAGTTCTGGCTGCTTAAAGTAGTACTAACCCTTCCCAACATCATAACCCGACCCAGTGGTTCTTTCCCTGAGTATTCCAGATTAAGAGTTGGCGGAGGAGGACAGGAGAATAATGACTTCCTACAAAACACCAAGGGAAGGGTAGTCACTTAATAATGTGTCTAAACAGATACTAGACAAAACACTTGCATTTTGCCCTCTACCAACAGGCACCAACACCCAACATGTGAAGTATTCCATCCTTAAAATGCCTTTATAAAGCTTCAAATTACATAAAATGAACCAGACCCTGACTTTTATCAATGCTGTGTATCACTTTTGCATAAGCAAGGGACATGACACCACCCAGGGGATGAAATTCAGTTTAACTGCTCAGAGCTTGCCTGGAGAAGGTTTTGGTGGGAAAGGAAGTAGTAACCACGGGCAACAATCAATTCAGGCCTTATCTGTCTATTCCGATTATCCATTCTACCCCTTCCCCACCCAGGGATGCAGATAAAGAGAATGGAGTCAGCTTTTATTTTTTTTTTATAACAACCCCAGCTGCTCCCTTCCTTTCTGCCACTCTCCTAGAATGGCACTTGAATAAGTCAGTGAAAAAAAGCATTTTATTAAGTGTTTACTATGTGCCCAGAATCAGTGTGGTATATGAGAACTGAAATTGAGGTCAGAAAGACCTGGATTTGAGTCCTGCGCCTAACACATACTGGCTGTGTGACCCTAAGTCACTGTTTTAGGCAAATCTCTAAGACCATGGTACATCTTACTTACACCCCAGATCTGGCCTGTTTCCTTACTGGGTACACTATGGTGCTAACAAAGACGTCTGAGTTACAAGTTCAATCAAGACAGAGGCTAATTACAACAAAGAAATCTGTTCCACATCCAAAAACTGGAAGAAACATGCAAAATGAAGTATGGTTTACTGGAAAGAGTACATCTCATCAATGGTAAGATATAAATTGCAGAGAAAGTACTGATCCGCATTGGCAGAGGGAGTTTCCTTACCAAGCAGTTCTCCATACCAGTGAAACCACAAATTCAGTGCCTTTCCTCTCCGTTACTATGTACCAGCCACATAGTAACACTAGTGATACTGGGTGCCACATCTACCCCCTTAGGGTAGAAGTTTATATTGGAGCAGGGGTAGGGAGAAAAAGGGGAAGCCTAGGCTAATGTTGGGCAGGGAATTGGAATGGAGAGCAGGGCTGACCAAGGCTTCCCTGACAACTCAGATCCAGGAATGAATAATGATGACGGTAATGATGATGATGATGATGATGATGATGGCACAACTAAGAAGATAAAGACAAAGCTACTACTTTCTATTACAATGAAGGATTCAGAGTAGGGGGAGATCTCACACCAAGGAAAGAAAGTGGGCTGGAGTCCAAGGCCTTCCTCCACTGACTCTGTAAGGCTGGAAAACCTGGGCCTAGACCCCTCACTGCCCCCCCACCCCATTCCAGTCTAGTCCCCTGTTCCAACAGCACTTACAGCTTTGTTCTCATAGAGCACGAGCCCATAGTTGTGTGGCACGAGGCTAAAGCGATTCCTCCACTTCTTGCTGTCTTCTAGGTACTGAAACAGGTTCCCAGAGAAGATGACTCGTTCGTCCAATGGCACCTGTGAGAGGAAGCACAGAAGAGGAGGGCTGGAGCAGGTCTCAGTGCTCCATGGTAGCAATGAGATGCAATGGTAGGCCTGATGCAAATGTACCCACGGACACCCAGGGTCTGGCCTGTTTCCTCGCTGGTTACACTATGGTGCTAACAAAGAGGTCTGAGTTACAAGTTGAATGAAGACATGGGCTACGTGCAATAAAGAAATCTGTTTCACATCCATAAACTGGAAGAAACTTACAAAATGAAGTGTGGTTTAATGGAAAAAGCAATTCACTGGGAGTCACACTTGGGTTCTGATTCTAGTTCTGACACTGACTTGCTGTGTGACCTTTGGCAAGTGATGGCTCCTCACTGGGCCTCAGAGAGAGGCTAGATTGGATGGACCCTAAGTTCTGTTGTAGCTCCAAAGGTCTCTTCTAACTTTAAGATTTTCTTGTTCTTCAATTCCATTTTACCAGGGCTATGAGAAGAAGGGCCCTTGGAATTGCTATCATGGAAAATCTTATCTGATGCTTTCATTTGATCAAAATCTGTTCTCTAGGCTTTCCTTGAACTCTTCTATATGTTCACAACTCCAATCAATACAGTGACCGATCTTGACGTCAGAGGTCTGACAGTGACACATGCCTCTCACCTCTAGGCAAACAGATGGCAAATTATAGGTATGAAATGAGGTACGCATTTTCCAACTTGGTCAATGTTTTTTAAAATTAAATTTTGTTTTCAAACAAAGATCTGCCCTCTCTCTCTTTCATCTCTCTCCCTCTCCCACACTCACACCCACTGAGAAAGCAGGAAAAACAGAACTCCTGTTACAAACACATATAATCAAACAAAACAAATTCATACATTGGCCATGTCTAAAAAAAAAAGTCTCAGTCTGTACTCTGGGCCCATCATCTTTCTATCAAAAGGTGGGTAGCATGTTTTATCATGAGTCCTCTGGAATTGTAGTTGATCAGAGTTCCTAATTCTTTCGAAGTTGTTTGTCTCTACAATATTGTTGTTACCATATAAACTTTTCTCTTGGTTCTGTTCACCTCACTTTGTATCAGTTCATATAAATCTTCCCAGGTTTCTCTGAAATGGTCCCTTTCATTATTTCTTACAGTATTCCATCACATTAGTATACCAAAACTTGTATAGTCATTCCCCAAATGATGGGCATCCCCTGGGTTTCCAATACTTTTTGGCCAGTGTATTGACTTAATTTCCATGATTCTACGTATTCATTATGAGAGGCTTCTATTTTGGGAATGGAATGGTGATGTAAAAAAAGGAAAAGAACATCAATAAAACACTGGAGAAAAAAAGAACTTTGTTTAATAGCTGGAAGTGGACAGGGAACAAAATCTGACTCCTTAGGATAATTAAGTCCAAAGAATAGCCCATCGTGATGGAGCTATAGCCTTCAAGTCCCAGATGAGACCACTACACTATGAACAGAAAGCATAAACGGACCATGCATTCATACCACAAATATTTTTAAAGCAGCTCTGATGGGTCTCATACTTAGTTCTGGGAATACAATGATGTAAATGAAACAGTCACTTCTCTCAAGGAACTCATATTCTGACGGAGGGGGAATATGACATATACACAAATAATACAAGATAGAATGTGATGAAAGCAAAGGAGAGATCCAAACAAGTTTTCTAGGAAAATATAAGGATGGGAAGGATGCTTTCAGCTGAGCAAAGGTTAGAATCAACATCAGGAAAAGTTCCAAGAAGGTGGTGGCAATTGAGATGAGTCTGGAAGGAAAAAAAGGATTCTGAAAAGTAGGCAAGAGGAAGGTGTGAATTCCATGCTCATCACCTGTCACTCATTAAGCATTTATTGAGTACCTTCTACATGCCAGGCACCTTGCTAAGCACTGGGGATACAAAGATAGGCAAAGGCAGTCTCTACCCTGGAAGAACATGAAATCTAACCTACTTAACTTCTTTTTGTCAAATCATGAACCGAACCCAAAGTTCTCACAAAACAACCTAGTTGAGAGCTAGAATCAAAGAGGTATATTCTGAAACTACTGAACTGGAATAGCAAAATATTTTGTGAAATGAAAGTGAACCAATGCTTCATTTATTTGCTGCTTCTGCGTGGACTGGGACATAGCTCTATGCCATGTTCACCCTCTAAGACCCTCTCCCAAGGAGCACAATCTGAACGTGATTTGATGCTCCTGTTCAGCGTCATACATCACTTCCTCCTGCTCTTCAAGGGGGAAGCTCAGATAAATTTTTCTTTTTTTCAAATGAAAACCCATTGTACACAAACAATAGGGCCTCTTAAGCTGCTTCCTACCCAGGGATTAAAAATATTTACCAAAAAAAAGAAAGGGGGGAGGGGGGAGGCAGCCGCTCAGAATTGTGCCTTTGCAAAGTCACAAAGCACTGGAAGCTTAAAGGGCTATATTTAGAATCTAAAGCAGACGCTAAATTTGGCAAACACATCTCTCCCCCATTTCTAGTAAGGCACAGAAGGATCTGTTTTCTCAGTCTCTCAGCTTGGCCTCTTCTGGGGTGTGTCCACCCTCTGTAACTGAGGTCCCTTCCTTGGTTCAGACCTCCCCACCCCCCTCTCCTTCATTTGGTCTTCCTTCCTCTCTCCAGACCTGGTAAGGCAGCTTCTCAGAAGGATGGGCCCACGTGCACTCTTCTCAATCAGGACAATATACTTGCACGAGCTGATTTTCCCAGAAAGATCTAGGCTCAGGTCCCCCCTCCCTGGCTCTGTTGCCCTAAACCTTACGCAGTTCATAATAGTTGTGTGTTGCGAGGTTTGCTGGTTTTGATATTATTTACAAAACTGTCAAATAATTGAGTGACAGCTCTACTAGGAGCCCAAGAGGAAAAGAAAATTGAATTTCCAGGCTGAGATTATCTTAGAAGAAGCAAAACTCTTTGTCATAAAAGCCACATAGAATCATAGACTGCTGAAGTGAGAGAAAACCAGAAAAATCATTTCTCCTCCACACAAATTTTCAAAGCTATAAAGGAGGAGAGAACTCAAACTCTGAAAAATAGAAAGCAAAATGGGGACCAAGTTAAAGGATAGAAGAGAAGAAAGACTCTTCTGGTAAGCAGTATAAAGGAGTAAAAAGAACATGGTGCTAGGAATCAAGAGACTTAAAGTGTGACCTTGGGCAAGTCATTATAACAGGAGGATTGGTCTAAATGATCTTGAGGGTCCAGTTCAGGTCTAAGAATCTCTGATGCTACAGTCAAGGAGAATCATTAAGACAGAAGACTCTGAAAAGAAGGAGAAAGATAGGAACAGAAACTAGTTAAGAACCCCTGTTGGCTTCAGAAGTTGAAGAAGGAGAAGACAGGAAAGGGAATAAAGAATCTTGTTGAATAAATCCTTCCATTGAAAGATGTAGGCATTCCTACTGGGGATTCCCAAGGAATGGAGTCATTCGCCCTTGACTTCTCTCCTAACCTCTCTCAACTGTCCAGTGGGAAAAGAGACTGAGTCATAGACTCAAAGAATCATGGAAAAAGAATTTCAGGGGGGAGGGGGGTACACAGGACCTTCAAACACATATAAATTCATATTACAGATGAGGAAGTTGAGGACCACAGAGATATAGTGATTCAAATGAATAAATATTTTAAGTGGCAGAGCTAGGGCCACAATTCATACACCAACTCTAGGAGACTCCCCATTACACCACCACACAACCCATCTCATTCTAGATGTAGATCTGATGGAGTTCTCCTACTATGGCACTAGTTTCAGGAGATGGAGACAACAGAGAGTATATTTTCACAGTGGTTGATAGAAGTTTCAACAGTGAATGGTCTCCTTATCAGGCCTGCAGGATTATATCATGAGGCACTCTTCTTCCAGTCTAGAATGCATTCTCCTAATCCAGTACTTTTACAGCCCATTTTTTAAGGCCCAGATCATGTAACTCCTTCTTCAAGGAAGCCTTTCTGGCTAGAGCTAATCTTTTCCTTCTCTTAACTCCTATATTATTTCCACACCATTCATTTCAGTGTGAAATCTTAATCAGATTCAATCACGTATTTAGAGGTTGCGCGCATAAATATTTTGCTTCCTGTAAGCTGCCTGAAGTAGGGACCATATCTTAAGACTTTTTTTTCCTACATCTCTCACAGAACCTCTCAAAAGGTAGAGTAAGTACATAGTAGCAGACTCTCAATAAATACTTGTTGATTAAATCAATGCAAGGGTTCTGGAACCTCCCAAGGTCCCAGGTGGTTGATACGTAGTTAAACCATTAGTAGGTCCTAGAGGAAATCACTTCCAATATAGTCCTTAACCTCCTCAAGGACCCAGGGACACAGTCTGATCAGGGCTCTTAGCCTCCTTTCTCCTCTGGTGGCTACAACTCCATGCAAAGAGACAAGCAAAAACACAGTCAGGCTAAGAAAATGAATCACCATCACTTCCAGGATTCACCCTGGAAGGCCCAGGAAATTTATGTATCATTAAGTGGACAAAATTATTCTTAAATCCATCATGAACCCAAAAAAGAGAGACCATTTTGGTAAAGTTTCAAGAAAAGACTTGTCCCTATATCTACCCCTTGGATCTAAGGGAAATAGACCAAAGACCTCCATCCAACTACCTGTAAGAAACACACATTTGTGTTGTACTCCCTGTATACCATCCTCTGATAAGCCTCAGAATTGGGTAGAGAGAAAGTGGACAGTTAGGGATGGGAAAAGGGTTGAGGGTGATGATAAGAGCCTCCTGGCAATCCTCATTTCTCCAATTAGGGAGGCACAGGCTTTGGATTCTGAGGATCTTGGGTTCAAATCATGCCTTTGATGCTTACCACTTGTAAATATGTTGGGCAAGGCACTTAATCTCCCTGGGCCTCAGTTTCCTCATTTGTAAAATGAGAGAGTTGGCCAACTGGAGGTCCCTTCTAGCTTCAGTAGACAGTAGGGAGGGATTAGGTTGGAAAGTTAGGTAGCCAGGTACCATATAAATGCCAAATAAATGATGGTCACCATGCTATAGTACACAGAGCCCTGTGCTCAGCCTTCATGAATTCTTAGGTCTCATGTCACTACATCCTCTGGGCCTGGAACATGACCTGGATTTAGAAGGCTACAATTCTCACTTATTAATTTAATAATAATCTGTCCCGCCTCTCTCTCCGCTTTCACAAGATCATAGAATCAGAGATTTAGAGCCTGAAGTGACCTTAAAGGTCATCTAATCTATTCCTCTTCATTTTACAAAGGCCCAGGCAGGTTAAATGTCTTGCCCAACATCATACATGTGGCAGAATCTGGATTAGAACCCGAGTCCTCTGATTCCAAATTCAGGACTCACTCCTTCCCACTATACCATACTACCTGCTCTTAGTTTTTTCACTTGGTGTAAGAATGTGTATTGCACGTGCATGCATGTGTGTGTGTTGTTGTTGTTATTTGTCCTTTATTTTTGAAGAGGATCAGTGACATCATACAGTAATGTCTTGACTTGCAGGTAAACTGGATTTGAGTGAGGCAGAGTTGAGCAAAGCCATTAGCCTCGAGATGTTTTCCAGAGTCATAAAAGTCCAGTGGCAGGACACAAATCAAGATGACTGGTGATGGCCTGGGATGCAGTGGATGACTTTGGTATCTTCGATGTCTGACCAAGTTCTAAGTGTTCCACAGTGCCTGCTTTAGCCATCTTCATGGGCGTTGGAACAAACTGTTCTCATCCACCCATTCCTTCAAGGGGGAAATCTTTTAAACTTATATAAGAACTTGTTTTCTCCAGGAGAATGTAAGTTTCTTGAGAATTGGGGTTGCTTCATACTTTGTATCTGTATCTCCCCACCATGTGTGCCATCACATGCCTGGCACATAGGTGTTTAATAAATGCTTGCTGATTGACTAAGTTAACATTTATATAGCACTATGTGCTAGGCCAATTTATCTTCACAACCAGTCTGAACCCATACTGGAGGCACCATGAACCAGGGCTCCTACTAGAGGGATCATGGCCCCAGTGACACGTCTAGGTAACATTAGATCATAGATTTAAAGCTGAAAGAGACCTTACAGATGATGGGGTACAAGTCATTCATTTTCTAGATGAGGAAATGAAGGAAATGAGAGAGGTTAAGTAATTTGCCCAGTCACACAGCTAAATGAAAGACAAGGAGTAGCAAAAGGAAAAGAAAACTGGTTGGATTGGAAGTTCTTGACCTGTGTGCTCACAAGGCTGAGCACTGGACTCAGCAGAGAATGAAGCCTCCAGCATAATCAGCTATCACACACTACCTGAGCCCTGCCTGCATCTCCCACACCAACTGTTGGTGTACCTGGAAGTCCTAAAGAATGCTAGTTCAGTATAAGTCAGGATGGGCCATGGTCAAACAAAGTAATCTGGCACCAGGCTGCAGGAACATAAGTCCAATATACAAAACAACAGTGGAGATGGTCCCACTACATTCTCAACTGACTGAGATACAACTAGCATATTGTATTCAGGTCTGGACTTCCCATTTCATTCATTCATTCATTCATTCATTCATTCATTCATTCATTCATGCCTTTTTTGGTTAGGCAATTGGGGTCAAGTGACTTGCCCAGGGTCACACAGCTAGTAAGTGTGATGTGTCTGAGATCACATTTGAACTCAGGTCCTCCTGACTCCAAGGCTGGAGCTCTATCCACTGCGCCACCTAGCTGCCCTTGGACATCCCATTTTAATAGGAAGATTTACAAACTGGAGGACAGCAGTCAAGGAAGGGGAGCAAGATGGTAAAGAATTTTCAAAGCCAAGGACCTGGGATAAAGAGGTTACCCCAGAGAAAGGAAGATTTAATGTGGGAAGTGATAGGACTGCCATTTTCCACTGTCTGAGAAGCCATCATACAGAAGATATATTAGAATTGTTCTGTGTCCTGTCCTATTTCAGAAGGCAGGACTAGGACCAGTGTGTGGAAGTTATAGATAGACAGATTTCAGACCAACATAAGGGAGAACTTTCTATGAAAAAAGGCTTTTGAACAAGGGGAAGGGTTGCCATTTTTTTTTAAAGCACTGGGCTCCCCAACACTAGAAGTGTCCAAGTAGAAACTGGAGGAGTATCCATCTGTTAAGAAGGACTCTAGAAATGGGTAGGAAGTTATACTTGGCTGTTGAGGTCTCTTCCAACTCTAAGATGCTATGTCTATGACAACAAAGGGTGGTTTTAGAATTCCAGAGTCTTCCATTAGCTAGACACAAGGAAGTAGAAGCTGGGTTGGATTCAATGCTTGAGCTCTCCACACTGTAATCTGCTTCAATCATTTCATCTGTAAAATGGAGATAATGATAGCTTTCCCTTCTTTCACTCCCTTACTGATAAGGTGTGAAGATTAAATGAGAGTGATACATTCTGAACTTCTTAGGAAAATGTGCTGCACAAGCACTGGACGAGATTAGTCATCTTCATGACTGCCATTTTCCTCCATATCCCTCCAGGGAAGGAGTGTGCACAACCAATGCACGCATGAAGTATACAGGCAGAAGCCAGAAAACAGGAGCTACCATACCTTACACTCAACAGCAATGGGTTCCTCTCTCCTTCTTCCAGAGGGGACAAAATGGAGGCCAAGGTGCTCTCCAAAGGTCAGCGACTCTGATGTCTAGTTTTGACTCCGGGTCTATATTTTCATTGCCCTTTTCTGCCACAGGTATTCTTCCTACAGATCTTACTGATGCAAAATGGCAGAATCTCAAAGTTGGAAGGGACATCGGGGGCATCTTATCCAATCTGCACCTGAACAAGAATTCTCTTTATAACAACTCCAACAAGTGGATATCTAGACTGTGCCTGAAGACTTCCACAGTGGAAGAGCCTCTTGAGGTAACTCAATAACATCCATCTTTTGGACAACTGAAACGGTTGGATTTTTTTCCCCCTTAAATGGAGCCTAAAGCTCCACCATTGCAACTTCTACCCAATTGGTCCTAGTATTGACATTCGAGGCCAAGCAGAAGCTAAGTATGGTCTCTCTTTTATAAGATGTTTCTTCAATTACTTGGCTATAGCTATTACGTCCTCAATGAGTCTTCTCTCTCCAAGCAAATATCAATAGTTTCCTCAAATGATCTTTTTTTGGCATGACCTTTAATTCCCTTCACCATCCTGGTTCTCTTTCTCTGGACAGGTTCCAGCTCAGTCTTCCTAAACTGTGGCTCCCAGAACTCCTCACAATATTCCAGATGTTGTCTGACCAAAACAAAATACAAAGGAACTAGTGCCTCCCTTATCCAGGACACTACGTCTCCCATCACAGCCTAAGAAAGCACTGCCTTTTTGGCTATGCTGTTATACAGAAGGAGAGATTTTACAAAAGTTTAGTAGCACAGGTTTTCCTCATGTCATCAGAGAACTCTGTGAGACACCACTATTTGGTAATAACACCCTTCATTCTGCCACTCCTGTGACCCAAAACATTGCATAGCTATCCTCTGCACATGAGATCAAGTCCAAACTCCTGATCCCAACCTAGCATTCAAGGCCCTCCACAATCTGAGCCCAAATTATCTCTCCAGACCACTTATCTCCATCATTCCTTTACAAAAATCCTCTGCTCTCATAGCCTAATCTCTTCCTCATTTATCTCCCAAATAATCTCCTTCCCATTTCTCATCCCTACCCTGAAATGGCTTCTTGGTAACTCTTTGATAGTCAGAATCCTCCTCCTCCTTCAAACCCAGTTTCTCATTGACATCCTAAGTGGTGATCTACCCTTCCTCAATATTGCTGTAACATTCATCTCACTACTTATCCATTTATAGCCCACCCCGTATTGCTAGTTAAATGCATCTTATTGCCTTCCTTCCCCCATAAAGCCTAGCAGAGAGATGAGTAAATGCTCAGGAAATATTTGCTGACAGGATGTCATTTTCTTAATGCCAACAAGCCAAAGATAGGACCATAAGTGCAGAAGGATGGAAAACATACCTTTTGAAAAGGCAACAGGTTCCAGTGAAAAAGATACTGGAAAGGGATGCAGCTTTTTACTAGCATAGACTCCAGGGACCATCATGGCTTGCCTGGTTCAAATTTTCCAGCTTCCTCCTGGTTCCAGTAAACTCAGAATGGGCCAAACAGAGGGAACAGGATGGAAGAGGAGGAACAAGGGCTGATACCTGGCTCTCTAGCCCTTAAATAGTGAGGAATAAACAACCACCCTCCTCAAATTTCCAATGTTTTTGGCCTCAGTGGACCTTCCTGGGTTTTCTCCTCATTTCTAGGCTGTCTGGTCTGCGTGGGTCAGATTTTCCAGAGGGGTGGCAAAGGTACACACACAGTTTACAACCTGGTAGGCCAAAGGATCGGTTGTACCTGGTGGTGAAGTCAGTGTCCTGCCCCCACAAACCTTTAAGCTTATTTCTTCAAGGACCAAGTTAAGCCTCACCTTCTCCAGGAATGCTTTCCTGAGCTCTCTAGTCTTTTGACAAGCATTGATTAAGCACTCACTACGCATTTATTAAGCACTGGGCTGGGTACTAGGGATACAAATATAAAAATAAAGGCATCCGGGCCCACAAGGAGCTTCCATTCTATTGAGGGAGACAACACGTAGTCAGAAAACAAAGGAGCTACAAAGTTGATACCAAGTGACTTCTGTGGGGAAGGGCATTAGAAACTGTATAGAGTTGTCTCTCCAGCTCCCAATTTCCTGAAGCTGTTGGTATATACCCCTCACAGACAGAAAGATGACTAGCAACGTAAGCCAGTCTATGTTGTCTCCCCTACTAAACCATAAGCTCCCACTGGGGTAAGAATCATGGTCCTCTATGGTGCCTAGCAGGGAGGCCTTGCATGGAGCAAAGACTCAATTAATGCTTGTTTTGTGAACTTCTACAGAACAGGTATTCAATTAAGGTTTGTGGAATGGTGCAGCTGATTCCCTGACACCAAGTCCTGGGTACTCAGCTTCTTTGGCACATTCTTTGAGACTCCAAAAGTGGAACCACGAAGCAACACTCCATCAAGATGAAAGAAAGCAGAAAAGTGGTGGACTACAGGTACCCAACAAGGCATACACTTTCAGATATGGCCAATGTGTTCCTTTGTTTTGTCTGTTCTTATTCATCCCTGAGGAGAGTTAGGGGGCAGTGGAACATGACAGTGATGTAAATAAAAAGACGAGGGGACTTTAGTAGAACGTTTTAAAAAATGTTAAACCTCCAAGCAGTATTTTAAAAACCAAGACTGAAAGAGATAAGACCTCCTTGGAAGGGTTTGGTGTGAAGTTAAAAGTACAAGATGTCAGAGTCAAATCTATAATAGGTTTTTGTTTTTCTTTTTTTTTGGTGGGGCAATCAGGGTTAAGTGACTTGCCCAGGGTCACATAGCTAGTAAGTGTCAAGCGTCTGAGGTCAGATTTGAACTCCAGTCCTCCTGACTCTGAGGCCAGAGCTCTATCCACTGCACCACCTAGCTGCCCCTGAGAGTCAAGTCTATAGTACTGATGCCTAGGCTGTGGACAGTGATGACAGACATACAGTGCACCCTCTCACCTTTCGCCAGAGCAGCTGGGCCTGGGGCCCCCCAGTGCCTTCAATCTCATAGCGCATGCTGTTGAAGAGAGCAACTCCATACTGGTCTTCATAGAACTGGAAGAAATCTTTCAGGATCTTTGCAGTTTTCTCTATAGGGAAAAATAACAAATAAGAAGAATTGTATTTAGTCACTGACTTGGAGAAACAGTATCCTGGAGTGGCTAAAATAAGATGGCCCCATCCATCACTCAATCTGTGAAATGGGTAGATTTCTGAAATGTTCTCAGGACTGAGCACCATTGGGGCAATGGGCAGGGAACACTGACTTATTTACCAATTAATCAATGAGGGTTTATTAAGTGCTTACTATCAAGTGCTTTGGGCAGCTAAGTAGTGCCATACATAGAGTGCTGGGCCTATCTGCCCAGCAGAGTCAGAACGATTCATCTTTGTGAGTTCAAATCTGGCCTCAGACACTTCCTAGCTGTGTGACCCCAGGCAAGTCATTTAACCCTGTTTTCCTCAGTTTCCTCAACTTTAAAATGAGCTGGAGAAGGAAATGGCAAACCACTCCCATATCTTTGCTACGAAAACCCCAAATGGGGCCATGAAGAGTCAGACATGAGTGAAATGACTAAACAACAACAGAAATTAAGTAAAAGTAAGGAAGACACAGACACAGAAAGTCGGAGTTGGCGTGGGGGGACAGGAAAGACATAGAGACAGAAAATGGAATGCTATGACTGGAGACTGGAGAGCCCAATTTGTCTGGAATGTAGCATGTGGGATGGGCAATAATGTATAATCAGTCTAGGAAGTTAGGCTGGGGCCAGGTCATGGAAGACTTTAAAAGTCAGAATGTATATTTTATCCTCAAGGCAACAGGGAACTACTGGAATTTACTGAGTAGGGTGGTGGCATGGTTAGATGTGAGTTTACAAGAAAATCACTTTGGCAGCTGTGTGGAGGATAAACTGGATTGGACCTCCTGGCCCAGACTTCTCTCTCCATTTGGCAACCTTGCCTTAGCAGGCCTGAAGGATGAGCCCTCTTGTGCCACAGATATAGGAGGGCTTTGACCAGCCATACATACATAGTCCAGTCTACCCTGTGGGTCTCCAAGGGGGTACCTCTTTCACAGAAGGAAACTCAGTCATGATTAGTCCTGGCTCTAAGAAAAGAAAGGCGAGGTTTATGGAACTGCTGAGGAAGGGAGGAAAGAGAGGTGGGCGTGAAAAGGGGGAGGAATTATTCCAAATCCCAGAAGTATGAAAAGCCAATCATTAACTAGAGAAAGGCTCTGCAAAGACAGAGTAGAGCTGGGGCTCTGAATCGAGGTATTCCCATTCTTAAGGAAAGTGAAGCCAGGGACCAGCCATTTTCTTAAGACTTAGAAACACCGGTCTTGGGGCTGGAAGAAACTTCAAGAGGTCATTTAACACAGCTCCCTGCCTTCATGCAGATCAGGTGTTATTTAGCTCAGAATAGCAAGTTTTGAAAATGAAGTCGTAGAACCTGGGTTCAAATAACTCCTACTCTGCAACTTGCAAGCTGTGTGACCTTGGGAAAGTCATTTAATTTCATTCAATCTCAGCTTACTCATCTACAAAATGGGGGAAGAGGGGAGACAGAGGATGAACTAGATGATAGCTAAGGTCCCTTCTAGTTCTAACCCCTAGGATCTCTATTTTATTGATAAGACAATTGAGGTTATATAGCTAATAAGTGACAAAAGACAAGACTAGACGTCAATTATCTTACATGTAGCATCTATCTTACTCCAGGAATAGATATGAGAGAGTTGCTTTCAAGAGCATGTATCAGAGGCAGCTGTGAGGGAGACAAAAACATGTAAGATGTGATCCCCATCCTTACGAAGTTAACAGTAGTCTAGTTGGGGAGACAGACCCTATCTCCATAAACAATTAAAAAACAAGACTGAAGGGCAGCTAGGTGGCTCAGTGGATAGAGCTCTGACCCTGGAGTCAGGAGGATCCGAGTTCAAATCCAGCCTCAGACACTTGACACTTACTAGCTGTGTGACCCTGGGCAAGTCACTTAACTCCAACTGTCGTGCCAAAAAAAAAAAAAAAAGACTAGAGAGTACTCTAGTTAATCATATTCTAAATCATGTAGTTTGACAATTGGGGCTAGAGAAGTTTGGAGAAGGAAGGGTCTTTGTGGGGTGGAGTAATCAGTAAAAGCTTCCTGGAGGAGCTGAGCTTTGAAGGAAGAAAGGAACTCAGGAGGGAGGAACTGTGTAAGTGAAGGTTTGGAGATAGGAACAAATATGTCATGTGTAGCAGTATGATAATTTTCTCAGTGAGGAGAGAATTCTCAGTGACCTTAGAGCCCCTGGACGCTGCCTAATAGCTCAGCATTGTGGGGATTTTCCTTAGAGAGGGCATCCATTTTGGAGTCATCTAATACACTGGACAAGATGACCCTTTTTCTCCCCAGTTCTCGTATGAACAAATTTTTGTTTAGGCTGATTTGAAAGATTTATCTGATGATTAACTCCTTCCCCAAATCACTCTTCTGCCAGAGGCTAGCAAGATAAGGGGACAGGATGTTAGCCCACACTGAGCACCAAAATGTTGCCAAGTCAGCAGCACACAAGCCAGCCAACAGCCAAGGAGTGCCAAGTGGCCAGTGCCAAAAGCAGGGTTCAGGACTGACTGGTCCTGGCCAAGGCCAGGTGGCCAGATGCTCAGCAGTGAGATGGCAGAGATACAGTTAGCATTCTTTGTGAGGACACATGTATTCCTAGGCAGCTTCTGCACTGGGGCAGAAACAGCTGCACTTAAGAAACCAGAAAATCTGGGGAAAAGTCAGCATTCTTCTTCCAGACTCGATGCCAATCTAGGGCAAACACCTGGGATCCACTCAGCAGCCACAGAAGACCCCAAATGCACTGTCTCTAATCAAATTTCTCTCTGAACTCTGCATAGGTAGCCAATGCCTACACATCCTGCAACGGTACTGCTCAAAGTCCTTTCCTTTCAGTAAGTTTTCCCAAACATAACCTCCCTGGGCCTCAGTTTCTTTGTAATATGACATTATATATGAGATGACCTTGGAGGTCCCTTTCAGCTCTAAGCCTATGAGCAAAACTAGAGCAACTTATATAACAATGGAAAGAAAAGGAACTTTGAAAGACTTAAGAACTCTGATCAGTGTAATGACCAGCCAGGATTCCAGTGTACTCATGATGAAATATGCTGCCCATCTCTTGACAGTGAATAAACATTTATTAAGCCCCTACTATGTCCCAGGTACTATGCTAAGCATTGAGGATACAAAGAAAGGTAAAAAACAATCCTTGCCCTTGAGGAGCTCACAACATATTGGGAGAAATAACATGCAAAACAGCATATATAAACAAGCTATATACAGGATGAATTGGAAATAATCAATAGAGAGAAGACAGTAGAACTGAGAGGATTTGGGAAAGGCTTCCTGTAGCAGGTGGGATTTTAGCTCGGATTTACAGGATACACAGTAGGCACTCAAACATTTGTTGACAAGATTACAGGGATGTACTGGGATCCAGTAGAAAGAGCTCTGGATTGTGAGTAGGCACTCATTATATACTAATTGCTAGGTTAGAAGAAGGGAGAGGAGGAACATGACAGCGCTAACCAGATATGGGCTGGCTCTCATTCTTACCAGCAGCTGAATTCTCACCCATCCCAGTTACTAGTCTCACACCACCATACTCCAGCTCTCATCTTGGCACCTGAGATGGGTGAGTAGATTATGTGTGCTATTTCTTCCTGGCTGAGATGGCCTCAGGAGACTTTGCAAACCTGTAAGGTCCTGATTTTCAAAGGTTCAGGCCAAGAGGGAAATCAATGGCCCTTCCTACAGGAGTCAGCATGTGGGCAGGGCAGGAAGCCAGAAGCCCTTGCCAAAGGGGACCTCTGGCCTCCCAATCTTCCCCAAACCTAAACTCAGCTACCCTGGTGTTTTAAGAGAAACCATCATTGATCCAACAGGAGAAACAGCAGCAACACCTTTGAAGAGAAGCTGAAACAAGGCATTTGTGGTTTCCAAGTAAAACGTAGCAAATGAAAACAACAACAAAATCAAATAATCAGTCCATATGTTATCCCCTTAACATCTTCACCATCAGTGTCACTCCTAGAGGGCCGGATGAGGTAGGGAAAGATTTGGGGGGAAAACTGAATTTTCTAGGAGGGCAGAGAACAGAAACGGCCTGGTCAATCTGCCCAATGATGGAACGCGTCTGATCAGATTTGCTAAGACTACTGATGACACCACCACCACCACCACCACCACCACCACCACCATGTCAAGTGTTCCTTCCAGGCTAGCAAATCTTATGAAAACACCTTAAATCTTTATCTTCTTCACACCTCTTTGAGACAGGTTGGGGAGAAGAATGGCATGATAGTGACACTTAGGCTCTGAAAGGGTAGAGAGGTTTGCCCAAAGTCATATAATGAAAGTGGTATAATGAAAAGTGCATTGACTCTGGGGGTTGAAGGATCAGGGTTCAAATCCTGCCTCTGACACTTAGAATACGTGTGGATATATGTGTGAGGCCAGCTAAGTGGTGCAGTGGATAGAGCACTAGGCCTGGAGTCAGGGGGATCTGAATTCAAAGCCAGCCTTAGATACTTACTAGCTGTATGACCACGGGCAAGTCATTTAACCTGTTGGCCTCAGTTTCCTCATCTATAAAATGAGGGAGTTGGACCAGATGGCCTCTGAAGGCCCTTCCAGCTGTAGAATTATGATCCTAAGATCTTATGAACCATTTTTATCCCTGCCCCTATTCAATCCAAGCCCAGCGACAAGGCCTTCAACCACAGCAAGAGCAGCCTCCCATTTTGTCCCGGATTAGTCGCTGGGTCCTCAGGTTGTTAAAACCTGGAACTGTTCCAGACAGAAGGTAGAACATTCACTTGAGGAGCTCTCTGATTTCCCCGTCTTCTGTCCAGCCACGAAGAGGCTTATGGCATGAACGTGAAGATAATGGCCCTACAGACCAAGTGAAGGCTCCAAGTTCTACAATGCAAATAATTAATATTTATTGTGACTTCTATGTGCAAGCCATTGTGCTGGGTGTTAGGGACTCACAGATGAAAGGTGACACAGTCCCTACTCTTGAGGCATTTGGGTTCTACGATTGTTCACTCATTAAAGCACTGTCCACTCAGGCAGAGTTCTATTCCTGCTCCCACCACATCCTGAAAGAGCCGAGGTGCAACATCCTCAGGGGAAGGTTGGTAGATGGAATTGGATACAGGCACTGAAGGGAAAGGAAGAGTAAAACATGACTGAGGTTTGAGGCTGGATGACTGGGAGAACGGTGATGCTATAAAATGATGATAACAGAAATACGGAAGTCAGAGTTGGTTTGAAAGAGGAGGTCGGGCAGTATCAGCGAGGAACTCAGGGTTATCAATGAGCCTGGCAATTGGAAATGTAGGTCAATGGCTCAGGAGAGCTGTCAGGCTAGAAAGGACAAAGTTAAAGCTATAGGGACAGATAAAGCCACTGAGAGAGAAGGTATGGAAAGAGATAAATGTACTTCTTGGGAAGTGCCTGAACTGAGAAGGTATGAGCACAGAGATGAACTGGCAAAGGAGACAGAAAAATGATCTGTTAGAGAAGTAGGAGGAAAACCAAGAAAGTATTGGTGCATCACGGGACCCAAGGAAAAATTCCTATTAGAAAGGACACCGTCAAAATGTTAAATGCTACAAAGAAGTCAAAGAAGATGAAGATTGAAAAGAAGACAGTGACTTTAGTGATTAAGAGATCTCTGGTGACCTCTGAGATAGCAGTTTCCATAGAGGAGCCACATCACAAGGCTTGGAGGAATGAGTGGGTAGTGAGGAATTAGAGAAAATGAGGACAGACGACTCTTTGAGGATAGTTAGCAGTAAAAGAAAAGAGGGAAAGGATGGTAGCTTGAGGGCATAATGGGCTGAGGAAAGGTTTTTTAGGTTGTTTTTTTTGTTTTGTTTTGTTTTGTTTTGTTCTTAGACTAGAAGGAAACCAAAGCTTGTTTGTAGGAAACATGAAAAAAGCCTGGAACTGGTTGCCAAATGAATGCTACATATAATAAGTGCAACTGTGGGCTAGCATGTTTCCTGAAGGCTTCAAGCAGGAGGTGGAACTGAAAGTTAGCCTGGAAGAGTGGGATTTGGATAGTTGGAGCTGGGGCAAGGGCATGCTAAGCAGGGAAGGCAGCGGGGGCAGAGGTATGATGATGTAGGAATGTGCATGGTGTGGTTGACAGGACTGGAATGCTCAGGGAGGGCCATGGGACAGAAGGCAAGAGAGGTAGGCTGAAGCTAGAGTATAGAGGGCCTTGAATTCTAGGATAAGAAATGTGCATTTAACTAGTTTCCCTTGGTCCAAATGCTTGACAATTTCTACTTCCCTTCTTTTCCTCTGACAGGTGTCTGCTTTGACACAAAGCCATGACCTTACAAGTCAGCATCCACCTTGCCTACTGTTCAAAGGGCCCAGAACACATCCCCAGCTTCATGCTGGGATGGGGTACTTGCACAATCTGTCCTTTTTCTTTCCCCACTCTTTCACCCCACCGCCACCCCCCAAAAGCTACCCTGGGCTAGAGAACAACTCAAAACTCCCTTCATAATTCTTCCATTCCCTAAATTTGAATTACAGTTAACACATCACTTAGAGCCAACCAGCCCTAATGATTTTATTATTCAAATTCCTACCACATGGTCCCCGCATGTACATTTGCTAAATTCTTTCAGAAATCTGAATCTTATTATAAGTTTTCCTCTAAATAACTCAGCTATCAGCCTTCTCCCTTGGTCTTTCTCATCCAGATACCTTGTAACTTCTCATTCCACTCCAATGACCTTGGAAAAAATAAAACAACCCAGATTTTCATGGAGTTTTAGAGCTGGAAGTTACCTTTGATATCACTTAGTCCAGCCCTCCTATTTTACTAATGGGGAAACTGAGGCCTAGAGATTTAAAGTGATTTGTTAAAAGGTCACTTAGTTCATGGCAGGGCCTGGAAGAGAATAAAAGGTTTCTTGACTCTCAAGGCCAGTGTTCTTTCTCCCCTGCGATATGATTTTTATCTAAAACATCACTTCCACAACACAATCAGAAGAGATCAGATCTTTTCCTCCCATTTCCTTTCTCTTCTGGAGTACCAAGCTGTTTTCTGGAAAGCAATCCCAAGCTTTTAGATTATAGTTCCTAATTCAACTCCAAAATATTTATTAAGTGCCTACTACAAGCAAGGCTCTGTGCTGGCTTTGGGGGTACAAAGACAAGTCCCTTAACTCAAGGATCTTACAGACCAGCAGGGGAAATGAGCCATGTACAAAAATTGTAATCTAAATTGGAAAATTATTAACAGCATAGAAGAATCAAGACATAATGGCCTGAGAGATATCACGGGCAAGGAGTGGGATGGAAAGGTGGGGTCAGAGACATAAGAAAGTTGGTATCAAATCAGTATGAATTTAAAATTCTGTGGGATGGAATAGGAGACAGATGGGGTTGATAACAATAATTAGCATTTATGTAGAGCCTATTATGTGCCAGGCACTGCGCTAAGTGCTTTATAAACATTGTCTCATTTGATTCTCACAATAATCCTGAGAGGTAAGTACTATTATTATCCCCATCTTACAGTTGAAGAAACTGAAGCAGACCTAGGTAAAGTGACTTGCCTGGAGTCACACAGCTAGAAAGTATCTCAGGGAAGATTTTAACTCAGCTCTTCCTGACTCCAGGCCCAGTACTCCATCCACTGGCTGGGCTTCACAAACCTTTTATTTCCAAATGGCTCTAGCATGAATTCATTCAACATACATTTGCTGAGCATCTACCCTGTGCTAAGGGCATTGTTCAGGATACAGAGATGAGAAAGCCATGATCTTTGGCCTTAAGAACTTAATAAGGGTTAAGGAATATGGATACAACTATGGCATAAGACAGAATTAAGTAGCTATACAAAATAATATTCACTCTTGGTTTGGGATGGGGGAAATGGAGATTAAAGGAAGAGGGGATATCAGAATTGGATCTAGAAGAACAGATAGGTTCCATTGTGTGGAAATTGGTAGGAAGGGGTATTTCAGACCAAGGGAATGGTAGGACAGAGACTGAAGAGCATGGGCTGTGTTTGGGGAAAGGAGGGATTGTCCTAATCTAATCAAAGTAGAAGGTCTGGTGAGAGATAGTTATTCCCAGGCTTGGAGGGGTCATCTGAAGTTCCAACCTCATCTTGCCCTGTTGCATAAATCATGCCTGCTGCCATTTGAGCATACTCAGGTTGCTCTCTCTGATACTGACCAGGAGGAACAAGGCCCCGGATCACGTTCCATTCATCCCCATCACAACAGGGGTCACTCTGCTCCTAAAGCCCTCTTCCTCCAGGACCCACACGCTACAGCTGTAAGAACAATTCACCCCCGTGTTCCCAAGCAGCAGCCATCCATTCACACCCCAGACCCAGAATGCATGGAGAAGGCAACTAATTGGCTCCAGTTTATGGGTGAACCAGGAGAGGCCCAGAGGAGTTTAGTGACTTGTCCAAAGGTCACCCAGGAGTCAGCGGCAGTGAGGTCACGAGCCAACAGGTCCTAATTAGTCAATGTTATTAGAATGCCTAGAAATCACACCAGACTGTGAATTCAGAGAGTAGGGAAATAGTCACAACTCTGCCTAGAACTGACTCACTGGGCAACCTTAGGCAAATCAGTTGCTCCTCCAGTGCTCAGTTTTTGCATTTGTAAAATGAGAGGGCTTAGGCTAGGTCTCTCGTAACTCAAGATTTTTTATGAACTACTAGTTTATAACAGCATTCCCAGGCCCTCCATAGGAGGGCTCGTCTACGCCACGAGGAACCACATCTTCTCCCTACTCCTCCAACGTACCTCAACTTTAGATGTGTACTTCAATTTTGTCACGAGGCAAAAACACTTAGGGTAGGATGGGGAAGTCACAGGTGCACTCTTTACAGAAGAGGGGGTGGTCTAGGCACTATGGGCCTGGGAGAGGGAAGTTAGGTCTGGGAAAAGAGGTGCATGTCAAAATGGCACTGGCAGTCATGGCTCTCCTTCCCCTGGTTCTGCCCACATTATAACTGCCATGGGAAATGTGCATCCCCAAAATTTGTGCCCTAGGGCAAAGCCAGATTCTCCAAACTAGTTATAGATTTATGGTTAGTCAGTCAACTAGCATCAACCAAGCACCTACTATGTGATCCAAAGAAAGACAAAAAACAGTCCCTACTTTCAAGGAGCTCACAGTCTGATGGGGGGAGGCAACATACACAAAACTAGGTACAAGTAAGATGTACACACACGTACACACACACACACATATATAATAGACATGTATAATATATATCATTTATTATGTGTATATGTGGGCACCTAAGTGGCACAGTGAATAGAGTTCTGCACTTGGAGACAGGAAGACTCATTTTCCTGAGTTCAAATCTGGCCTCAGATGCTTAATAGCTGTGTGACTCTGGGCAAGTCATTTAACCCTGTTTGCCTCAGTTTCCTCATCTGTAAAATGAGCTGGAGAAGGAAATGGTAAACTACTTCAGTACCTTTGCTATGAAAATCTCAAATGGGGTCATGAAGAGTCAGACACGACTGAAATGACTGAATAACAGATATGTAAATGTATGTACATCTGTATATGTGTGTATACATGCATATGCACGTGTGTGTGCGCGCGTGTATAATAAATTGAGGGTCAACTCAGAGGGAAAGCACTAAATTTAAGGAAAGGCTTCTTGCAGAAAGTAGAACTTTAGCTGAAACTTTATGGAAGCCAGGGAAGCAAAGAAACAGAAATGGGGAGGAAGAGTTCCAGGAATGGGAGACAGCCAGTGAAAATGCTAGTTATCAGAAGATGGAGTGTCTTAAAAGCCATTAGATTTCATATTTCATTCTAGAAGGATCAGAAAGCCATTGGAATTTACTGAATAGGGTGGTGATAGGGTCAGACCGATAACTGAGTAGAGGATGGACTGGACTAAAACGAGCCAAGGGAGGGAGGCTGACCATCCGGCTAGTGCAATAGCACAGGTGTGAGCTGGTGAAGGCCTGCAGTGTCATGAGAGAGAAGGAGGTAAGTACAAGACAGGTTACACATGTGAAAACAACAGGAGTCGCTAGCTGACTAGATATGGGGGTGGAGGGATTGAAAAAGAGTGAGGAGTTAAAGAAGACACCCAAGTTTCCAGCCTAGGTGACTGGGAGGATGGTGGTACCCTTGTGGTGATAGAGAAATTAGGAAGAGGGAAGGGATGAGTTGGGTAAGAGAATGAGTTCAGTTTTGGACATGTTGAGTTACAGCACATCCAGTTTGAGATGTCTGAAAGGTAGATGGAGATATAAGACTGGAAGGCAGGAGAGACATTAGGGCTAGTCAAACAGAACTGAGAATCATCCAGGTAGAGATGATAACTGAATCCATGTGAGCCGAGATCACCAAGAGAAGAGACCTAGGACAGAGCTCTGGGTGACAGTGAGTGTTAGGGGACACAACCTGGATGAAGATCCAGCAAAGAAGACAGAGAAGGAAGGGTCGGACAGGTAGGAGAACTAAGAGAGACAATGCAAGGAAGTAAGAAGAGAGGGAGAGGAAAGTCAATTATTGACAGCTTGTCAGGTTTTTCCACAAAAGGTAAAAGAGATAAAAGACAGTAGTTAGCATGGATGGATGGGTCAAGTGAGGGTTTTTTGAGGATGGAGGAGACATAGGTGTGTTCCTAAGCAGTAGACAGGGAGTGATGGGAAGATTAAGAGCAATATGGAAAATTATTGCCCTTACGGCAATAATTATGGCAATATTAAGGTCAAATATGAAAAACATTTCACAACACATCAGCAAACAAATACCAGAAGCTATTTCAGGGGACATGGGGTGGATTGATTGATCCAGTTCTGCTAAGATGCCTGGAGCATCTTAAAATAAACAAACAAAAAGTCTGACCCACATTCTGATGGAACAGCCCACGTAGCCCCAGACAGCCATGTTCACCTGCCTCAGGAAAGTGTCTGGTCAGGTGTATAAACATATAACTCCTCCCCCTGCAAGCTTATTAATAATTTGATGCCAGGGACTGTCTCACACTTTTCTGTATACCACACAGTATCTTGCCTAGAGAATTTGTCATTCATCCCTTTAAAACACTTATTGAGCACTGTGGTGGAATGGAAAAAACACTGCATTCTGAGGCACAGGAACTGGGTTCAAATCTTGGCTCTGCCACTTACTCTGTGATCCTGGGCAAAGCACTTCACCTCTCTGGGTTGCCTTATCCATAAAGGATTGGACTAGATAACTTCTAAAATTCTAGCTTTCTGTTAGGTCTTACAAGGATTTTTTTGGAGGGGAAGGGCAGGGAGGGGGAGGGGCAATCCAGGTTAAGTGACTTGCCCAGGGTCACAGAGCTACTAACGGTCAAGTGTCTGAGGCTGAATTTGAACTCAGGTCCTCCTGACTCCAGGGCTGGTGTTCTATCCACTGCACCAATCTAGCTGCCCCAAGGATTATTATTATTATTATTTTTTTTTTTTTTAGAAAAATCAACAAGATAATCCCTGACCTCAAGGGGCTTATAGTCTAGCATGGTAGAGAAGATATTTTCACAAATAACTATAATACCAAAAAAGAATGTGACAAATATCCTAAAATGAGGTTCAGAAGAAGGAATTAAAGTCAACATTTACTGGGCATCTACGTTGCACTGTGCTAGGTACTGGGTACACAAAGGTGAAAACAAAACAGCCTCTGTCCTTAAAGAGCTTATTTAGATGCCAGGTTGAGGAATTTGTATTTTATCCTGAAGGCAACGGGGAGCCACTGAAGTCTCTTGAGCAGGAGAGTGACATGGTCAGACTTGTGCCTTAGGAAGATTATTTTGATGAATGGGTGCTGGATGGATTGGCATTTAAGGCCCTCTGCAATCTGGCTCCAACCTACCTTTCCACACTTATTTCACATTACACACACAAACACACACACACACTTCATTCCAACTAAACTGGACGTTCCATCTCCTACCTCCAGGAATTTGCCTAGCAACCTGAAATGTACTCCCTCTTCATTTTTGACCCTCAGAATCCTTACCTTCTTTCAAGGCTTAGCTCAGGTGCTCTCTCTCCTTGAAACCTTCCTTGACTTCCTCAGTTCTTAGTGTCCTTCTTCAAATAATCTTGTATTTACTTATCACTGTATATTTCTATATCCTCTTCCCACCCTATCTATAATTTAAAGGTCCTTGAAGGCAGGGACTCCTTGTGCTCGTCTGTAAATCCAGGGGTCTAGAAGAATGCTTTCTATACATTAGGGATATAATACATTTTTACTGGACTGCTGCATTACTAGAAGTAGGAAGACCAATTAGGTGGCAATTAAGAAGGAGGCAGATTGAGGAGAATCTGAACTAAAAGAGTGTCTGAGTGAGAGGAAAGGAGACGATGGAAGTGAGAAAGCTGTTGAGGAGGGGGAATGGATGATTGGTTAGATGGGAGGGGGAAGGGAAAGCCAGGTGTCAAGGCTGACTTGAAGGACACAAACCCGGGTGACTTGGCTGCCTAGCCCCTCAGTGGGAATGTCAAAGTTTTAAGAACAGGCAGTTCAAGTGGAGGAAGTTAATGAGTTCTCTAAGAGGCACAGCGCTGAGTGTTGCAAGACATCTGGGTTGAGACGTCCAGTAGGTAGTTGACAACATGGGACTGCAGTTTTCTTTATGTCAGGAAGATACATGTGCATGGATATGTTTACATACAGATACAGATAAGATAGAAATATATAGATAACGGTATTTGGGAGTCCTTTGTATAAAGATAATTGAACTCACAGAGTTGATGAGATCATCAAAGGAGAATATCAAAAGAGGGATGGGTCCAGTTCATAGTCCCGATGCAGGTGATGATCCAGCAAAAGGGACAGAGAAGATATCGTATGACAGGTAGGAGGACAACCAGGAAAAAGCAAGAAGAGTCTTATCAAAACCACGGAAAGGCAGATTATCCAGGAAGGGCTGCCCAGAGATCATTGGTAATGCTCACAGAAGTTTTCCAGCTGGAGGGCAGAATGTGAGCTGGACCTTGCAGGAAAAGTAGGTTTTTGAAAGATAGAATTAAAGGCATCAAGGGGAATTTCAAGATGAAGAATAACAGGGGTGAGGGTGGGAAGGTAGCTAAGCAGTCAATAAATTCAAGGAATGTACAGTGCACACACTCGCGTTAAGTAAGCTTAGTGGACTGGCTTTTAGGCAGAGAAGCAACAAGATCACTGCGTGTTTAGGGTGAATTACTCAGACAGTGAGGTATGGCACAGATTCAAGGGCAGGGAGAGAATGCAGGTAAGGAGTTAGAAGTTAGAAGGCTATTACAATAATCCAGGTGAGATGAAGTAAGGTACCTGAACTGGGCAGGGGAAGGGAAAGTGTAGAGGAAACAAAAAGGAAGGGAGGGATGGACACAACATTGTAAAAGAAAAATTAGTAGGAGCTAGGGACTGACAGACGTAAGGACAGAAGTTGGAGTCACAGATAATTCAGATTTTGAGGAGGATGGTGATGCCATTAACAAACACAGGAGGGATATTTAAATTGTTTCTTTCTGACTGCTTGCAGTATTTTCTCTTTGACCTGGTAATTTTGGCTACTATATTCCTTGGCATTTTCAATTTGGAATCTCTTTCAGGAGGTGATCAGTGGATTCTTTCTATGGCTATTTTATCCTCTGTTTCTAGGACCTCAGGACAGTTTCCTTGATGATTTTCTGAAAGATGCTGTCCGGGCTCTTTTTTTCATTGTGGTTTTCAGGTTACATTATATATTAGAGGACCACTTCCTGAACACTATGATTTCAAAGGCGTGCCAAGGGTGATTCACAAGACAGAAATGACCAGCACCGTGGGGGAGAATGTGACCTTGTCTTGCCAGCTGAGTGCAGAGAAGGAAGTCCTCCAAGTCACACGGCAGAAAGGTCAAACAACAGATAATATAGCCATATACTGCCCCAACCATGGCCCCAGATTACTTGGATCCTACTACGACCACGTCCAAGTGACCCAAAGTGATTTGAACTCCTTAACCGTCACCCTTGAGTTTGTCTCCTTAAAAGACGAAGGATGCTAAAGATGCATTTTCAACATCTTTCCTGTAGGGCCTGTCCAGGGCAGGATGTGTTTGAGTGTTTATGCCATATCAAAACCCGAGGTGGATGCCCAGCTCCTGATCAGGGAAGAGGGGGAAGCTCTGGCCCTTAGCTGCAGGGTGACAGGAAAACCAGCCCCCAAGATCACCTAGGACCTGCCAGATGGCTTGGTGGTGACACTACAGTTGTTG
The DNA here is from genome assembly GCF_900497805.2 of Vombatus ursinus. Taxonomy (NCBI): domain Eukaryota; kingdom Metazoa; phylum Chordata; class Mammalia; order Diprotodontia; family Vombatidae; genus Vombatus; species Vombatus ursinus. The sequence continues at coordinate 12,310,278 of NW_020954571.1, read as the reverse complement.
TATGTTTGGTACCCTAACCAGACTGTGACTTTCATCAGTAACTTCACCTACATCCCTGCCCAGCTTCCCCAGGAATGGCCAATAATATGTCTTCAACACAGAGATTGAACAGAAGTATCCATTCACGAACCTACCAATGATCATAAGATCCTTTGCATCTGCTTCTCTTTTGAGAGCATCACTGCCTCTTTCCTGGGACTTTATTATTGCTGTTTACAGAAACAAAAAGTGGGCACCTGCCAAGTGGGTGAGGCTCTGCTCTTGGTCTTGGTTGACTCCACAGGTCTGCTATGGGAGGTTCTCCAGCAAAGTTTCTGCCAATATCACTGAATGGCAAAGGATTGGGGATGTATAAGCCTTTTTGTACTTATATTGGAAGTGCTCTCAGACCTGTGCTAAGCTGTGCTGTTGAAACTGGCAAGGGGCCCTGCCTGAAATTGTGCAACCAGCTGGCTCCTTCAGGACAACTTCTATGGATGTTGCTGAGCTTTCTGTGATTCAAGGATGTCTTGATCTTGTATCTTGTACTGATCAACTGCATTACTACAGTGGGTCTGTGATCTCATGAGTTTGGGAGTTCCCTCCAATGATCTGAAGTGAGACAGATTGTGACTCCTCCATATCTGCCTGTTTGATGCTATTCTTGTTCATGGCCTCCCAAAAATTCACCACAAGGAGTCCATCTAACATTTGGCACCATCTTTGATTTTTCCCAACATCTCAAGGTACCAGTGAAACATTCTGCCCATCTTTGGCATCCCTTGATCTAAACATGTGACTCTCCCACCTTTTCTTGCTGGCATATACTCCCATGATGATATCCTCAGCTCTCATTCTTCTTCAGAGAGCCTTGTTGGTTATATTTTACAACTCCTCATCTACCTCTTATTTCACCATTGTCCTTTATGTGATATTCTTTTTTTTTTTTTTAAGGCAATTGGGGTTAAGTAACTTGCCCAGGGTCACACAGCTAGTAAGAGTCAAGTGTTTGGTCCGAGACTAGATTTGAACTCAGGTCCTCCTGACTTTAGGGTTGGGCTCTATCCACTGCGTCACCTAGCTGCCCCCTGTAATACTCTTCTTTAGTGTTTCACAGGATATGGTGTTCCTGTTGCATTAGCATAAAACAACATCTGTAATATGTTTAGTATTAAAAACATGGTCCTTTTCTTTAAAAAAAAAAAAAAACAACACAGAGGAAGGCAGCTGTAGAACTAGTTTGGGGAGGAAGACCTCTTGTTTGGTTTCCGAGGTGCTGTTAGTTGCAGGCACACAGAGGAGGTGGAAGTACTGGTAAATGTTTGTTGGATGAAGCCTCAAAAAATTAAAGGTCAATATAAGAGAGGTTTCCACACCTATTGCCCCAGGGCTCCCCAAGACAAATCTCCTAGCCAGCATAGAGCCTGCGTGGCATTCCTACAGAAGTACTCATTTGTGATAGTAACCTTGGATCTCAGTCACACCCTACAGGGCCACCTGACAAGATTACCCTAATCATCTCTACCTTCTAGCCCAGTCAGCCCCCTCAAAAAATGACTCCAGTCCATGCCTCAGGTGCAAACCCTTTGTTTTTTCCTAACCTCAGGCTTCACTCTTCCCTCTGGGGCCTGCCTTGTCACCTGGAGCCCATTCTGAAGCAGGAGCTGAATCACAACTCCAGACCAGGAAGGCCATATCCCAAAGAGCAGAGACAAGAGAGGGCTGGGTAAGGGACAATTGAAGGGACAGCAGGAGTCTGTCTTACCCATCTTGGGGATGAACGATGAAATTACAGATCTTCAAAGCTGGAAAGAACTTCCAGATCAGTGCTCCCCACTCACTGCCCCCATTTCATTGATTGAGGTCCATACAGGTTAAATGCTAGCCAGACACCCAGGGTAAAATTAATAGCAAACTGGGACCAGAGTACAAGTTTTTTGAGTCCTAAGCTGATGTTCTTCCCACCATATTACATTACTATTTTTTTATCCATCTGCAAGCATATATTAAGCACCTAATATATGTTATACTGTACTTAGCCCTAGAGAAACAATGACAAAAGTTAAACAGTATCTGCCCTCCGTGTAAAACTTTTTTTTTAATAAACAAAAATCTATTTTCTCTCCTTCCCTTCCCCCACTAAAAAAAAGAAAAACAAAACCCTTGTAACAAATATGTTTAGTCAAACAAACAAAACCCTGCACTGGCCATGTCCATAAAATGTCTCATTCTGTGTCTATCACCATACTCTCAGAAAGTGGATACTATGTTTGATCATTGGAAGAAGCTTACATTCTTTTAAATTGGAAGATGGGGAGAGACTATTTAAATTTGAAAATCTGAGACCCCTCCACCCCATCTTGGCCAGAAGGAGGCTCCCAGATCAGGGACCAAGCTAACCAACGGAAAAAATAGTAATCTCTGATTTTCCAAACTGACAAAATGGAAGATCACGCTACTTCCTCCTGAGTAACTCATATTCTGAGAAAAGAGAGTTAAGCTAGAGCTCTTCAGAGGCCAATGGGAGGGACTGGGGGAGGAGGAAAGAGAGAGGCAGACATAAAGACAGAGAGAGAAGGAGAAGGAGGAGGAGAAGAAGAAGGAGAAGGAGAAGAAGGAGGAGAAAGAGAAGGAGGAGAAGGAGAAGGAGAAGAAGGAGAAGAAGGAGAAGGAGAAGAAGGAGGAGGAGAAGGAGAAAGAGAAGGAGAAGGAGAAGAAGAAGAAGAAGAAGAAAGAGGAGGAGGAGGAGAAGGAAAAGAAGAAGAGGAGAAGGGATGGAGGAGGGGGAGGAGAAGGGAGGAGAGGAGAAAGGAGGGAAGGAGAGAGAGAAAGAAGAGAGTGCGCTGCGTGTGCGTGCACGCACGCACACACACACACACACACACACTTCTCAATTCTCTTCCAAACTCCCTTGGTCAGGCAATTCTTTTGCACCATCCCTAACTGTAGAATGTACAAGTTAGACAGAGCTGAGAACAAACACCCCGTTATTATACAGTAGGTGGGGACTATTGACAAGGTCCTGGAATAACTCAGACAAGCTGGATGATGGAGCCTGGGAGGCAATCTGCCGTCTTTTTATAGGAGTGGTTGCAGTCAGGTTCAGCCAGAGCCGAGGTAGCCACAGTTATGCCCCATCCTCCCATTTCTATGCTCCCTAAACACACCTAACCAAACAAAGACAACCCCAAGAGGCCCTCACCCAGTCCTTTGGGACCAGTCTCAAGCCTAAGAGGTTTGCTGACTGAAACCAGGTGGGCACACCCCAGGGGAGTGGCTGCCCCAGCAACTGGACTAGCTGGTTTTAAGAGTACTTTGGGAACAGACCAAACCTGACCCCCAGAAGATGGAAGGCAGACAACCAGGGAGAGCTGTTCACTATTACACAAAGAAGAGAGAAGCCCAGACCATTCTCTCTGGCAGTGCAAGGAGCCAGGGACCCAGGGGCAGGGAAGAGAATGAATTACCTTCTTGGAACTCACACTTAACTTGCTCAGCTAGGGGGTGAGAACAATGTGCTTTCTATTACCCATACAGAATCACAGACTTGAGTGAGAAGGGACATTAGAGATCAACTAGTCCAATACCCTCTAATTGTACAGATGAGCAAATTGAGGCCCAAAGAAGCTAAGCAATTTGCCTAGGGTCATGCAGAGTTGGTGACAGAGTTCTTTCTACTAAAGTATGACTTGCGTATTACTCATTTCAAAATAGCTTCCCTCTGCCATGGAGGATTTCTGGCTTTCCACCCCTACTCCTCACTCTTCTAGGGTGTGGCCAAAGAATTATAAACCCGGCATTAGCTTTTTCCTTGAGCCTCAAACTCCAACCCTTGCACCAGCTCTAGTGACAGTTGTAACACCCAGAGTGAAGGACAACAGAGACCCTTAAACCCAAGTGACCATCGACTTAGAGCTGGAAGAGGCCCTAGTGGTCCTCTAGTCCAATTAATTCATTTTTACAGATGATGAAAATGAGCCTCAGAGAGGTGAAGCCACTTGCCCAAAACAGATACTAAACTGCAGAGCTGAGATCCAAAATTCAGTCCTGCAACTGCAAATGCTGTCTCCGTTGGATTGCACTTTAGCCACCTTTCCTTCCTGCCTCTGGGAACAAAGCAACTTTGACCTTGACTACTCAAGGTTGGCCCCAAAGAACCAGGGTCTCAGCAACCAGAAGAGCAGAGGGAAAGGCCCCTCCCCTTAAGGGAATGGAGCACCTTCAGGGATCACTTGCCCACTAATGTATGGAAATTATTCTGTAAAACTTAGCAATATACATTTCAACTATAATTATTGCTATATTGGTGTAATATTATGTTTGGTGTCAAATTGGATAGGCTCCTGGGCCTGGAAGTAGTAAAGACCTGAGTCCAAGAGCTGCCTCACACACTGACTTAACCTCCGTCTGCCTCATTTTCCTCATTGGTTAAAAAAAAAAAAAAAAGAGAGACAATGGTTACTCTCTCTCACCAGCACTGTTATGAAGATCAAATTAGAACGTAAAGCAGTGTACAAACCTTATGAATGCTAGAGATTATTGTTGTTGTTACTGTTATTTGACAATCTCCACCCCACAACCCTTAATCAATTAGCGGCCCTTGTCTTTTTTTTTGGGGGGGGGTCCTCCTCAATCTGGTCAAAATGTCTTTCATTCAGGATTTGCATTTGGGAGAAGCAAGCACTTGTGGGTGTCCTCCCAATTTGAGTTATCTATAAGGGTTGGGAGAAAAAGCCTGGGAGAGAGACTGAGTTTGGCTGGCGTCTTTTATGACTGAAAAGTTATTACCAGGTAGGGCAGCGCCCAAGGAAACCTCAAGTCTGAAGCTCCTGAGGCACAAGGAGGTTCCAGGAACAGGAACAATGACTATTATCAGAGTCCCACTCTCTTGAACTAGAGAGGAAAAGGACTAAATTTAATGAGCACCCAGGATGTCCCTGGTTATGAGGATAATAATAGCTAGCATTTATATAGCACTTTGAGGTTTGCAAAGCCGATTCCATACATTTGAATCTCACAACAACCCTGGGAGGTAGGAGCTATTATCCTCATTTTACAGATGAAGAAACTGAGGCTGAGAGCTGGTTAAATGACTTGCCCATGAGTCTGAGGCAGGATTGGAACTTGGGCCTTTCTGACTCCAAATCCAGCACTCCAAGTACTGAACCACCTAGCTGAGAAGGAGAAAGAGAACTCAGTGCAGGAAGCAGCACTGTAGAAACACCATTGCACTAGGCGCTATCAGTCCTGAGTTCCAGTTCATTAACTAACAAGATGCCCAGGAATTTAAGCTCTTCTCGTCTGCTGCTTGGTCTAGCCTACCTCACTCGATGTTCTTACCCCTTTTCCCGTCTCTTCTCAGATCCTGGTCTCTATGTCCTGTGGTCTTCACTGAGTACCTGACCCCTGGACTATAGTTCTGACCTGCAAGAACTCCAAATGCCAAGGCGGGGCCTCCGCCATTTTCCCTGACATACTTTTCAATGGCAAGAGTTTGGCTTCCCTTTTCAGATGCTTAGGGGAATTGAAGCTAAGAGAGAGCAAGCCAGAAAGCAGAATATTCCCCATCTTGATAAATGGTACCCACAAGTCTGGCCCCAGAGTGCTCCAATCCTAGGTGGAGGCTCACTGGGCTGATGTGAACCTACTCCTTAAAGGTCTATAATCTGTGAGACACAAACCTCAGTGCACCCTCACAACATAAAGGTATACTTATGTACAACTCACAAAAGTTTCAGTTTGGTCTTGGATTAAGGAAGAGAAATACCTAGCCCTTTCACATGTAAGATGTGTGTATTCCCATGGCAATGCCCTCTCTTCCAGCAGGGCCCCCATTCCTCAAGCATCAATTGTCCCTCCTCTCCTCCATATACCCCATTTCCTCCATTACCTCCTGCCCAGGCTGCCCTAGGAAACTCCCTCATCTGCTTATAATGCCATATGAACTGCCAATCTGAAGTTAATTAAAATAAATATATAGGTACATATATCAATTTATAGAGATATACACATATGTATTTAATCTGAGGTTACAGGGTGGCTCCAGACACAAAAGGGTAGAATTTCAGAGCTGGAAGGTACAACTGAGTTATTTCCAACAAAAAGTCAAACAAAAACCAGGCAGGCCACAGGATCACAGATTTAGACCTACAAAGAATCACAGAGGTCACTAGTCCAACCTCCTCATTTTGCAGATGAGAATATGAGGTCCAGCAAAGTTAAAGTCACCCAACTAGTAAGTGACAAACCTGAAGCTGACCTCCAAATCCAGAGTGCCTGCTACTGCACATGTGTTCAAAGGACACGAGTTGGAAGCATTTATCTTGTGCTTTTGCTAACATCAGGGGTGCGGAAGCTGTGGTCTCAAGGCCACATGTGGCCACGTAGGTCCTCAAGCGAGGCCCTTTGACTGAATCCAAACTTCACAGAACAAGTCCCCTTAATAAAAAGATTTGTTCTGTAAAACTTGGACTCAATCAAAAGGCCATACCCAAGGACCCAGAAAGTCACATGTGGCCTCAGGGCCACAGGACCCCACTCCTGGAACTCTATTCTTTGCTCTGTCACTTTCTATTCTGTATAATACTTGCTGGATTCCTTAGTCAACTAGAAGCTCTTTGAGGGCAGAGTCTATAGAAAGACTTCAACTCCGTACTCTCAGCACTGAGAATGAGACCTTACAACTAGTAATTGTTTTTAAAATGTCTTTTGGGCTAATTGAGCATTCAGTACCCAGGAGAAAAATCATTACAATTCAAGGTTTCAAATAATCACAGCATGTCAGGCCAAAGCCGTGAAGCCAGTGTTCAGATACAATGTATAGGATGCTACCAGAGTCATCTTCCTAAAGAACAATGGTAATCAAGTTCCTCTTCTGCTCAAAGATCTTCGATGCATCAATCCCCAGTGAATAGCAAAAGAATCAAGTTCGAAAGTTCTAACTAAGGTGGAGCCAAGATGGTAGAATAGAAGCAGAAACTCACCTCAATTCTCCCAAATTCCCCTCCAAACAACGTTAAAACAATGCCTCCCCTTGAATTCTGGAGCAGCAGAGCCTACAAAAGGTCAGAGTGAAACAACTTTCTAGCCAAAGATAACTTAGGAGGTTGGCAGGAAAGGTCTATCTCACCAGGGTGGCAGTTAGGCCTGGATTGCTTCTAGAAACTCAGATGCTGAAATGCCAACAGCAGGCATTGGAGGTACACATCAATGGCAGCAGCAGCTTCTGGAGCACTCAGCTCACAGATGGTAAGTGGGGCTGGACAACGGTTCAGAAAGAGATTACAAGAGACTCTTCGCAGCACTGGGTTCAGGACCCAGTGCTGTTGCGTGGCCCATACGCAGTTCCAGAGTGAAAACGAATACTAGCACTGGCAGCTGCAGGGGTTTGGGGAACATGGTTACAGTTCCAGGGCAGAGAGGAGTGCCTGTGGTCAGGCACAGGGGAATAGGGACCCTTGTCTCAGCACCAAAGCACAAAGGAGCACTTTACAGCTACAGGGGGGCAGGGGCCCTGGTCATAGTTCCAGGGCTAAGAGGAGCACAAGCACCTGCACCTACAGAGAAATAAAGTCTCTTCCCACGTAAGGACCAGAGCACAGGCCAAGGGAGTAGTGACCACACCTTCCTTAGATCACACCACCTCAGAAGCGCCGAAAACTTACAGATCCCCAGAATTAGCTCTTTGCAGCACAAAAAACCTGAAGCTTGGGGCAGCACTTTCCCCACCCAGGGCGGAGAGCCCAACTTCAACATTAAGTTAAAAGTCAAGAAATAGGCTAGAAAAAAGAGCAAGCAACAAAAAAGGGAACCTGACCATAGCAAGTTACTATGGTGAGAGGGAAGATCAAGACACAAACTCAGAAGTCAATGATGTCAAAACTGCTACAATCAAAGCCTCAAAGAAAAAAAAATGTGAACTGGACACAAGCCCCAGAAGAATTACTAGAAGAGCTCAAAAAGGATTCTCAAAGTCAAATAAAAGAGGTAGAAAAAAAATTGGGGAAAAATGAGAAGGATGCAAGAAAATTGTGAAAAGAGAGGCAACAGTTTGGGAAAAGAAGCACACAAAAAAAGTAATGAAGGAAATAACATCTTAAAAAATAGACTCAGCCAAATAGTAAAAGAGGCACAAAAATCCTCTGAAGAGAAGAACTCCTTAAAAGGCAGAACTGGCCAAATGGAAAAAGAGGTATAAAAGCTCACTGAAGAAAATAATTCCTTAAAAATTAGAATTGGGCAAATGGAAACTAATGACTTTATGAGACATCAAGAAACAATCAAACAAATCAAAATAATGAAAAAACAGAAGAAAATGTGAAATATCTTCTTATAAAAACAACTGACCTGAAAAATAGATCAAGGAGAGAGAATTTAAGAGTTATTGTACTGGGGAAGCTAAGAGGTACACTGGATAGAGCACCAGCCCTGGAGTCAGAAGGACCTGAGTTCAAATCTGGCCTGAGACACTTACTAGCTGTCTAGTAAACAAACAAACAAACAAACAAACAAAAACAAACAAAAAAGAGTTATTGGACTACCCGAAAGCTGCGATAAAAAAAAAAGCCTAGACATCTTTCAAGGAATTATCAAGGAAATTATCCAAATATCCTAAAACCAGAGGGTAAAAGAGACACTGAAAGAATTCACTAATCACCTCCTGAGAGAGACCCCAAGATGAAAATTCCCAGGAATATTATAGTCAAATTTCAGAGCTCCCAGTCAAGAAGAAAATATTACAAAATATATAAAAAAAACAATTTAAATATCATGGAGCCACAGTCAGGATAACAAAATATCTAGAAGATCCTGATCCTACTTTAAAGGACTGGATGGCTTGGGATAAGATATCCCAGAAGGCAAAGGAGCTAAGATTACAACCAAAAATAATCTACCCAGCAAAATTGTGTATAATCCTTCTAAGGAAAAAATTGACATTTAATGAAATAGAGGACTTTCAAGTACTGCTGATGAAAAGGCTAGAGCTGAACAGAAAATCTGACTTTCAAAAACAAGACTCAAAAGAAGCATAAAAAGGTAAACATGAAAGAGAAATAATAAGGGATTCAATAATGTTTACATTCCTAGATGGGAAAATGATACTTACAACTCCTAAGAACTTTATCATTATTAGGGAAGTAAGAAGAAATATACATAGAGGTCATGGGTGTGAGATGCCTGTGATGGAATAATATAAAAAAAAGGGGTGAGAAAGAGGGATACACTGGGAGAAAGGTGAAGGGAAAGGAATAATGGGGAAAATTATCTCACATAAAAGAGGCACAAAAGAAAAAGCTTTTATAGTGAAGGGGGAAATGGGGCGGAAGGAGATGTGGTGGGCAACACTTAAACCTTACTCTCATTGGAATTGGTTCAAAGATGAAATAACATACATACTCAGTAAGGTATAGAAATCTATTTTACCCTATAGGGAAGTGGGAGGGGAAGAAGATAAGAGAAGGAGGTGAGGCTAATACAAGGGAGGGCAGATTAAGGGAGGTCATGGTCAGAAGCAAAACACTTTTGAAGATGGACAGGCAAGACAGAGAGAGAGAGAAGAAGGAGGAGGAGGAGGAGGAGGAGGAATGGGGAAAATAGGATGGAGGAAAATAAAGTTAGTAATCATTACTATGAATGTGAATGGGATGAACTAACCCATTAAACGGAAGCACATAGCAGAATGAATTTTAGAAACCAAAATCCAACAATATATTGTTTATAAGAAACACACTTGAAACAAAGAGACACATACAGAACAAAAATAAGGCGCCGGAGTAGAATCTATTCTGCTTCAGTTGAGGTAAAAAAAAAAAAAAAGATAAGGGAGTAGCCATCATGATCTCAGACAAGGTAAAAGCAAAAATAGACTTAATTAAAAGAGATAAGCAGGGAAACTACATTTTGCTAAAAGGCACCATAGGCAAGTAATATCAATACTAAACATATATGCAGCAAATTGCATAGCATCCAAATTCTTAAAGGAAAAGTTAAATTAATTATAAGAGGAAATAGACAATTAATCTATACTAGTGAGGGACCTCAACTTTCCCTTCTCAGACCTAGATAAATTTAACTATAAAATAAACAAGAAAGAAGTTAAGGAGATGAACAGAATTTCAGAAAAGTTAAATAGGATAGACCTCTGGAGAAAACTGAATAGGAATAGAAAGGAACATATCTTTTTCTCAGGTGTACATAGCACTTACACAAAAATTGACCATTTATTAGGGCATAAAAAACCTCACAACCAAATGCAGAAAAGCAGAAATATTAAATGCGTCTTTTTCAGATCATAATGCAATAAAAATTATATTCAATAAAAGGTAATAGAAACATAGATTAAAAATTAATTGGAAACTAAATAATTTTATCCTAAAGAATCTTTGGGTCAGGGAACAAATCAGAAATAATCAATAATTTCATTAAAGAGAATGAAAATAATGAGAAACCATACCAAAATTTATGGGATACAGCCAAAGCAGTACTTAGGGGAAATTTTATATCTCTAAATACTTACTAAACATCAATAAAATAGAGAAAGAGCAGATCAATGAATTGGGTGTGCAACTCAAAAAACAAGAAAGAAAACAAATTAAAAATCCCCAATTAAAAACCAAATTGGAAATCCAGATCAAACTAGAGATTAATAAAATTGAAAATAAGAAAACTATTGAACTACTAAATAAAACCAGGAACAAGTTTTATGGGGGGAAACCCCAATAAAATAGATAAACCAATGGTTAATTTGATTAAAAGAAAACCAAATTATCAGTATCAAAAATGAAAAGGGTGGATTCACCACCAATAAAGATGAAATTGAAGTAATTACTAGGAGCCATTTTGTCCAATTATATGCCAATAAATCTGACAATCTAAGTGAAATGGATGAATATTTATAAAAAATACGAGTTGCCCAGACTAACAGAAGAAGAAATAGAATACTTAAATAACCCAATCTTAGAAAAATAAATTGAACAAGCCATCAATGAGCTACCTAAGAAAAAAAAATTCCCAGGACCAGATGGATTCACAAGTGAATTCTACCAAACAATTAAAGAACAATTAATTCCAATACTATATATTTATATAATTTTAGCTATAGCAATAATGGGGGGGGGAGACAGGGAGACCAGGGCATAAGGGGAATGGAAATTGAAGGAATTGTAATAAGCAATGAGGAAACAGAACTATCACTCTTTGCAGACAACATTATAATATACTTTAAGAATCAACTAAAAAATTAGTTGAAATAATTAACAACTTCAGCAAAGTTGCAGGACACATCATCAGCATTTCTATATATTACCAAAAAAGTCCAGCAGCAAGAGATAGAAAGAGAAATTCCATTTAAAATAACTGTAGACAATATAAAATACTTGGGAGGCTACCTGCCAAGACAAACTCAGAAACTATATGAACAAACACTTTTTACACAAATAAAGTCAGATCTGAACAACTGGAAAAATACTAATTGCTCATGGATAGGCCATGCCAATGTAATAAAAATGACAACTCTATCTAAAGTAATTTACTTATTCAGTGCCACACAAATCAAACTACCAAAAATTATTTTATAGAGCTAGAAAAAAATAATAACAAAATTCATCTGGAAGAACAAAAGATCAAGAATATCAAGGGAATTAAGGAAAAACAATGTGAAGGAAGGTGGCTTACCCATAACAGATCTCAAACTGTATTACAAAGCAGTAATCATCAAAATAATCTGGTACGAGTTAAGAAATACAGTGGTGGATCAGTGGAATACAATAGGTATAAAATACACAGTAGTAAATGACCATAGTAATCTAGTGTTTGATAAACACAACGATTCAAGCTTTCGGGACAAGAATTCACTATTTGACAAAAACTGCTAGAAAAATTGGAAAACAGTTTGGCAGAAACTAGGTAAAGAACAACATCTCATACCATATACCAAGATAAGGTTAAAATGGGTATATGATTTAGACATATAGGATGATGCTATATGCAAATTAGGAGAGTATGGAATAATTTACCTGTTAGGTAAGAGAAGAATTTATGACCAAACAAAAGATAGAGAGGATTATGAGATGTAAAATGGATGATTCTGATATTAAATTAAAAAGACAAACAAAACAATTGTAGCCAAGATCAGAAGAAAAGCAGAAAGCTAAGAAAAAAATTTTTATAGCAAATGTCTCTGATAAAGGCCTTATTTCTCAACTATGAAGAGAACTGAGTCAAATTTATAAGAACAAAAGTCATTCCCCAATTGATAAATGGTCAAAGCATATGAATAAGCATTTTTTTCTTTAATTTTTTTTTTTAGTTTTCAACATTCACTTCTATAAGATTTTGAGTTTTAAATTTTCTTCTCTATCTCTTCCCCCCTCCCCAAGACGGTGTGCAATCTGATATAGGCTATACATATACATTCATATTAAACATATTTCCATGTTAGTCACATTATAAAGAAGAATTAGAACCAAAGGGGAAAACCATGAGAAAGAAGAAACCGAAAAAAAAAAAAAAAAGAGAGAGAGAGAAAATCTTATGCTTCGATCTGCATTCAGACTCCATAGTTTTTTCTCCGGATGAGGATAGCATTTTCCATCATGAATCTTTTGGAATTTTCTTAGATCCTTGCATTGCTGAGAAGAGCTGAATCTACCACAGTGGGTCATCTCACCATGTTGCTGTTACTGTAAACAATGTCCTTCTGGTTCTGCTCACTTCACTCAACATCAGTTCACATCTTTCCAAGTTTTTCTGAAGTCTGCCTGCTCATCATTTCTTATGGAACAATAGTATTCCATTACATTCATATACCACAACTTGCTCAGCCATTCCCCAATTGATGGGCATCCCCTCAATTTCCAATTCTTGGCCACCACAAAAAGAACTACTATAAATATTTTTGTACATGTGGGTCCTTTTCCCATTTTTATGATCACTTTGGGATACAGACCTAGAAGTGATATTGCTGGGTCAAAGGGTATGTACAGTGTTACAGCCCTTTAGGCATAGTTCCCAATTGCGCTCCAGAATGGTTGGAGCAGTTCACAACTCCACCAACAATGCATTAATGTTCCAATTTTCCCACATCTTCTCCAACATTTAACATTTTCTTGTTTTATCACATTAGCCAGTCTGATAGGTGTGATGTGGTACCTCAGAGTTGTTTTGATTTGCATTTCTCTAACCAACAGTGATTTAGAGCATTTTTTTCATATGACTATAGATAGCTGAACAGGCAGTTTTCAGAAGAAACTGAGTGATGCAATCAATACAGCACGGGCTCTAGAGTCAGGAGGACCTGAACTCAAATCCAGCCTCAGATACTTACTAGCTATGTGGCTGTGGGCAAGTCACTTAATCCCAATTGCCTGCCCCCCTCCAAAAAAAAATGTAACAACTCACTTTTAAATTTAATTTGCGTTATTATTTTCTCCATCACTTTCTCAAGTCTAGATAATCAGCAAAACAACAGATAAAGCCGCAATTTGTATCCTTTGTTTATTTCCAAATTACAAGATGGGTTCCCCAGAGTAGGAGCTAGCTTCAACACACCCCCTGCAGCAATATTAGTGCTCATGGACTTCTGTGTTCACAAGGTCTAGAACAGATCCTCAGAGGTTCCCGCAGCCTGTGCCTTACCTCACACAAAACCAGGGGTGAGCATTCAAGAGACAAACAAGTGTGAGGCCTGATATTATTACGCCTCTGCCAATTTCCATGCAGCACCATAGGTTTCAGTCTACAAACGGCTTTTTTTCCCCCCAGGGAGTGTTATGGGGCAGGGGTAAGATTGGGAGGAAGCAGACTTCCTACAAGGCAAAGAGTTGAGCCCTCCAGTCATAAAGTAAAAGCACAAGACAGGAGCTAAGAACACAGAATTCAGAGCTGAATGGAAACGTAGGGATCTGCCAGTCTCTCTTTTTATAGATGAGGACACCAAAACTCAGAGTTCGGCAGTGATTGGCCCAAAGGTCACAGAACCAGTTAGGGGCACACACATTTCTTATTTGAGTCGTCTTGTACAAAATGATTAATATGGAAATGTTTTACATAGTTGCACATGTATAACCTATATCTGATTATTTACTGTCTCAGGGAGGGAGGAGGGGAAGGAGGAAGGCAAAGAGAGAATCTGGAACTCAAAACTTTAAATAAAAATGTTAAAAAATTGGGGAAAAAAAGAGAATTAAAAAAAAAAAGATTAGATTCAGGCTCAGCTGCCAGGGCTTCAGATCATTTACCTGTGGGAACTCTGACAAGTAAACACTCTGCAATTTAAGGTGATTTTTTTTTAAAGTATCTTATGATAAGCTATAAGAGCTCAACTTGAGAAACCCAATCTCACAGTAACAAGCCTAAAAATATGTGGAACTAAAGAGCTGATTGTTAATAAACACTCAGATAACCATGCTGATGTTGTGGAATAAGCTGAGCCTCCCCCACCCCCACTTCCCCACCCTCCACGCCTTCCACAAGAGGAATTTTTCAAGCATTTACCAACAAGTAACTCAACACTTCAGAGATAGATACATTCAGCCATGGAAATCAGACAGTGGAGCTTAAAGTCAATTTAGTATTTTTTCTCTGCCTCTCTTTGCTTAATTTTCATGGGAACATCCAAAGCCTTGGGCTGTCACACTTTGGACAATGGTTTCTGTTCCAGGAGGAAGAATCCAAGAGGCTTCCCGTCTGAGGCAGACTTTACCATAGTTTCAAGGGCCTCTTGTCTCTCTGATCCATCACATATATTGCCGTTGCCCTAACTGCTTACCTTACTTTAACCCACTGTTCCAGCCTGATGCTTGGCTTCCATGGATACCTTCGATCTGGATCTTACCCACCTTACCTCTTTCTATACCCCCATTACCTGCTTCTGCCTTGGTTCTGGTTTAGACTCTTAGACATCGACGGAGATTGAGATGGGGAGTGATGGGCAGAGAGAGGAGAGACCATAGTAAGAAAAACTGGAAGGTGGGAAACATTGGGGGAACATGGGTGAGACCACTGAAATTGTGATGGAATTTCAGTGGAGGTTCTATGAAAACTGAAAAACGAGAGTCTCTTCTTGATGATCTGAATGAGATTTTAAATTTCAAGTTGTCCACCTAACATGCTTCCGGGTCCGCTCCCCAGTCAACAATGTGTCTGCTCATGCTAAGAGGAGGAAGGCCACCATGTCTGGGGCTGATCCTTCTCGAAACAGTTTTTGGGGGTTTTATTTGGCGGGGTAAGGAGAAGAGAGACCCAAATCCTACCTCCACCAACCACCACAGGTGGAAGTAGAGGGGATGTCTTGAAGCTATTAATGCTATTCTTGTTTGGCAAATATTTAACTAAGGCTCACCCAGCAACAACAGATCCCCTGAGTGTGCCTAGAGGTGGGAGGGAAAAAGAAGGGAAGCAACTGAAGCAGAAGATCCAGGGAAAATGCCAAAAAAGGCATAAACAAGTGGGGCTGGCAGAGCTGAGAGAGGACAGGCCGCCGCTGCCCCACATCCTGCCCGTTCAGCCTACACCTCTGAGGACTCTTGAATGGCAGGAAGTTGATTCCCATCTTAAAACAAACAGTGAAACAAAAGCTCTCTCATTCTCTCCACTTCAGTCCGTTCCTCTGAGCCCCCTCCCCAATTCCCAGCCGACTGCCCCCAGAAATCCGGCTAACCATACCCATGCTCTGGAGCCAGAGTGATCTTTTCCTGCCCTCTGTGGCATCCACATCACTCACAAGCGCCATGACACTGAAGAAGAGATGGGCAGACCCCCAGATGGGTCCAGGCTGAGAGGGTGTCGACTCTAGAGCAGACTAAGGCCTCCCAGGCACACCAGCCTGGCCAGCCTCTACTGCCTACTGCCATCTAAAGCATTTACCCAAACACTCCTGTCACAAGACTGGCGACACCTACCCTGCACTTTGTAGGTCAGGAGGCATTTCGAGTCTTTGCTGCTTCGGAAGGCATTCCTCTTTCCGATCAGGGGGTGAATTCAAGCCTGTACCTGTGGTTTCTGCTATTACTCTCTGTCTCCCCTTATTCCAAATCAGGCTGGTCCTTGGACAGGTTGAGTTACAAATTATCTCTAAGGTCACTTCCAAATCTAAATCACATTCCAACAGAATGTAAGCTCCTTGAGGACAGGCACTTCTTCATTTTTGTCTCTAGAACGGGAAGGGACCTCAGAGGCCATTTAGTTCAATTCCCTTATTTTATAGATGAGGAAAGTAGGGCCAAAGGTAGTTAAATGACACAGGTAATAATCATCAGAGTTGATATAGGACCCCAGAGTCAGGGCTCATCCCACCTTCCACACTATACCCCTACCACCAAACACTGTGCCTTAAGTCTACTGCATGAATTAGTGAATGAAGAAATCTTAGCATATGACAATCTTGTTTCATAGGATAGAAGAA
Organism: Vombatus ursinus; assembly: GCF_900497805.2. Taxonomy (NCBI): domain Eukaryota; kingdom Metazoa; phylum Chordata; class Mammalia; order Diprotodontia; family Vombatidae; genus Vombatus; species Vombatus ursinus. The sequence goes on along the minus strand of NW_020954571.1, from coordinate 12,293,897 downwards.
AAGAGCCTTGCCCAAGGTCACAAGGGAAGTAATTTAAAGAGGCAGGATTCAATCCTGGGTCCTCTAAGCTACCTCTTGCCTCTCACCTCACTGGAGACACTAACCAGAGAGTCACAGACCTATAGGATGTTAGTGCTGGAAGGAAACCTGGAGAGCATGTAGTTTATTTTAGAGATGAAGAAACTGGCCAGTGTCATGGCGCTTGTGAGTGATGAGGACACCACCAGACAGTGGAAGCTGTCCTTTACATTCCATCTTATCTTCTTGGCCCGGAAAAAAAACAAACTAGAGAGAAAAAATAGGAGCTAAATAGCCCCCTGTTGACTGGGAAACAGTGAGTCTCCCTTTTCGACTATGAGCAGCCTCCCTATTTGGAGGTCACAGAAAGACCTGAATATACAAAATGTTGCTGCAACTCCATTGCTATAAGTCAGAGCCCGGCTGTGGCTGCCTCCTTCACTGCAACCTGCACCCGTCACTGCTACATAGGCCTACCTACAAGTCTGCCCAGCCTTCTCTTTACCTCCTTACAACTGTTAGATCATAGAGAGAAAGCATCCCAGTAAAGGCAGCACCGCCATAATGAGACACGATATAAAGTGTTTTACAAACATTAAAGCACTACATAAATGCCAACTATCATAATGGAAAGAATGAACAATGAACCAGAAGACAGGAAACCTGGATTCATTCAATCAATCAATCAATAAACACTTATTAAGCACCTACTATGTGCCAGGCACTGAGCAAGTCTGTTATTGATTAGCTGGGTGACCTTGGCCAAGGCATTTAACTTCTGTGAGCCTCAGTTTCTTCATCTCAGTTACTTCAAGGCTCGGGTAGCCTCGTGGCTCAGTGGATACAGTGATGGACCTGGAGTCTGGAACACCTGAATTTAGAGCGGGCTTCTTGCTAGCTGTGTGACCTTGGGCGAGTCACTTTACTACCTGCCTGTTTCCTCATCTGTAAAATGGGGAGAGCAGTAGCACCTACCTCCCAGAATTGTTATGAGGATCAATACAGATTATATTTGTAAAGCATTTTGCAAACCTTAAAGTGCTATATAAATGCTAGCTATTATTATCTACGTTATGGATTTATAAATCATGAACTAGTCTGGTATGCCCCATTATGCTGAGCACAATGCCACAGCCTCCGAGATTGGGCACTCAAATAAAATACTTGTTTTATTTCTTGGTGATTCCCACAGGAGTCTCCAATTACTGCCTGGTTAACTTCCACAGAACAATTATACAGCAGAGCAGTCCAACAGCAGCCTCCTCATCCCTCCCCCACCGCTCACTCACCTGTACTGCAGGCAGAGGTAGGTGCCTCGTGCTAAGTACAAGACCTAATTTGGAACTGGAACCCTCAGCCTCCAGAGCTCAGAGAAGACCAAAAGGCCTGAGGTTGAGAAGCCAGCTAAGCAGCAAAGAACACCAGGCAACTGACTGTTTTCCCCCCGAAGGTTTCCCTCAACATCCATGATAGTTTCAGAACACCCTCCACAGGGCATCCCTCCTCCCCACCAGCTGTAATCTAAACTCCACAACAAATAAGGGGATGCTGTTAGTGACAAGTCCTGTGACTTTTACATCACACTGGGGTCAAATGGTGTACATCTCTCTGCTGCGCAGGTGTTCATCGATGTTTCTGGTGATGCATTTAGTATCGGACGATATGGACTGGAAAGGGGGCTGAACGAAGGACACCTTTGAGAATCAGATTTCCTGTCACTCAATGAGTGACACAAAAACTCTCACCCAGCACTACATATCATGAAAGGTATCACCTGGTGACCAGAGATCTTGGTTTCTAATTTTTGTACCCTTTCCATGTTCTCACATATCCCCCTTTTCCCACTTTCCTCAAAGGTTACACAGAAAGAGGAAATGGAGAGAGATCAATCAGAATGTTAAAAAGCCACCAAAACCATTCAAGTGGCTAACTCTCAATTACTCAGGGGCAGTGGGTGGATTATCCAGGTCCCCATCCATTCACATACATAGTCAGCACCACCACCACCTCCTTCTGTCTCGAGAAGGGGAGCCAGTGACTAAGGAGGAGGGGATGAGACTTAGCAGGGTGGGACACCTCCCCCACCTCCACCTCTGTCCTAAAGATAAATGGACAAATATCAGGTAGAATCTCCAGGGGTTCAGACCACTGTCACTCCCTTCTTTCAAGGAAGCTCGGAAAAAAATAAGTGGATAGCTGGATACCTGGGTTGGGAGGGGAAGGGAGGAACCATCTGACTGAGCTCATATATAGCTGCCTCACATCGTGGGAACAAGGTGAAAAGAAAAACCAAGCTTCCAGTGATTTAGAGGAGACAGACAGACCTTTAAGCATCTTGCCCCCACCCCTCTTATGCAAGGCCATTTGGGGAGCCTATGCAGCTAAAACAAATTATATTTGTATACAGATGAAATAAAGTTATTGTGCACATCTAAGGCAGCCTTGAAGAGAAAAGCCGAAAAAAGGGAGGCAGGGGGCTTTGGGGAAAGTAGAGAGAAGGCATTGTCACCAGGGAAACGCTGCTGTCAATACAGGGGATTCTGCGTGCTGATCAAATCTATTTCTGTCTCTCCGGTCCTTTTTTTGGTTGGGTTTTAGACATCAGCTGGCTGGCACCACCTCTTCCGCTATCTGCTGTGGCTTTGAGTGCTGTTTGGTCCCCATAGCAGTGGGGAAGCTCTGTGGAGTTTGCGACCTGGGTTTATCATCTTAATTCACCCTACTCTGGGGAAAGCTCCAGGCATGAGATCCTGCCAAGAGGGACCACTAATAAACGGAACACCCCTCCCCCCACTACTATAGACTCCAATGGCTTTCTATTAGCTCTAGGACCAAATACAGATTCCTCTGTTTACTATTTAAAGCTCTTCACTACCTGGCCCCTTCCTATCTTGTCATGGTTTTAACAGTTTTCCCCACAGTCCACATATGGGCCTACATGCTGTTCCTCACACACAATAGTTTACCCCTCATCTCTATGTCTTTGTACTTGCTGTTTCCTACACTTAGAAAGCTCATCCTCCTAACCTCCACCTCCAAGAATCCCTAGCTTCCCTGAAGACTCCTTTCAATGCCACCTACTCCACGAGACCTTTTTAGATTCCCCCAACTACCAGGGCCTTTCCCTTCTAATGCTACTTTCCAGCTTTGTTGTTGTTTAGTTGTTTCAGTCCTGTCTGACTTCTCAGTGACCCCATTTGGGGTTTTCCTGGCAAATATACTGCAGTGGTTTGCCATGCCCTTCTCCAGCTCATTTTACATAGGAAGAAACTGGAGCAAACAGGGTTAAGTGACTTGCCCGGGGTCACACAGCTAGCAAGCGTCTAAGGCCAGATTTGAATTCAGAAAATGAGTCTTCCTGACTCTAGCCCCCAGCACTCTAACATCTATGCAACCAGTTTATGTACATGTTGTCTCCCTCATTAGAATGTAATCTTCTTGAGGTCAGAGATTTTTTTTTTGCTTTTTCAAGGTATCCCCAGTGAGTAGCACAGTGCCTGGTTTATAGTATATACTTAATAAATGTCTGTTGATTGACTGATAGAGTACAAAAGGGTTTTTTTTTTTTAAAACAGTTCTCTCTCTCTCTGTCTCTGTCTCTCTCTCTGTCTCTGTCTCTCTCTCTCTCTTCCCTCTCCCCCACCCCCCTCTCTTTCTCTTTTAAATAAAGTTACCCAAACCACCTGAGTTTCATTAGCAGAGTCTCATCCATCTCCCTCTGGGCATCCCTGATGTCATTGGCAGGTGAGCATCTCACTCATGCTTAGAGGAAAGCAGCAGGCCCAGCCATATTCTCTGGGTCCCGAACCAGGTTTCTTCCCAACCTTCTCTCTTAAGGATTTGACAAATCTCAATGCAACCCTGGCTCTTCCTTGAGTCCGAGTAATATTCTTGGTACCCTAGTTTTTCCTGATGGAAGCTCCAAGCCCTGGCTGCTAGAAAGCCCCCATGCTACCCATCCTCTTTGGGGTTAGAGAAGCCCAGCCGTTGTGATTAGCGGTTCTCTCCTCCCACCCCAAAACCCGAAAGTCTGAGCTTCTCCATCTATCCCTGGCCTGCCTGAATACTAACTCCAACTTCTGGATTGTTTTGCCAGCAGGAAACCCAATCCTCAGTTCTGGAATGTGGGCACAAACAGAGTGACTTTATGCATATGGGAAGGAAAGTTTATTCAAATAACAAAACTCCCTCCAGCCTATCCTTCCAAGCTGTGCAAGAGGTCTTGGGCCCTCACCCTCAGTCAAGCTGGCTGCTGGCTGCTGGCCGCCTCCAGCCTCCAGCCTCCTGCCTCCTCCCTTTCCCCATGCTGAGAGTCATTGGGTTGGATTTATTGCACAGAGCCTAGCAATATCAAGATTCACTTTGGGATGGAGAGCAGGGTGGGGCCTCACCAGTGCCTCAATGATATTCCTGTTTTTCCTCTCAATTTCAAGTCCCACCCCCTTCAGGAAACCTTTCTTGACTACTTTGGACTTATACCAACCTTTTCCCAATCCAACACATAGCCTATGCTGTAAAGGTGACTCTTAATCATAGTTGTCCTGTATTATTCTCTAATTCTGCATCGTTGGCTAATTATTTCATATGCGGGCCTTACGGAAACACCCAGACTATAAGCCCATTGAGGCCAAGGATTCTATCTTCTATGATATGATTCTATCTTTATATTCCCCCAGACATAAAGGCCGAGATTTTTTAAATTTCTGTTTTTAAAAATTGTTCAATAGAGGGAACTACAATAAAGGCTTATATAACTTTTTAAAGTTGTACAACTACCATATATAACCCCCCAAAAAACTCCAACTTTTTCTATTTGATACCAAGAGGCAACATGGTGGAACTGAAAAGTTACTGGACTGATTGTTAGAAGACCTGGATTTTAGTCCCAGATCTGCTGCTATTTAGTTGAGTGATTCACTTGGAGCCTGCTTCCTCTCCTATAACATGGCCATGTTGGATTAGATGATTTCCTCCTAGGTCAAGATTAGTCTATGGTTCTCAGGAGTCCTGCTCTCTCCCACTGGGGCAATTCCAGGCTGTAAGCCAGTCTTTCCTTTATAAAGGGTTTTTTAGTCCAAAGGGGAACCACAGGCTAAGCCTTCCTGTTATATTCACCACCTCCATACAGTGGGCACGCCTCTGCCTCTACAGGGAAGGGCATTTGTTAAATTTCAGCTTGATGTGACAGAGAAGATGTCATTGTACTGAGGAGACGGGGCAGAAGATGCCCAGGTTACAGGCCTATGCCAGAACTCCCACTCTTGTAGCTAAGGAAAATGGCTGACGCTTTGTGCTTCCTCAAACAAGTGAGCTGATGTTTATGGAAAGTCAACCAAACAAATTGTTGTGCCCCAATATTTTCTTTCCTCTAACAACTGGTATTTTATAAGCTGTTTGTTGTTGTTGTTGTTTTTAAGTTACTTAAACTAATATGGCCTAGAGATCACCTTTTTTTTTTTTTTTAAATTAAAGGGGCCATCCCTTGACTCACTCCTTAAAGAGGCCTATTCACTGAATGGGTGTTGCCTCACTTAAAGTGAGAACTTGAGAAGACCTTGCCTTAAAAAGGCCAAGGTCTCCCATTTCATCCAGGGCCATTTCCAGTTCTCCTGATCTATATCTCACCCCTGGACCCACACGGCTCTGGAGGAGAAAGTGAGGCTGGTGACCCTGCACAGCCCTCCCTCACTCAAATCAAAGTCAATTGCAAGTCACATCATCAACTCCCTGACGTCATGGTCCTCTTCAAGAACGGAGGGCAAATACCACAACCTTAGTGGAGTACAAAGAGCCAGGCAAGACTTGGGTTTGAATCCCTACTTCATGACACAGGTAAGTCACCACCTCTTTGACCTTCAGTTTCCTCTTCATAAAAATATGGATGCCTGTAAACCATTCAGGTGGTGCTGAGGATCAGTGCTTTGTAAACCTTAAAATGTTCTATAAATGTCAACTGTTCCTTTTCTTATCATCAACATGGAGCCTTGATTTAGACCTTGAAGAGACCCCTTATTTTACAGAGAAGGAAACTGAGGTCGAGAGAGGTAAACTGATTTGCCCAGGGTTAGGCAGGTAGTCAGCAGCAGGGCCGGGATTTGAATTCAGGTCGTCTGGAGCCCTGAGCATGAGCTTTATCCTCCACCAGCTCTGTTACTTACTATTTCTGGGATCCTGGGCAGGTTGCTTCCTCTCTCCAAGTCTCAGTTTCTTCATCTGTAAAAAGGGACTGAACCAGACATTTCTCAGGTCCCTTCTAGCTCTAAATTCCAGGGTTTTATAATCCTACCCTACGGAATACAATTTTCTATTTTACTGATTAGAGACTTCAAAAGGTACTCAGACTAGCCCCATGCTTTCAGGTATCCTAGGTCTTACTGTCCCCATTTTACAGACCATGCCACCTGGAGTAGGTAATGAGAAAGGAGAGGGAGCAGGCAAGAAGAAACAGACAGACTACGAAGAGGAAAGCAAAAGTTATAATGAATCCCCAAAAGGGTCCATTTTTACAGGCAAATGCTAATAACATCGTAGCTCTTTCAGGCTTTCCTACACTTGAATGTAGGACTTCTGCAGAATCATAAGAATTACTAGAAAAGATTTGAAAGGGGCAGTGAGATGGTGCAATGGATAGGGTATCGGCCCTGAACTCAGGAGGACCTGAGTTCAAATCCAGCCTCAGACCAAACACTTGACACTTACTAGCTGTGTGACTTTGGGCAGGTCACTTAACCCCAATTGCCTAACAAAAAAAAAAAAAAAAGAACTCAAAGATCATTTAGGCCAAAATCTTCCTTTAACAGATGGGAAAATGAAGTTCTGAGAAGTGACTTATCCAAGATAATACAGCTAGTACATGAAAAAGTCAAGATTCAAACCCAGGTCATCTGATTTTACTTGGTCACACACCAAGCTATGTGACCTTGGACACTTAAGTCACTTTACTTCTCTGGGCCTAAGTTTTCCCAAATGTAAAAAAAAGAGGGTTGGATTAGATGCCTTCCGAGGTTTCTTTCTGGCTCTTCTTCTATGATCCTAGGATCTACAATTTGGTCATCTTTCCACTACCTGCCTCAGGCTCCACTGTCAGTGAAGGGCCAAGTGAGGTGCTAAGATGCCTTAGGGTCAGTCTTGGATTGCTGGACTCAATGGAGGGAATCCAGAAGAAAGCCTACCTCTACTTCCTGGGGCAGATTCCTTCTACTGTAAGAGCGACACCTTAGTCTAAGACAAGGCCAGAGTTTATTCCTAGGCTGTACTGGGCCTTTTTTTCCTTTTTTCCTGATGTTGGGGGTCAGAGGAATTTTTTTTCCCCTCAAGCAAGTGAGAGAGTTACTGCATCAACATTGACAAAGGAGTCTGGTAGGGTAGTGGGAGGGCAGCATGCTTCATCTGCTACAGGGTTGGGATCAGAAGACAGGCTGAATCCTGGGCACAGGCCTTTAGAAAATGCCTTGCCCATTGCCTTGCTCCAATAACGCTCTGATCCATTTGAAAGTTTTAAAGATGTAGAGGAGAAATGGCATTTTCTTTTTCCTGAGGAATGACACAGAGATCTCCCAAAGCACTGATGGTCCATGAGAAACCTTTCAAGTACCTAGGAATCAGGAGCCTTGGAATCTAAGGCAGCTAAAGGTTCATCACCTCGTCATCCGATCCATGGTGGTCACCTAACCCCACCATTCCTTAGCATCCTCCTCCAAAAGATTTGCTCAAATGAGGTGTTAAATTTTAAAGCACTCTGCCAGGTGAAGGGCTAAATGAAATGTGAAACCATCCCCACCAGCATTTCAGAAATATATCTTTATATCCCTCCTCCCAAGCACTAGATATCACTCACTTCTCTTGCTTTTTGACTCCTTCACCAGCTCTTGGTCTTTCTTCCAGAACCACTTGATACCTTGAGTGATCATATCTCATCTCTCACCTGGCAGAAGGTGAGTTTACTTCACTCGACTATTGGAAGGGCTCTTGTGTGGAACACAGGCAGCCTGGCCTATGTTCCCAGAGTAAGAAAGATGGCCTTGGAGTCAAGAAAACCTAAATTCCCATCCCACGTCAAATACATACTGGCTGTGTGACCTTGGGCAAGTCTCTAAACTTTCTTGGTGCTCTAAGCAACTCTAAGAGCATAATTGGCAGAGGAGGTACAAACCTCTATTAGTAGAGGGAGTTTCCTCACTTGGGAGTTCTCTATAACAATGAAGACATGAGTCCAGTCCCACTATGCCCTATCCCTATTCCTACCCCTATGTGGAAGAAGCAATACACTTGCTCTGCATGGATCCAGAGGGCACAACAGGCCTAATCAATGGGCAGAAATTACAGGAAGGCATATTTTAGCTCAGTATGAGGAAGAACTCTGAAGAACCAGAGCTGTTCAATAAAGAAACAGGATGCTTCATGAGACAGGAAGTTCCTAGCGAATCTCAAGAGACCCAAAGGTCCCCAGAGGTTTCCGAGTCCAACCAAAGGATACAGGAATCCTTTCTGGGACATCCCCAAAGAGGGATCGTCTAGTCTCTGCTCGAAGGCCTCCAGTGGAGGGCAGCCCATCAGCTCCGAAGGCAGCCTATTTCACTTGGGGAAAGTTCTATTAGGAACTTTGTTCACCCCTTACAACACCAAACCTAGATCTGCCTCCCTCTCTGTCACTAAAAGGTGTTCAAGCTATGGCTGGATGAACACTGGGGATGCAGCCTGGTGACACAGCAGACAGAGCTCTGGACCTAGAGTCAGGAAGACCCGAGCTCAAACCTGTCCTCAGACAGTCAGCAGCCCTGTGAGCCTGGGCAAATCACTTAACCTCTTGTCTGCCCACATTTTTGAGATTCTATGATAACAGAGAGAAGAGATGTTATTTGGGGAGGGGAGAATAACATTCACACTCATTATTTTTAACTTTACTATTAAGCCCAGCATAATACATTCTTTTAATATTCTAAAGTTATGACATTTCCTGTAGTAGCTTCAGTCGAGGACTTCCTTGAGACATTAAAGGTAAGGGATTGTTGGGAAAGCCCTCGTGTCATTCAATCAGTCAAGTTCTAATAACCAAGAAAACATCCTGTTCTCCTACCCTACCCCTCCCTTCTATCAATGAACTCAGAATATGTCAACCAGGCTTCCCGGTTCAGAGAAGGCTCACAGATGCAAACCTACCAAAGGGAAGTAAGTAGAAACGCAAGGTAAACGTCTAAATCTCCAGCTCTAGATCTCGGAACCTATGATTCTATGAGATAGAAATGAAGAGGGACTGCATCTTACATATTGGGGCAGCCTGTGCAAAGGTAACCTGCCACAATGAATCACAGAATTTCAGGATCAATCTAGGCAACAAGTCAGGAAGTATTTATGAAGCACCTACTATGTGCCAGGCACTGTGCTAAGGGCAGGAGATACAAGGGAAAAAGAAAGGTGAAAAACACTCCCTGCCCTCCCACAACTATGTACAAGTAGGCTATAAACAGGCTAAATTGGAGATAATTTCAAAGGCTTCTCGCACAAGGTGCAAGCCAGGGAAACCAAGAGATGAACATGAGGAAGGAGAAAATTGTAGGCCTGGGGGACAGGCAATAAAAAATGCAGAGAGTTGGGAGATGGAGTGTCTCATTCCAGAAGCAGCAAGGAGGCCAATGTCATTGGATCCAAGAATACATGGAGAAGAGGAAGGTGGAAGGAGGCTGGAAAGGTAGGAAGGACCTGGTTATAAAGGCTTTTAAAAGCCAAACAGAAGTTATTCTATTTCATCCTGAAGGTGGTGGGCCAATAAAGTCTACTGAATGGGGAATGAGGTATGGGGTGTGACGTGGTCATTCCTGTGCTTTAGGAAGATCAATTTTTTAAAACTGGAAAGAACGTTCGAGATTATCTATTCCAGCCTCCCCACTCAATGAAGGGAACTTGCCTCACTGAATGGTAACGCCGCTTTACATCAACAGAGAATTTTATGGCTACAAAAGACTTCATCCGATGCCCTTTCAGGTAAGTCTCATTATCTCTGTTTTACAGAACAGGAAGCTGGAACCCAGAGAGGTTAAGTGATCTGCCCAGAGTCGGATATCTGCTACGTGGTAGAAGCAGGACTCAAATTCGGGTCTGAATGCAAACCCAGAGCTCTTCCCCTTGTGCTGAGCTGCCTCTGAGGCACGAGTTACTATGGCTTCCTGGACAACAGAAACAAACTAGTGACTTCAGGGGCTTAAGGAGTAAGCTGCTCATTAGCCTTGCAGAGATTCTGCCCAGGGCCAGGTTGCCAGCTTTGCAATTATCCCCAGCAAAGCATGTGTCATTACTGCAATCCCTAAATTGCATACAATGGCATTGTGCGGGAAGGTTGCTTGGTCAGTTGGCTGATCTACCTGGGGAACAAAACCAGGTATCCAAGTTCAGAGACAAATGACAGAGACATGCAAAAGAACTGGAAGAGTGAGGTAAATTTAGAGGCAAGAAGCCAGGGGTTGAAAAAGGTCACAGAAAGTGTTAAGCTACCCCAGCCCATCTCAAAATTCTTTAAATTGATATTTTGTTGATGCTTTTAAAAAATATTATTGACACTTCTCAATAATTTTCCCCATCCCCTCACCCCCAACAGAACCCTCCCTTATAAAAAAGGTGTATGGTTCAACAAAACAAAACAACCCACTGGCCATGTCCGACGACTACGTATGCCTCACTGTGCACCCACAATCCACCTTTCTCACAAGAGGAAAGACTCAATTCTTTAAAATCAAGACTTAAGAGGAAGTATCTTTCTTTTTTTAAAGCACAGAATTTGGATCCATTCAGTCTTTTTTTGTTTGTTTGTTTTGCTTTGTTTTTTGGTGAGGCAATCAGGGTTAAGTGACTTGCCCAGGGTCACACAGCTAGTAAGTGTCAAGTGTCTGAGGTGGGATTTGAACTCAGGTCCTCCTGACTGCACCACCTAGCTGCCCCGGTTCCCATTCAGTCTTATGAAAGATTGAGGTACAAAGCTAGTCCAGAGGCAGAACTAAGATATGGGAGGGAGACTGGGGCAAGGAGAAAGGAGAAAAAAGAGAAGGGTGGAAGGGGTCAAGGAACAGAGATGGAACTCCCTCAATCATCCTCCTCCACAATCTCTCTCTACTTACTGTCTCCTTCCTATTTATTTATTTAGGTAAGGCGAACAGGGTTAGGTGACTTGCCCAGGGCCACACAGCTAGTAAGCATCTGAACTCAGAACCCCCTGACTCCAGGGCCAGTGCTCTATCCCCTGTGACACCCAGTTGCCCCTACTGTTTCTTTCCGTGCAACCTACAAACATGCCTAGGTCTCCTCCATCTTTAAAAAAGAAGAAGAAGAAGAAGCCTTCACTTGGCCTGGCCATCCTCCCTCACCTTATCATCTTATATCTTTCCTCCCTTTCATAGTCAAACTCCTAGAGGAAAAAAAAAAGCAATCTATCCTCATTGCCTCAATTTCTTCTCCTGCCACTCAATTTTCAAGCCCTTTCCAATCTGGCTTCCCACCTGACCACTCGGCTGAAACTTCTCTCTCCAAGGTTGCTAATGATCTCTTACTAAATCTAATGGCCCATTCTTAGTCCTTTCTCCTTCTTGTCCTCTCTGAAGCACTTGATGCTGTTGATGCCCTTCTCCTCTTGGTTATTTTTTCTTCCTTGGGTTGTGGTGACACTCCCATTCCTGATTCTCCTCCTGTTTGTCTTACTGATGCTTCTTAAGTTTCTTTTCCTAGAGCATTACGTCCTGCCACTAACCGTGGACAGCCACCAAGACTATTCAGGGCCCTCTTTTGTCATTGTTGTCGTCGTTGTCATCATCATGGTCATGACCACCACCACCACCATAGTATTTCCATGGTCTTTTAATGTTTGTCAAGCACTTTACATGTCATCTCATTCGATTTCCATAATAATCTTGTGAAGTAGGTACCATGGTTGTCACTTCCATTTTACAGATGAGACTAAAAGAGGCTGAGTGACTTCTCAGGGTGACAGTAGGTATCTGAAGCAGAATTTGAGTTCAGGCTGTCTTGACGCCAAGCCCAACACTCTCTCCCCTGCACCACCTAGCTGCCTCTCCATATCATTCCTCTTGGTTATCTTATTAGTTCCTATGGATTCAACTACCATCTTTAGGCAGATGACAGAGCCAGAATTCAGCATTTATGAAGCACTTACTATGTTCCAGGCACTGTGTTTAATGCTGGCACTATAAATATGAGCCAAAAAGGCAGTTCATGTTCTCATGGAGCTTATACTCTAATGGGGGGAAGATAATGCATGAAAGAATATAATAGGGAACTTGAAAGCGTGCGTGAGGATGGGAGGTGGAAAATCTGTAGAGTCAGGATGGATCTCAGAGAGAAATAAGCACTTCATGAAATGGGGTCCTGAGGAGGAACTCACCAATGAAAGAGGAGGAAGCAGCAGTGACTCCCCAGATCTCGGTATCTATCCCGAATTTATATCTTGAGCACCAGCACCACCTCACCAACTGCTTCTTAGACATCTCTACCTAAAGGTCCCATGGGCATTTTAAGCTCAACTTGTTCAAAATGCAACTCATTATCTCCTTCCCTCAGATCTACCTTTCTCACAAATCTCCCTCTTTCTATTGAGGGTACCACCCCTCACTTAGGCTCCAATCACCCAGGTTCATAACCCTGGACTCTTCCCTGACCCTCACTCTCCATATTCAATCAGTTACTAAGTCTTATTGATTTTACCACCTCCCCAATATATCTTTTAGCTGTCCTTTTTTCTCCACCCCTCCCTTAGTTCTGGCCTTTATCATTTTTTTCTGCCCCTAGTTCTGGCCTTCATTATTTTTCACCTAGCCTATTGCAAGAAACTCTTAATTAGTCCCATGTTTCCCAACACTCTCCCTTCTTCAATCCATCTTCCACTTGGCTGCAGAAAAAAATCCTCTAGTTTAATTAACCATGTCACTTCCCTACTGAAGAAGCTTCAACGGCTTCCTATTTTCTGTAGGCTAAAATACAAACTACTCAGCTTGGCATTTAAAGTCCTTCAAAATCTGGCTCCTCCATTCTACTATTTCAAGTTTATTGCACCTTACTACTTTGCCTGCACCCTACATTCTAACCAAATTGAATTACACGTTGTTCTTTAAACTCAGTCAGTCAGGCAATAAACATTTATTAAATGTCTACTATGTTCGAAGCACTGTGCTAAGCTGTTGTTGTTTGTCCTTCACTTTCAAAGAGGACCATGGCATCAAGAAGGTGATGCCATGACTTGCAAGTGAATTGGACTGAAGTAAGGAAGGGCTGTGCAAAGTCACCAGCCTCACTCTCTCCTCTGGAGCCATCTAGGTCCAGTAGCAAGATAAAGATCAGGACAACCAGAGATGGCCCTGGATGCAGTGGGAGACCTTGGCCTTTTTAAGTTAAGATCTTTCCCAGGTCTCAGTTTGACTGAGGCAGTGCCCATTCATTAAGGCTAGGGAAGAAATCAGGCAAGGAATGGCCTCATGTTAATGGCCTCAATGCTAAGCATGGAGGGTACAAAGAAGGGCAAAAGTCAAGAAGTTCTAGATCTAATTAAAGAGACAACAAGAAAGCAAATATGTACAAACAAGCCATCTACAGGATAATTGGTAAATAATTAACAGAGGAAAGGCACTGGAATTAAGAGCGTTGGGAAATTAAGAAGGTGAGATTGTAGCTGGGATTTAAAGGAAGCCAGGGAAGCCAGTAGGTGATGAGGAGGGAGAGCATTCCAGCCATGAGGGAGAGAAAATTCCCAGAGCCAAGAGATGGAGTTCGTCAAACGAGCAGGGAGCCAGTGTCAACGGATCAAGGAGTATGTGTGAGAGAATAAGATATAAGAAGACTGGAAAAGTAGAACTGGGCTAGGTTATGGAGGGCTTTGAATGCCATCAATCTTGTGCTTTAGGAAAGTCATTTTAGGGGCTGAATGGAGGATGGATTGGAGTGGGGAGACACTTGAGGCAGGCAGACCACCAGCAGGCTAGTTCAATAATCCAGGTGTAAGGTGATGAGGGTCTGCACCGAAGTGGGGCCAGTGTCAGAAAAGAGAAGGGGGAGCATTTGAGAGATGTCAAAAAGGTGAAATTGACAGCTCTTGGGGACAGCTTGGATATGGGGAGTGAGAGACGGGGAGGAATCCAGGATGACTCCAAGGTTGGGAGCCTGAGGAACTGAGACCATGGTGTTGGCCTCTGTTAGGAGGGGGAAGGTTTAGGGAGACTCATCATGAGGTCAGTTTTGGCATTCAATCGAGCAGCTAGCTTCATGTCTTTACACTTGTCCTTTATGCCTGGAATGGACTCCCTCTTCCCTTCTGCCTTTTGGTTCCTTCCTTTAAGGTTTATCTAATGTGCTATTTCCTATGGGACGCTTTTCCTAGTCCCATTATCAGCTAGTGTTCACTCCTTCCTTGGGTTGGTGAGGGTTTTGTTTGTTTTGTTTGGTCTTAGGGTCCCTGGGTCCTACCTAGCACAGTGCTCTGCTTATTAGACTGAAAAGTTTATAGCTTCCTCATGGCCAACCCTGGCACTGGGTCTGGTCTCCTTATCCCAGTTTAGGAGAGGAAAAAAGAAACTGTAACTTTTGCAAAGGCTACAATAAAACCAGTGGTCACAATGTTAATAACCAACCCCACTTGAGCTTTCAGAATCGTCCAAGTGACTAAACCATCTAGGGTAAAGAAATAGGCACATTTAGGACTGAGAATATAGATTTTACTTATATCAACTTACATTTATAGATTCCCAGAAAGTTTTCAAAAGTGTTATCACAATCCTTTTGTTTCTTTTGAAACTCACAATAGCCCTTCAAGATGGAATTTTTAATTTCTATTTCATATTTCAGATCAGAAAACAGGCACAGAGAGATGAAGCAATTTACCCATGTTCACACAGTAATTTAGTGGCAGAGCTGGGAGAAACTAGAGCATATGATTTTGCTGTTGTTCAGTCACTTCAGTTGTGTCCAACTCTTTGTGACTCCATTTGAGGTTTTCCTGGCAAAGATACTGGAGTGGTTTGCCATTTCCTTCTCCAGCTCATTTTAGAGATTAGGATACTGAGGCAAACAAGGTTAAATGAGTTGCCCAGGGTCATTCAGCTAGTAATTACCTGAGGCCGTATTTGAACTCATGTCTTCCTGACTCTAGATCCTGCACTTTATCCACTGCACCACCTGGCTGCATACACACAGATACACAGACGCTTCCTACACACACACACACATACATATGGCTGTCAGTCTCTCTTAAAGCACAATCACATATAAGGCACACGTCTGTGTGTGTACATATGTATATACACATACATATATACACATATATATGTATAAAATATATATACACACATATATGAGAAAGAGACAGAGACACTAATGGCTTTCAAGCTAGATGAGCCACACAAAGCCTGGATTGTTCCACCCTCCAGATGTGGGCAGATGTCAAAAATTATTTTTAAACCCATGTAAATTCTCATGTCTATCCCATCCACTGCACTTAAACATTCCCATTTTATCCTGTTTCCAATTTTTTTTTTCCTTGGTAAACCCAGAACCTAACAGGGGACCTAGGCATATAATAGACAGTTGATAATTAAATGCTTGCTGATTTAACTCATCCCTGGGACAAGAGATTCAGGCTTTGGTCCCTGGGAATCTTCCTGGGACTCAAATTTCCTAGAGTCTTCCTATAAAATAAAGGGTTAGACTAGATAATCCAGAGTCCCTTCCAGTTCTTACATTCTAGGGAGCTAGGACTGGATCTGTAAAAAAGCCAACTTTGAAGTGGATAAAGGCTCTCACAGACAAAGCAGACACACCAAAGAGACCTTCTGTTCTCTCCTTAGCGTCAGGGCCCTGCTCCTTCTTATTCTGCATCTCTGGGGAGGACAGAATGAAGTCTGTCTGTGGTAGAGCAGACAGTCAAGGAATGACACTTGAAAACCCTCAAGAGCTGGGGGGTGACAGAGAGAGAGAAAGAATGGGATAAGCGAGGGCAGAGAAGAAGAAAAAGATGAGAGGGAATGAAAAAAGAAGAGAGACCCCTCCCAAGGGGGAGGGGAGGTAACAAGAAGAAAGAAAGGGGTGGGGGGGGAGGGGAAACACAGAAAGGCAAGAATAGGAAGAGGGAAGGCAATGGGGGTGGGTGAGTGAGATTCCACTCTGAGACCTAAACTAGGAGAACAATTTTTTTTTCTTCTTCTTCTGATGCAACTTTGCCAAGGAAACAGGAAAGGAGAGAAGAAGGGCAGGGAACCCTTGAATTTGCTCAGTAGGCCCCCACCCAGAATTTTATGACTGAGGAAATTTTCTCCCTCCAGCCATTAATCCCCTGTACGTGGTTGAAAGGGCCTATTTCTCTCTACAAAACTCTGGGAGGTACACTTGGTCTCTTAACATAATTTCAAGGAAGGAGAAAGACACCATTGTCAAGGTTACACTGCAATACAGATATTTCCTTTTAAAAGGAATTTCAATAAAGAATTGCTCGTCCCCCACCTGCTTGGAATATGTTTATGGGAAAGTGTGTCCCCTGTTTCCCAAACATTGTTAGAGAGTAACAAATAAAAATAAAAATAAAAAACTGTTCTTCCCCAACCCAAGGGTCACCAGTCAGAATCCTTGCATCCATACAGATAGCATGCCTTTTTTTTTTCCCTAAAGTTAGGAAGCCAGGGAAAGTTCTCAAAGATCTCCACCAGTGCACAGGAGACATGGTGGTGACCAAACTGCTGCTCGCCTTTACCACTACTGCCTGGAAAAGATTCCTGGGCTTAGGAGAGAAGGTCCCCAGAGCCCAAGATAAGAGCTACTTCAGTTCCGTTCTACTTCATTCTAAACTCATAAGATCAGATTGACAGCTGGAAGGGACTTCCAAAGTCATCTAGAGCAATGCCCTTATTTTACAGATGAACAGCCAGACAACCAATCAAAAACATTTACATGCCGACTCTGAACCAAGCACTGGGTGAAAACAGTTTGTACTCTAGCATAGGGGAGAACATAGACAAAAAATTATACATGCAGGATACATATGGCATAAATGGAAGGTAATCTTAGACAGAAGGCATTAGCAATGGAGGGGACCAGAAAAGGACTCTTGCAGAAGGTGGAATTTGGGCTGAGTCTGGAAGGAAGCCAGAGACACCAGGAGGTAAAGGTAGGAAGTGAGAGCATGCTAGGCATGGGGGATGGCCAGGTGCAAAGGCACAGAGATGAAAGATTGTTACATCCAAGCAACAAAAAGACCCAAACATTACCCAAGCTAAGGTCAGCACAACCAGGCACTCCAATCAATTATCAATGGTCAGGATGGCTCTATTCTACTGAGGTCTTTCTTACTCCACTGTCTTACCATGATTTGGAGGCACTCCCAGGTTCCTGAAGAACACATGCTGGCAGAGCACAAATTCTGGGCGCTCCTACTAGATCAGAAAATCTTGAGTATGGGTCTGGTAAGCAAAGGGTCATAGATTCAGAGCTGGAAAGGACCTTTGGGGGTCATCTGGTCCAACCCTCTCACTTTACATTTGAGGAAACTGAGGCTCAGAGAGGTTGAGTGATTTGCCCAAGGACACATAGTGGCAGAACCAGAATTTGAATTTATGATTATATAAATTTTGTCAGAGGACCAGTGGGATTCAGAGGCACTCTTCATCATCAGGCTAGCTTTTGGTGGGGTAGAGAGATAGAGGCCTTGTTCAGCCACAGTTGTTCTCAATGTTTAGCTCTTAAACTGTATATCAACTGTTCAATCTGCACAGGTAGAAGGAGGGTCCATGCTGAGAAAACTATGGAACCTTGAAATATGAAATACTCATCCACTGAGGTCCAGCCCAAGTCCTTCCACCCCCTGATGACTTCGGGCCCCACTGTTCTCTCTCTCTTTTCTGTACTCCTCCTTCCTGTATTTTGAATACTACAGTTCAACCTTTCATTACTCTCTTATTGTTTTCTGGGTTAAGTGCCGTCTCCAAAGCTACACCATAAACTCCTGGAAGGCAAAAAGCCACGTCCTATACCTCTTTGTAAGGCCCACAGTGTGGGCATGTGGTAGGTGCTCAATACATACCTACCTGGTAACTGAATGGCTGGCTAGATCGGTGGTTTTCAAAGATTATCTCCCCCAATTTTTTCCTTGTTACATACATAATTTGCATGTTATTTCCTCCATTAGACTGTAAGCTCTTTAAAGGCAGGGACTTTCTTTATATTCCCAGAATTTAGCCCAGTGCCTGGCACATAAGAGATGCTTCATAAACGCTTGCTGACTTAACACGACTCAAAGAGTATTTAGGGCACATTAGTGGACCACAAGGTTCAGCCTCATCACACATTGTTTAGACCTTACACTTCCAATTACACGCTATCCTCCAATATCGTGTAAAAGAATAATACTGTGGGCAAAAAGAAGTATGAGAAACACTGTACACGATAATCTTTAAAGGTCCCTCCCACTTTAATGTTCTATGATCTCGGTCCTTTCATCTGGTTTCTGATTAGAAAGGTCTGAGCTATGAAATAAAGACTTATTATAGAATGTTGGAGCTGGAAAGGACCAACCCCTTCACTTTACAGATGAGGATTTTGATGTCCAGTGAAGTTAAGTAATTTGCTCCATATCACTCAGCTAGTTAGCTAATGGCACAGCCAGGACCAGAACCCAGATTTCTGATGTAATATATGCCTAACATAGTAAATGCTCAACAAATGTTTACTGAATATTGTTGAATCATCTGTTGAATCATCTCTGGGGTCTGGGAAGTTTTACAGGGAATAGCTACTCCTTTCCAAGTTGGGGGCAAAAAGGCAGATCAAAATAGAATTTTCCAATCTCCCTGGAATGAGCTGTGCTCATCCACCGTAGAGCCTACTGTTAGCAGATGATGAAATCACGTCCCAGAGACGAGAAGCAGCTTACCCAAAGTCACACTGTTAGTGACCCAGCCTAAGAGAATGTACCTTTGTAGGATGATGGGAACTTGAGGGAGGCATCACACCCTCAATCAGGGCAGAGTGCCAAGAACAAAAGGCAAAACCCAAGGTGAATTTTTCAAGGGCCAGAGGATATTTCTTTATCCTGTAAATCTCTTAAAAGACAACCCAATCACCAGTTTTGACTCAACACTCCTTCCCTCTCCCCATGCACACCCTGCCTTCTCCTCCAAGTTGTCAAAAGCACTGGAGGACAGAACCCTATCCTCAGATGTTAAGGTCCTGTGTATATATATGCTTAATCTGTTAAAATGCCTTACTATAAGTGTGTGATCAGGTCTGAATGGTTGGGTTCCAGCAAACTGTGAGTTCCTCTAGGGGCAGACACAGGGCTGATCTTTGTGCCCAAAACAGAGCCTAGCTCTGTGGGTGTTTTGTTTGTTTATTCGGTTTTTAAATTATACTCTTTGTATGCCCCACCTCTGGGCCTAGAGAACTAATCGTTCCCTCCCCCCTCCCCCTCTGCTTGCTGGCCACATCATCCTGATTTTTAGTTCTTCTGCTGTTTCCCAAGACAGAAAAACTAAAGCAGCAATTTTAAAATAAGCTGAGTGTCTGGGATCTGAGTATAAACGTCCACATCTCTGAAAACGTAAGAGGCATTCCACTCCAGGGTGGCTTTGCTTCCAAAGTCTTTAAAGGGCTTTATTAGAAATTCATTGAAGATTAGAATCATAGAATATTAGAATCAAAAGAATCACAGAATATAAGGCAAAGCTAGAACAGACATTAGAGATCATCAATATTAGGTTTGATAACTTTAAGGACAAGTGGAATACTTTTAGTTACCTTTAAACTACCTTTGAGGAATGTGAAATATTATCAGAGGGAAAAAAAATAACCCAGCATAAATTAAAGGCCTAAGTTCTCATCTAGTCACCGTCCTGCCACTAATTTACTGTGTGACTCTGGGCAAACCACTTGCCCTGAAACTTTAATTCTATTTCTTCACTTCTAAAATAATGGGATATATTTGATAAACCAAGAAGATCTGAGTTCAAATCCTCGCTGAGACACTTAGTGGGACTGTGACTGGGCAAGTCATTTAACATCTTAGAGCCTTCCTTCAGTTTCCTCATCTGTAAAATGATGGGGTTGGAGTCACTGGCCAATTAGGTCTCTTCCAGCTCTAAATCTATGATCCTGTTATTAGATGAGATCACTTCTAACACTAACCTTTTATAACTCTATGAGGAAATAAAATCTAGTAGAATGGGATCCCCATGTCTGGAGCAAAACACCTGAAGAGGGAATCTGGGATGTGTTGGGGGGGACAATGAATTGATCAGTATGGCCGGAGGGAAGAAAATTAGAACTTTCTCATGTCCCACCACCATTTTTTCCTTTTGTGTAACAGGGGCCTGCATGCTGAGGGGAAGGAGGGAGAGGTAGAGGAAGGGCACAAAAGGAGGGAACAGTCCAAAAGCAAACCCTACCTAGTGTAGTGGCACACCCCTGAAATTTCTGTTACCAGGAAGCTGAGGCTGGTAGGCCATTTGAGCTAGAGAGTTCTGAGCTACAGTAGGGCTAAAGTGATTGAGTGTCTTCACTAAGTCCAGCCCCAAGATGGTGGGGGTGGGGTGTGAGGTGTGGGGAGGACACCTGACCACCAGGATGCCTAAGGAGGATGGCCCAGGTCGGAAACAGAGCAGGTCAAAGCTTCTAGGCCAGTTATCGTTGATGTCTTGTGATGTCAATGCCACCTGCAGTAGAATGGCTGCCGTACTTCTAGGCTGGATGAGACAGAGAGAGCTAATCACTGACAAAAATCAAAACCAAAAGAGAAGGGGTCCAAAGACTGTTAATCAGTCAACAAGTACTTATTAAGTGCTTATAGTGTGCCAGGCACTGTGCTAAGCACTGGATGGCTTAAAACCAGGTCCATGTGGGAAAGGCTACTTTGTTGAGAAAGGAACAGTTCTGTTGGGTTTACAGAAAATCAGATCCTTCACCAATATCACCATCAGCCCACCCTCCCAGCCCCCAACCTGCCTTTTCCATACACACCTCCCTCACCAGTAGCGGGCCTGACACAGACTGTTCAGGCAGGAAGAGACAAGCTAGGACATTCCAAAGAAAGAACCCACAGCCAAGCCACAGAGCCCAGAACAGAACCTGGGGGAGGCGGGGGCATAGCCCTTTCTAAAAAACCTTCAGTGGCTTTTTGTTCCCTACTTGATCCTTAAATCTCAGCTCCTCAACCTGGCATTCAAAGTCCTCCATTATCTGGCTCCAACTTACCTCCTACTACAACCCTATGAGAAACTTCTGCTCCAGCCAGATGAGTCTGCTCACTGTCCTCTTAATGCCTCTCGAATCATTTTCCTCCCTTTGTTCTGGCCGTTTCCTCTACTTAGAATGCTCTTCCCTCTAGGAAGGCAGTCCATCCTTCAAGGCCCAGCTCATTTCTGACCTCCTCAATGCAATCTTTCCCAACAGCCTCAGCCCACAGGGAGATCTCCCTCCACACTCCTACAATGCTCAAGTGTGTTGCCCTACATACAAATGAGCCACCATCACAAAATGTTTCCTATTGTTAGTTGTCTTTTTTCACGTCTATATGTTTTCTCTCCAATACAACCATAAGCTCCAAAGAGACCATATCTATTTAATAATGGTAGCTGACATTCATGTACCACTCTAAGGTTTATAGGGCTCTATAGCCATCTAAATGGATCCTCATAATAACTTTGTGAAAGGCATTATCACCCCCATTTTACAGATGAGGAAACTGAGGTTTAGAGAAGTTAAGTGAGTTACCCAGGGTTGCATGGTTAGTAAGTATTCTCTATGAGATTACCTAACAGCTACTCTGTATATATCCGGTATGTATCTTGTTATTTACATGTGGTCTCTGCCATTAGACTATAAGCTCCTTAAGGGAAGGGGCTATTTTTAGCTTTCTTTGCATTCCAAGGCTTGGCACAGTGCCGGGCACATAGGAATTGCTTAATAAATGCTTGCTGACTGATTACCAGAGGTATAATTCCCACCCAGTCCTCTCCTGGCTCCAGGTCCAGAGCATGGTTCTTACTGCCCCTTTATCTAATCATTTTACAGAAGAAGAAAACAAAGCCTAATGACTCATATAAACAAACACGACTAATTAATGTCGGGACTAGCTATTTGATCTTCTAGTTCCTTGCCTAGTGCTTCTTTCACAAGAGCGGACTGCTCATAGTAGGTAGGTGTTCAGTGATAACAGGTGACTGAGCTCTCCACCAACCCAAGCGCTGCCTGCAGATGAGCTCCAGTTTGGGGTTCTTTTTGTCCTTCTTCCCCAAAGATTCCTGCTTGACCGGAGAAAGGCCATGCTTTAGCTCAGCGCCTCCAGCTGTCCACCACCTTCCCCTACAGACTCCATCCCAGGTATATACAATTTAGTGACTTGCTCAAGGTCACACAAAACAAGAGCATGAAAAAAAATAATGGAAATAACTGTAACTCCAACCTTAAAATTGATAGATATCGTTGGATGATAGATATTGCTTAAGGCAAGTAGATCAATGTGGCTATTATGTGTAGAACATAAGGTAGTGCAAGTTGACTGTGCTTTTATTTTTTGTCCTCTTTATTGATATCTTTGATTTTGTACATCACCTTCATTTCCCAAGATATCGCTTCCTCTACTCACTAGGAGACAGAGACAGAGAGAGAGAAACAGAGACAGAGAGAGAGAGAGAGAGAAACAGAGAAAGAGAGACAGAGAGAGACAAAGAGGAGAGAAAAAGAGAGAGGAGAGACAGACAGACAGAGATAGTTAAACAAAACTAACACGTCAACCAAGTCTGACGGTGTATGCACTGTTCCAAACCCATTGCCCCCCTACCTCTGGAAAGAAGGAAAGGAGGAATATTCTTAGATCTCTTCACTGAGGTCAAGTTAGGGCATTATAATTACACATAGGTTAGATTTTCTATATTATGCTGGACATGTCTTGGGCAGTCAACTCTTATTTGTCCTGCTAAGCCAGCTAGCTACCAAGCATCACCAGCAGCCCATTAGATTAAGAAGACATACACTTACCATCCAAATAAAGAGATTGGATGTTTCCTGCCTGTAAAAGTCTCCTCTTTGGGACAATACCCATTCTTTGACTACAGGATACAACAGTTCTGAACCATGGTGGGAGCAGTTAGGATTCCGGGATCACAGATCTGGAATTGGAAGAGGCTTCATGGGCTATCTAGTTTTACCGATGACTTAGCACAGTGCTTGGCACACAGTAAGTGCTTAATAAATGCTTGTTGACTTGTTGACTTACAGAAGAGAATATTGAGGCCTAGGGAGGTTAAGTAACTTGCCCATAGTCACATAGATAGTGTCAGAGGTGGGATTAGAGCCTAGGTCCTCTGGCTCTTAAGTCAGTGCTCTTTCTAATCATTTCCTACAAGGCTTTGGAGTCTGAAGGTTGTGGGTTCAAGGCCTGACCCTGACCCTGACACACACTAGCTTTGTGACTGAGTAAGTCATGTAGCTTCAAACTGTTTTGGACACTTCTCTAAGACTCTAAGTTGCAGAGGAGATACCAACCTGCATTTCTGGAGGGAGTTCCCTCATCAGGGAGTTCCCTCATCAGAGACTTCCCGATACCCGTGTGAAATCACAGGTGCAGATCCTACTGCTATCCTCAGCTCTGCCTGTGAAGCTCAGGCTCTTCCTATTCACTGTATCACTGCTGACCTGGCTCATGCAGCATACTTGCTTAGAAAGAGGTTCACGTTTTCTAATCAGCAGATCATTCCTCCCCTCTTTCTGAGAGTCCAATGATTTAATATCACTCACAGAGCACACTTGCCCTAGGTGCATCTGGGATTTCCAGACACACATACTTATGGGTAGCATTTATTGATGAGAGGTGTTGCCTATGTTTCCAATTTTCCTCCCCTAGGGTCCTGAGCCACCACCATTCCATTTCTCTTCTCTCCACCCTCCTCTAAGATCTTTAGCCCTGATTCTAGGATTCCATGAGTAGCAACTACTTAACTAGCCACACCTGCATGGTGTTAAACCCCTGGCATCTGCCCTAATCCTTCCCTAAAGCTGTGCCCACCCCATTCTACAGAAACCCTTCTTCCTCTAGTCAGGGAAGTAGAAGGGTTGTGTGGGGGGGGGGCATCTAAAATGTTGCTCAGGAATTTCTGAAACCACAGGATGATGCTAGAGGAGACCCGAGGTTAAATGAGTCACGAGTGGAGGGGGAAGGGGAGGAGGCTGTTCAGAAGGAGAATGGCACTGGTCAAAGGGAGATTGTTCATGAGTTTCAGACATGAGTAATAAGGGGAGTGATGTATTTGTGCAACCTATACAAGAGCTTTTGACACATGATGGTCTGTTCCCTCCCCCTTTCCCACTCAGCCCCTGCAGGCCTGTCTTTTTATCTTCCACAGCCTGCCTTGGGCCTGGCATCTACCCAGGCATAGCACCCAACTGAGCAGGCATCAGTTAGGAGATGAAATTGCCCCTCTCTCCTTCAGATTCAGGGTCTCAGTTATGACGTGAAGGTCCCCAGACATACTTTGTGCGGTCAAGGCTGGAGCTGTGAAGGGGAGGGACTGGATGATTACAAATCCTTCAATATGTTCCCAATGCAGCTGTACGTTTGGGAGGTCAAAGTCGGTCAGCTTTAGCAATGCCTTTTTCAAGGATAAATCCCTTAATACTCTCCTCTTCCTTCAGTACAACAGTCTCATTTGGCTTGGCTCCAAATCAATTTTGCTCACTGTGCAGGGTGCCTTGGTTAAGTTGAATTAAGTTTTTCTGAGTTGGGGGGGAGTAGGGGAGGGGATGTGGGAATAAGAAAGATGGTGTCTCTGGCAATTAAATTGACTAGACAAAAAAAAAATTAAAAGACTATTATAGCCCTAAAATATCTGACTAATTAAAGATTCCCTTCTAAAAAAGGTATTATTAAGAGGTAGATTTCAACTCAATTTCACATTTAATGAGCACCTACTATGTGCAAGGCTCAGTGATGATTCAGATCCTTTCCTTCTTAACTCTGTGTTACGTAAACCACATGCATCCTAGCTCTCATATCCAGCAAGACGGATACTGCAACTCTGGTTTTGTGGGGGGAATTGTACTGTAAAGTACGGGTTTTAAATTTTTTTAAAACATAGACCCCTTTGGCCATCTGGTGAAGCCCGTGGACCACTTCTCAGAATAATGTTTTTAAATATATAAAATAAAATATGGAGAATTATAAATGAAACCAATTATGCTGAAAAAGTTATCAAAGTATTTTTTTAAAGTTCATGGACCAAAGGTTTAGAAGTTCTTTTATTGAACACAGAATAGTACAGAAATGTGTGATTCCCATGTGCTTGAAAGCAAATACAAATGCCTCCCCAATAGAAGGTAAGTTCCTTGAAGGCAGAAACTATCTCACTTTTGTACTTTGTATCCCCAGCATTTAGCACAGAGACTGACAGACGGGAGGTTTTTTTTAATAAATGCTTGATGACTTACTGGTCCTACCCCTACATCCACACCCACACTACCAAACAGACCTCTACAGTATGACAATGCTATGTGACAGAAGCAATACCACACAAAATTAAGATGGTATCAATATCTGGGCATGGATGGTGAAGCCTCCATCATAAGGCAAATGCCCAAACCACACTCTTCTGGCCTCACTACACCCATTGAACAGTCCATTGGGTATCACTTCCTGTTCATTGCGGTTTCCTGGTCCTAAGTGAGTTGAAAGTTAGACACCCACATATCTCTGGGGTAGTATAAACATGAAGCTAAAAACCACAGGCCCCCTTTACCTCAAGTGAGATCTGTGGACAATCCCACAGTTACAAACTTTTTTTTAAAGACAAAATTTTTTTTAATCTAAAACTTTTTATACTTTGAAGTATCAAAGATGCATCAGCATCTAACACTTATTAATCATCTACAACATTGTCTCTACCTACATTCCCTCACCAACCATGGCCCAACTGACTTGAAGGGATCATAAGGTACAATCATACAATCTTAGTCAGAAAATGCATTAAAGTCTCCATAGCCCAACCTTCTTTGGATCT
Source organism: Vombatus ursinus (assembly GCF_900497805.2). NCBI lineage: Eukaryota > Metazoa > Chordata > Mammalia > Diprotodontia > Vombatidae > Vombatus > Vombatus ursinus. The sequence goes on along the minus strand of NW_020954571.1, from coordinate 12,267,858 downwards.
TCCAGTAATGGGGAACTCATTACCTTGCAAGGTAGTTCATATTCTATTTTAGACAGTTCTGTTGGACAACCCTTCCTTCTATTGAGCCAAAATATTTCTGTTACTTTCATTCATTGGCTCTACTTCTGCCTTCTAATGCTATACAGAATAAGTCTGTTTTCTCTTACACAAGACTGCCTTGAATAGCAATGATCCTCACTACCACCACTATGTAGACAGTTTGCTTGGTCCAGAAGCTGCAGGAACATACAGCTCCTACTTGTCCTGAGGTTCTTTTTTTTTTTTTTTTTAGGTATCAGCTACAGACTTCCTATGCTAGACTGTCCAAGAAAATACAGACAAGTGACCGTTCTCAGAGCTCTATAGTATAATACAAGTTAAAAGCTGGGCTGCTATCCCTGAAGACAAGTCTTGGGAATACCAACATCAAGAGTCTTATGTTGCTATGGAGGTTGAAATGCCAGCTTTTGGGGGGAGGGGTAAGGGAGAGGATGGAGAGCTAGGGAGAGCTTGGGAGACCCACACTTTGTAGGAGTGGTAGCTTCACCTAGTTCCATGATCCTTAAAGAGGGATCAGGTCTGCCATTTACCCCACATGGATACTGGTGGGCAAGCAAGTTGATGCTTGCAAGATGCTTTGAAATTCATGGATGAAAGGGACTGAATAAACAAAACATTATCAACAGTTTGAAAGCTCCTGACCTTTGCCAGGACTTGCCACCTGGCTTTCACCTGCTCTAAGGTTTATGGGGTGGGGGGAACCTACCCTAGGAAACCAAATTTCAGGATAACAAATATTGTTCTAGCATCTGTGAGAAGGGATGCTCCTAAAGGTGACTTTTTAAAGGGCTGGAAAAGGAGGTACTACAAAAGGTTTCTGCAAATTTCATTGTCAAAATGAAAGTGTCCCCAAAGGAGAAGGAAGGAGAGAGGCAGAGCCTATGGGATTTCTTCCTAAAGGGATGAAATGATCCCTTGTCTGTGGAAGAAGCATTTCCAAGGCTGCTCAGGTCAGTGGGAGGTTAAGGCATTAGATCCTATATTTCCCTAGCCCCTTTCAGACTTCGGCCCCAGGTGGGGCTGGACCAGGAATTTAAGGCATTTGAAGGAGGGTTATTAACAGTGCTGAAGAAAAGCAGGCCCTTGGAGAAGGCATCCCTACACTCCACCCTGGTTTCAGCAAAGCATATTCAACTGGTGTCATGGGGGGATGGGGAGGGCAGGACATGGGGTAGGGGGACAGAGAGTAGGTAAGAGCTAGAGATCAACCCTCTCTTTTCTCTACACCTCCTCAGGACAGGCTCTGTATAAACAGGTCTCAACAGAGCTGGACCTCAACAAAAGTGTCATCAGCTTGGACAGAAGCAGGGTCTTGGGAATAATACCTCTGTTTTCTATTTCCTAGAGACTTGTTCATACCTCCTCTGTGGCACTATCATTTTCTGTCTGGTATCATACAATTCATCTCCTCCAGGTTTCTTGAGAGACCTTAGGATAGTAGGCACACATGGTAGGAATTTTGTAAATAATTTATTGAAGGAAAGTTAAATACTATGGGCCGGGGTACTAGGAAATGCATTTATAATAAATAAGCAAAAAGTATATATAGTAGATTAGCAAAAAGCACCTACACTGGAATTTCTAAGGGGTTCTGCTTGGATGGTGTCTGTCCCACATTCCAGTCCCCTGAGTATGTGTTCCGGACTCTCAGAAAATCTGGGGACTGGAATGTTAGACAGCCTTCAGCCCTCCAAAGGCCCCAAACTAGCTTCCACCTTACAGTGGCACCACAAAGCACCCTGCAGTATGCTTCACCATGCCCTCATTCCTCTTTAATGCTTTTGAGCAATGGAGAAGACTCATCTATGGGAGCAAAGACACAGTAGCTAACACTCATTTACCCTATTTCCCCATCCTTACGCTCTAGGAGTCTTAGCTGGGGGAGTCAGGAGTATTTGTGAAGACCCAAATATAGGTTGAGTCCAGGGCTCGTCTAAGAGGAGTGACCTGTAAGATCACTGTACCAACATTTACTGAACATCTACTATAAATGTCCAGTCCCGTGCTAGGCTCTGAAAAGGACAGCGATTTATCAGACCACAGCTCCCAGGAACGAGGGCTGGAAGTGGTCAAGGAAGGCTCCAGGAAGGAGATGGGACTTGCCGCTAAGCAGGAGGAGGGGCAGGAATGAAGAAGCATGGCAGAGTTAAATGGAACTGTGAGACTAGGATGACTGTCCAGCCCTGCTGACCGTTATTAAAAAGTATGTTACCCGAAACCTCAATGGAGCTGCTCTGGGACCCTTCTGCAGTGCGTGACTGCAAAAAGTTTGCCAGAGAGCTTCCCAAACCCCTAGCAGCTTCAAAGATAGAGGGCAAAGAGCAGAAGGCATTCTTTAAGTGCAAATGGGCAAGAGAGGAAGACTGAAGGAGGGAGGTGGTGGCACTCAGACGGGGCGAGTAAAGGCTGGTAGGAATCACCAATCTCCTCCCACGAGCCAGCAAGCGTCTGGAGCCTACAAGAAGGGAAGAGCTGAAGTCGAAGCTGGGCCTGAATCCCAGCCACCGACCCAGAAGGCACACACCCGGAGATCAAATAGCAGGACGGGGCACCCAGGGGATGGGGCCAGCCTTAACTCTGCCCCACTCGAGACTAAGCGCTCACACTGGAGGAAGCACCCGGTCCCCGCTCTCGAAGCGAGCCTCCTCTTCTTTTCCGAGCCCGGGAGCCGAGCGGAGGCAGGGGGGGGGGGGGGGAGCCACAGGGCGGGAGAGTGGGGAGGGGAGGATGGGAAGGGACGCGGAGCGGAAACCCGGCTAGGGCTGCGGGCCCCCTCGGGCGGGGAGTCAAGAACGCAGGAGGGGAGTCCGGCCTCCATGCAGTACGGGGAACCACCCGATGGAAGCCCAGGCAGACGGCGCAGCGCACTCACCTGCGATGTATTGGCGCCGGCTGTCGTCCAGGTGCGTGGACAGCACGTCCCCCATGGCGGAGACAGAAGGGACCCGCGCAGCCTCCTGGTGCAGCCCCCAGACGCTGACCCCAGCCAACCAAGCCCGGGGCCGAGCTCGCCTCCTGCGCGCCGCGGTCTCAGAGTCCGGTGGCTCTCTCCATAGACTGGGCAATGTCCAGTGTCCAGCGTCCGCCTCCGCCGCCTCCTGCCAGCCCAGGGAAGCCGAGGTGCCTCGGCCGAGAGAAGCTGGTTCGGGTCGGACCCCGCCCCGCGGCCGACACGCCCTCGGCCGGCCCGGGCCCACCCCTTGAGCCCAGGGGCGGGGCTTTGCCTTTTTCTTTGAGACAGACTGGGCTGGGAAGGAGGGGAGAGCAGAGTGAGAGCTACTGAGCAGGGCCAGTTCCTCCAGCCCAGAGTCTGGTATTTCCCGCATTCCCCAAGTTGCGGAAAGGGGGGCGGTGATGCTGGAGGGTGAAGGATATTCAAGTCCTCGGGGTGGGGGGGGCAGGCCTGGGCCTGGGCCTGGGCCCCAGTTCCATATCCCTTCAGGGGTTGTTCATCAGTAACAATTCCAACACCACTAGCTGGCATGTATAGCACCCAAGTTGTCAGATTGGGCTGGAGGGGTGGGGGACAGAGAGAACTGCCAACCCTAACAGAGAGGCTTCTGGGAGGGGCGTCTGCCCACCCAGCCTGTTAAGGTCACTCCCTTGGGTGAGATTTTCCCATCCCCAAAACAGGCAGTGTTAGGGAGGAGAAGCAGATTTTTCAAATTTATTTTAAAAAATTTGTATAGACTTCCCTTCACCTGAGTATACGACATCCTCCCTCTGAGCTTGCTTGTGCCTCACCCACTGCTCAGAAGCACCTCGGCCTTTATCCTTCTAGATTCCCAAGGTGTGTCTGTCTTACAAAACTCTCCAGGGGCATCAGAGAGAAGCAGGGAGTGCCCAGGAGGAAGGTGTGGCTAGAACACCCAGCAGGTTGTAGAACTCTGGCACCAAGCTGCCACCTTTGTCTGAGCTCAAGGTAAACCATTTCTTACTGGGCTGATTTGGGCAGTTTATGTGGGAGGGAGGATCTGGAATAGAGTTGAAATGTCAATGAAAATGACCTCGTGTATAACTGAAATCCAATTGCTTGCCTTCTCAAGGAGGGGGGAGGGGCAGGAGAGGGAGATCACTTGAAAATCAACATTTTTAAAAAGATTGTTAAATTTTTTCTTACATGTAATTGAGAACTAGTTAACAAAATAAATAAAAATAATTTTTAAAAAGAAATGGCAATGAAGAGTCAGTTTGGAATGGCAATATATTAGGGAAAAGAGGGGTAACCTGGTGGGTCCTGGCTCAGGGCACTTTTTCTTTTCCAATATAAGGATGTATGGATAGGTTGTGATCTGTTCCTTTGGAGAGAGTACACATCTTGATGAGATCATTAAACTATTGGAATATTCTAATGTTTCCATGCAGGTGTGTACAGTGGTTTCCAGTCTTCAAAGTACCTTCACATACATTATCTTATTTGAGTTTTACCCAGCTCTTCAAAATATGTAGGGCAGATGGTGCTATTATTTTAAAAATGAGGAAACTGAGGCTCAGGAACAGGAAATAGCTTGCCAAAGGTCACAGGTGGTCAGCCGTAGAATGGGAAAGGACCTTGAGGTCATCTACTCCAACAGGCATCTGAAACGTTGATAACATCCCAAAGTGACCATCCAGCCCAAGTTTGAAGCTCTCCAGGGACAGGGAACCCACTGCCTGCTAATGTAACCCACTATACTTTGGAACATCTCAAATTGTTTAAAAGTTTTCTTGGCAGAGCTAGGATTCAAACCCAGGTCTTTTGAATCCTAGCCCAGTGATGTTGTCATTAGATCACCTTTAAACAAGCTTGGCATTCCTCAGGCCAGGGTATTTCAAAGCTTCGTCTGCCCTTCTTCTCTCCACAACTAAGTTCCCCTATTTTAGGGGCTCAGGGAATTTTAAAATTGAGTTGAACAATTGAGGGCTTAGAATAAATATTTTCCCATAAGTATAAAGCCCCTAACCCTGAGTGTTAGATTCATAGATATCTATCCTTCTCCCAGCAAGTCACACAACACAGTCCAGTCAGAGGGCTAGCTAGCCCCACAAAGAGTTCCTAAAAAGGAAGGAAGGATTCTTTAAAATTTGCAATACGGGTTCTCAAGTGTGGCATGTAAGTGTTCTCTGAGCAGTTCTGGGTTGGCCCTGCAAGAAAATAAATTAGTACCAGGTAAACCAGGCAGAAGGGTCAGAAGTGATGGGAGCCTGCAGGGTGAGGTATAGGGGGTAGAGGTACAGTGGAAAGAGCAGTGGACTCTTGAGAGTCACCAGACCTGGGCTTACGCTGTGGCTCTGCTGGTTATTCCTGGCATGATGTTAAACAAGTCCTGTAACCTTTGTTATCCCCAGTTTCCCTCTCTTGTAAGTTAGTTTTAGGGCAGGTGAGTGACAAAGTAGATAGAGTGCTGGGCCTGGAATCAGGATGACTTGTCTTTCTGAGTTCAAATCTGACCTCAGACACTTACTAGCTGTGTGATCCCGGGCAAGTCACTTAACCTTATTTGCCTCAGTTTCCTCATCTGTAAAATGAGCTGGAGAAGGAAATGGCAAACCACTCCAATATCTTTGCCAATAAAACCCCAAATGGGGTCACCAAGAGTGGCACACTACTGAAAAGTGACTGAACAATAACTGGATGCATATGGTATATAAAGGAAGGGTTATTGTTTTCTTCATATGTAAAAGATGGAATATTTATTGCTAACCATGGGGGTCCAAGAGACTCTCCATCCTTTCTCAAGTTCCACGGTTCCAGCTACCATCATTCTAAAGAAATTCTCTATTTCCATGTAACTATCCAGACCTTTACCTGGTTCAATACAAAATGCTATCAACAATGGAAACTGAAGTTGGAGAAGAGCTCATACTAGTCTCCTTTATTTTGTTCTTTAACAAGGTTATCTTTACCAGAAATCAATGGTAGCTAATACAAGGTTAGCCTTGGGGTGGAGTACTTCCACCCATCCATCAGAGATAGCGGCCAACTCCTTCATCCCCAGCCCTATAATCTCTAGGGAAGCTGACCATGCATTCATTCATTCAATATTTATTGACCATATTTTGTGCTAGAAAGGCACTTTGTGGATGTAAGACACACTCTCTGCCCTCATGGAATTTATAAACTAGTAGAAGAGATAGGAATTGTATGCAAAAAAAAAATATGCAATACCAAGCAGGATATTCTGTCATTTGAGTATAGGTCACATGAGCACTATAGGAATTCAGAGGAAGGAGAAATACCAACAAATCATGTTTCTGCAGTGATATAAAATGTATAAAATGCTTTTCTCACAGCAACCCTTTGAGAAATATAGCACAAGGATTATCATACTCATTTTGTAGATAGGGAAAACGAGGCTCAGAAAGAGGATGTGACTTGCCTCTTGTCACATAGCAAGTAAGTATCATAAGCAGCATTCAAACCTAGGTCTCCTTGATCCAGCATTTCTTCCACTTCACCACCCTGCTTTAGGAGAGACCACTGAGGGCACATGGTGGTTGGTTGGGAGGAAGCTTCAGAGATGAGGAGATATTTTAAACTGAGGGCAGAGATAAAAGATGGTGACTGTAGGTGGCAGAGATGGTGAAAGGAACAAGAAAAAGGCATTTTCAGGAAGGGGATGGTGAATAAGTCAGTTTGACCCAAGAGAAGGACTTGTGTCAGATAAGATCGAAAAAGGTCCATATGTGGAGGGCTTTGAACACCAGGCTAAGAAGTTTGGATGCTATTCAGTAGGCAATGGGGAAGGTTGTGAATTTCTAAAAAAACAAAAAACCACTTCTCAATTTTCTTTCACTTAAAAAAAAATGTCATACAGCACTTTTAGAATGGGAGGCACTCAGGAAATGAAGCATAGACAGAGGCTCTCTATTCCAGGAGATGGGGGAAAATATTGTCCTAGCTCCTAGGTTTCTATGAAAAGCAGCTTCTCCCTTTTCTTTACCCCTAGTGCTCTCCCTTCCACTCTTGCTCCTTTATGTCATGGTAGGGAGGGTTTTTTGGGTGGAGTGAACAAGGTGCCCAGAGAAGAGGGAAAAAGGAAAATATGTTTACAGATTTGTGTCTGGACAAACATAGATTCCCCCTCCCACGAAGAAGAGGAGAGAAGGCCTGACCACTGGAGCTCGTTTTTCCTCTCCTTCCCCACCCCCACTTCTGTGAAAATGCCACCTACCACCCCTGAGTCACTCATTTTCCCTAACAGGAAGTGTCCTTTGCCAGCCTTCCTCCTCCTCCTCATGCCTAGTCAGCCCTACCCCACCCTACCCCCAGGAGGAAAGCAGCTGGGGTACCCTGAAACAAGGGAGCTCAATGTGCAGCAAGCAGGAGACAGGGTTAGGGGCAGAGCTGGGAGGAGTTCCTCCCCCCATTATTTCCCCATTCCCCTCCTTGTTGGCACTTGGCCCCCACAAACCTGTCAGACCTGAAATCATCAAAAAGAGGAAAATAGAATCAACAGCAAAACATGTGAGTGTTTTTCAAAAAAAGATTCTGTGCCAGCCTGCCCATTTTGTGCCACTTATGGGATTGACATCTTCCTAGGGTCATCAACAGCTGAGTAGCTGGGTAAAAAGTGCTTCTCTCCTCCCCCATTGCTTACGGTGGAAAAAAATGTGGTTTCAGGACATTTTGCCCAGGACCTCAAAGAGTATCTGGCCCACAGCCAGAACTCACTGCCTCTTTATCAACCCCCTGATGATGACTGAGGGAGCTCCGGTTTGATAGGCTTTCATTCCTGCCACAGTCTCTTGAACTTAAACTCTTTCATTGTTCATTCATCAAATATTTATTAAGCACTTACCAGTTATAGAGTCATAGAGTATTAGACCTGGAAGGAACCCTGAGCGCTGGAGCTGGAAGAACCTTCAAGATTGCCTAGTTCAGCTCCTGTCACTTACAGACGAGGAAAGTGAGGCCCAGGGAGAAGCGGCTTTCATGCTTTCACAAAGTCATTCAGCCAGGGAGTTGCAGATCTGGCCTCGTGACTCCCAGAGTCATGCTATTGTTAGAAAGGCCCCTTACTAGTTGCTTTGAGAGATACAAAGATAAACAAGAAGGTCCCTGTCCTCAGGAAACTTAAAATCTAGGTGCAGAGGGAGGTGGGATACCACATGTGCAGCAACAAGACAGTGTATGATTACTTGTCAAATGGCAGAGATAATAAATGTTTTAGGAGTTCAGACAAGAAACTGAAGGCTACAGCGATCAAGGTTTCCGAAGAAAAGATGCATTCAGTTTATATAAATGAAAGGCGGAAGGGAAGAAGAAATATTTATTAAGTGCCTACTATGTGCCAGGCACTGTGCAGAGAGCTTTATAAATATTAGTTCATTTGAGCCTCACAACAGCCCTGTGAAGTTGGTGCTATTATTATCCCTGTTTTCCCATTGAGAAAACTGAGGCAAACAGAGGTTAAGTGACTTCCTCAGGGTCACATACCTAATAAATGTCTGAGGCTGGATTTGAACTCAGGTTTTCCTGACTCCAGGCCCAGCATTCTACTCATGGCACCACTCAGGGGCCTTTTTATTTTTATTTATTTATTTATTTGGTGAGGCAATTGGGGTTAAGTGACTTGCCCAGAGTCACGCAACTAGTAAGTGTTATGTGTCTGGGGACAGATTTGAACTCAGATTCTTCTAAATCCAGTGCCGGTGCTCTAGCCACTGTGCCACCTAGCTGAGGGGCCTTTTTATTTTTAACCAAAATCATTTACTATCTGCTGGACATAAAGCACCATGACTTGCATTTAGATGTGAAGTTGAATATCTGAATTCACTCATGCAAGCATACACACATGAGCACACATTCACTCACACAGCAGTGAACTAGCTCGGTGCTAATTGGGAGGTATGTTTGTCTTCGGCCAAATCCCCTGGCTTCGAGACCGAACCACACGGTTTCCTGCTGGGACACCTATGGTCACTGCCCTAGCTGCCACTCATAGAGTGGTGATTCAGAGTCACCAAGGGAGTAAGACAGACTAAGCCCCTCCAGACGTCTGTGCCTCCTTAAAGTGTACCGAATGGCTGTGAATCTGGAACAGCTCATGGACAGTCTGTTTTGGGGGCGTGGAATCCTTGGAGGGCCAGAGTCATAGACTCGGAGCTGAAAGAGGAAGGGATCTTGGAAATCACTGAGTGCACTTCTGTTTCCCACCACTCACAAGGCTTTTTGGTCTTCTTTGGAACGCTCCATATTTCCTTCCTTTCCCTGGAAACTCATCATTGAGAAATCTCATTATGCTGCAAGATTGACTCTGCCTGGTTGTCGCATTTCATAAGTACCCTCTGCCCCCTTGATTGGACCCTTTAACTGAAGGGCAAGCCCTGGGCTCCAGGGCTTCTGTTTAAAGAAGGGGCTCAGCTTGGACTTCTCCCCATTTTCCACCAGCTACACTGCTTTTGTGGACTTCTTTCCCCTCTGCCCACCATCTTTAGCTTCCTATTGTGGGCAGTTTCCCCCTTTAGATTGTAAACTCCTTGAGGGCAAGAACTGTCTTTAAACAACAACAACGATGACAACAACAACAATGAGGAACTTGTATGTGTATTACCAGTGCTTAGCATAGTGCCTGGCACAAAGTAGGCTCTTAACAAATGTTTATTGACTGACTGACCCCCTCATTTTACCAAACAGGAAATGAAATCTCAAAGAGATAAAATAACTTCTAAAGGTCACACAGCAAGGACTAGAACCATGTCTGCTAACTTCCAGTAGACCGGTCTTTCCACTACAACATACTATAGCTGACCTCAAGGCCACATGTGGCCCTCTAGGTCCTCAAGTGGGGCCCTTTGACTGAATCCAAACTTCACAGAACAAATCCCCTTAATAAAAGGATTTGTTCTGTAAAACTTAGACTCAATCAAAAGGCGATACCCAAGGACCTAAAAGGCCAGTTCCCTACCCCTGAATTCTAGTCAATATACTTCCCCTAGCTTTCCCCTCCAATCTGACCTCTGTTCTTCTCTCCCTTTTTGGTATAAGAAGATAAAGCACAGAGAAAGGGGGGAGGGGTGGAAGAAGGTCAAGGCTGTGAGTAGGGTAGAGCAAATGAACTGAGCAGAACAGAGGCCCTAGGACAGACATTCTTAACCTTTTTTGTGTTATGGACCTCTTTGGCAGTCTTCTATACGCCCCTTCCCAGAATAGTGTTTTTTGTTTTATTTTATTTTTTGAGACACTTGGGGTTAAGTGACTTGATCAGAGTCACCCAGCTAGTAAATGTCTGAATTCAAATTTGAACTCAGGTCCTCCTGACTCTAGGGCCAGTGCTCGATTCACTTCGCCACCTACCTGCCCCCGGAATAATGTTTTTAAGTGCATAAAATAAAACACATAAGGTTACAAAGAAAGCTAATTATATTAAAATACAATTGTCTTTTTAAAAATTCTCAGAATCTCTGAAACCTTTCCAAGAAATTCATGGACCCTACGTTAAGAACTTCTACCCTAGGATGAAACCATTGCAGGGAGAGTCCAAAACTGTTAAAATTATGATGACTTTCTTCCCTGCAGCCATGTTATTGACTTCAAAATGGACAAGAACTCAAAACAAAACAAAAGAAACCATGTTATAGAAACGTAACCAAACATTTTGTATCTTTGCTATTACAGTATGTAAGAAGGGGATAGGGGATTATGTAGCTGGACTCTAAGAGGAGGCCAGAGAGTTCTTGATTTTTCAAAGGATTTTCACCTATGCGCTGAACTCTAAGAGGCCAGGAAACCTGGCCTGCAGCCTCTTTCCCTTGTACATAGTGCACAATAAGCATACCTTTCCTACTGTAAGATTCTATGGAGATAACAGGTGATAGAATGTTGAAGCAGGAAGGAGGGACCTTAGAGGTCATGCTCCAACTTGTGGATTGATTGATTTCACTAAGACAGAAGTGGTGAGGCCATTCTTAGGCACATTTGGCACATAGTGAAAGTTATAGAAATCATTAAATGATTCCCTCAAGATCTTACAGTGAGTCAGTGGTGGTGGAATCAGGTGTAAAGTCCAGGTTTTCTGACTCCCAGCCCAGTGTTCTTTCTACTATGTTATGTTCCTATATTCTGGAGTGTGTGATGGGGTGGGGGTGGGGGGAAGGTAGAGTTAATTCAGCAGAACAAAAAAAAATTTAGGCACCTACTATGTTCCAGCAAAATAAGACAATGAGAAACTTGCCACTTAAGGAAGCATCAGAGTGGTACGTAGAGCATGGTACTGGGAACCAGGACACTAGGATTCAAATCTTTCACTTCAGAAATCTCCAAATCTTCTCCAAAACCTTTTGTGACTACTGGAAATATGGCAGTTTCTCCCCTCTCCCCAGTTCAACCCATCAAGACAGGTGCTGTAGCACCTGAAGTCCCAGAAATCATGAGGAAAAGGAAAAAAAAATGCCTTTTTGTCTCTTACAAAGTATGAGGCCAGGTGGTGTATAGGCATTCTTTACTGTGTGTGTCAATTGATTTCAATTCAATTCAAAAAGCCTACTCTGTTCGGTACACCTAGCTAGGGGCCAAAGATGCCAAGACAAAAACAAAAGTCTCTGTGTTCAAGGAGGTTACATTATTGGGGGAGAACTAGTACACAGGTTAGTAAATTGAAAATATAAATAAAATAAATGCAAAATCAATTTAGACCAAGCTTTTAACTTCTTTGGTAAAGCACCTACTGTTGGACTGAGTACAAGAGATCACGGCTTATTTGGTTATTTTTGTATGATCCGACAGATGAGAAAAAGGAGACTAGACTTTGGACAGAGAAGGAAGTAAAAATACAAAGCCCAAAGCTGAGGTTTTTTAATCACCTGCATCCTGCAGAACAGGAGATGGGGGGAAGGGATCTAGGCTAGCATTACATTGTTAGCTTATTCAAGACTTTTTGCTTCTCAGCCTATTAGTGCCTTCTTAACTTCACTCGTTGGCCCCTGTGCTGTGAGCTAAAACACTACCAGAAGATGCTCAAACATTCATAGCTGACTATGGCCTGTACGATAAAGTCCAAACTCCTCAGTCTGTCATTTAAAGCCTTCTGCAATCTGGCCCCACCTAATTTTTCTAGCTTTATCTCCTAGTACTAATCCGTACAAACCTTTCCTTCTAGCTCAGGGATCAGCAAATTACCCTTGGCCCCATAGGCCAAATCCTGCCCATGGTCAGTTTTTATAAGGCCTGGTTAGGATTTGGCCTGTAGTTTGCTGATCCCTGCTCTAACCTAAATCCTTTGGGGGCATATCTTGTGATTTTTTTTTTCCTGTATCTATTCCTTTACTAGTAGTTCCTTTTGGTGAAGTGCTTGTCCCCCACCCAACAATCAATCAATAATACCAGCTATCATTTACATGAGAACTTTAAGGTTTGCAGAGCACTTTCCTCTGGGTATTTTATCTTCTAGTATCTGGTTTCTCCCTTGAATTCTCTCAATCCTGAGTTCTCAGGAACTTCAGCTAAGAGGTTAATTTACTTACAACTACAATTAAGTCTGAGTTGGGACACTCCAAATTAGGTCTTCCTGGTTCTAAGTACAGCACTCTATCCAACCAGCCACTCAACAATCAACCAATCAGTATTTGTTAAATGCCTTCTATGTGCCACACACTGGAATTGCAAAGACAAAAAATGAAAGTCCATTCTCTCCAGCAGCTTGCATTCTATCAAAGAGGACATGTGCATACATAAGTACATCAGAATAAATGCAAAATAAACACAAGGTAATTATGGAGGGAGGGTACTAGTAATGGGTGTGTGAGGGGGAATCAAGAAAGCTTCAACAACTGCTTGAACCTTATTCTCATGAGAACTGGTTCAAAAGGAGAATAACATGCACAATCAATTGGGTATAGAAATCTATCTTACCCTAAAGGGGAAGGAGGGGAGAAGGTTAAGAAAAGGTGATGAGAGATTGACAAAAGGGAGGGCAGATTTGGAGAGGCAATGGTCAGAAGCAAAACACTGGTGAGGAGGAGGGACAGTGAAAGGAGAGAAAGAGAGAGAGAGAGGACAAATAGGAGAAAAAATAGGATGGAGGGAAATACACAGTAATCATAACTGTGAATGTGAATGGGATAAACTTGCCCATAAAAAGGAAGTGGATAGCAGAGTGTATTAAAAGAAAGCTTGCACAAGGTGGTGCTTGAGTGGCACCTTGAAGGAAGGGAAGGATTCTGTAAAGCAGATGTATTTGGGCCATGGGGACCTACCTATCCTTCACAGCCCAGCTACCTCCATCTAACCACCCCAAGAAGTGATTTCTTCATCTACAAACCTGACAAGCACTTTATTCATTCATACCTTTCTTGTGGTACTTTTAATATTGTTTTGTCTCCTAACTATAGGTGTCTTGTCTCCCATACTAGACTATAAGCTCTTTGAGGGTAGGTACTATGCTTTATTCATCTTTGCATGCCCACTCTCTTAGCACAGTGACTCCTGCTTATAATAACTCAGTATCTGTTTGTTCAAATATGAATAGCTGGTATGTTTAAACCTTCAAAGAGGAATTTGGATTTTTATGAGGACCTTGTTATTCTGAAAGAATTTTTAATTAGTAAAATGCATAGCCGAGGGGGAGGAAGGGAAGAGAACTTCCCCACATTTCTTGTCCATTTGAGGCAGATATCTCCCTAACTTGATGCCACACTTCTGCAAAGTTGCTAACCCCTGGTCTATATAGACCCCAAGTTCCCTCTTCCTTTTTCTCCTCAATTTTCTGAGAACCTTGAAAGTAGCAGATATTCCTGTTTAAAAAAAAGAAAAAGGAGGAAAAGCACATTAATGCAGTACTTCTGGATTTGTAAATTTTTCCGACTATTTTAGGAAAACAACATGGAACTATACTGAAAGAGTCATTCAATTGTATAGACCCTTTGACCCAGCAATATCACTAGTAGATGTATATACCCAAAGGGCTCATAGATAGGGAAAAGGCACATACATGGAAAGATATTTATTTTAGCACTTGTCTAGCAAAGAACTAAAAACAATAGGCACTCATCAATTGGGGAATGGCTGAACAATTGTAGTATATGAGTAATGAACTATCAATGCACTGTCAGAAATTCTTAACATGAAGAATGCAGAGAAATTTGGGAAGACCTGCATGAATCAATACAGGATGAAATGAGGAACTCTTAGACGAATGTACACACGGACCACAATAATGTAAAGGAAAACAACTTTGAAAGACTTCAGAACTCTGATCAAAGCATTGAGCCATCATGGCTTCAGAAGGATGTTGATGAATCAGCCAAGAAAAAAGCCCTTATTATGGACCTACTATCTGCCAGGCACTATGAGTATGCCTACTAACTTTTGGCAAAGAAGAGATGGAGTTAGGTTGCAGAATGAGACACGCTTTTTCACACCTGGCCAATTGATTTGTTTTGTTTAGTTTAGCAATGGGTGGGGTACAACTTAGTGGGCAGTGATGAAGATGCAGAAAAAAAGAACATCAATAAAACATGAAAAATATACAGAACAAAACAAAAGTTCAAAAGAGGACACAAACTGCACAATTTTGTTGCTCCTCATTAAATTTAATGTACATTGTGCCTAACAGAAGTTAATGGTTTCAGATAAAATCTTTTTTTTGTTTTTCTTTCTATATTAGAATGTCTCTATTTGTTAAATTTATAATTTTTAATACTAAAAAGTGAAAGAAAATGAATAGGACTGAGACCAAGCCAACATCTCAACAGGAGTCAATGAAGAGGAGTTCTTTTGGGGTCCCCTGGAAGCGTGGTCCAGGAATTCCTCTGGTTTCTGCCCCCTTGATTTCCAGGCCTGGATTCGAAGACACAGTCTAGGCTTTCTTCAGTGACCACTTCCCCTCTTCCTGGTCTCTGGGAACTTTCTGATTTCTCTAGAAATTACTAGATTGCCCTCTAGTGGTAGTAAACCACCTACCTATTACTGGCCCTGGGTCTACTTAGAAACTTGCTTTGTGAAAGGAAAGAAATAATCTCATCAACCCATTATCTATGGAGAGCTTTGTACTTTTCCAAGTATTCTCACATACAGCTTCTAATTTAAGCCACACAACAGCCTTACGATGGGGAAACAGAGGCAAAGAGGCTGAGCTGGAACTAGAATGCAGATTTCCCAACTGTAGGCCCAGCATTCTTTCAATGACATCTAGATGCATGCCCCTCCTTGGTCTAGAAAGGTGAAAATTCAGGGATGTGCTAGAGAGCTGATTGTTAAATTTTCAGTGTTAAGCATTTACACTCCAGAAATCAGCAAATACTACAAACCAGAGTTTGATTTATTGTTTTATTGATTCTCTAGACTTAAGAAAGGGATGGAAAAAATGTTAGTAGTGTAGATTAAACTTAAAAGTGTATCAGGTACACACACACACACACACACACACACACACACACATACTTTTTTTTCTCCCAGAAAACCAGTTCTTAAATATATACCAACACACTGCCTGGTAAGATGTAATGAGGAGAGGGAAGAGGAAGCAGCTTTTTCTTTTCTCTCGAGTCATGATAGGTATTTGGAATAGGATCCCCGAATGTAAGACCTAGAAGGATGGTTCGAACATGGAACATAGACAGTTAGAGCTACAAGGACCTTAAGAACGTAAAATGTTGTATTGTAGAAGGAACCTCAGATCATCCAGGCCACAACCTTCTCCTTTTACAGATGAGGAAGCTGAGGCCTAGAGGGGTGGGGTCACTTGTCAAATGTTACACAAAAGGCAGAGGAAGATAATGAATCATGGGCAACATTAGAATGTCTGACTTCTTTTTAATACTTTTTTTCAAAGTATTCTTGGGCAATGAGGTGGCTCAGTGATTAGAATGTTGGGCCTGGAATCAGGAAGACTCATCTTACTGAATTCAAAACTGACCTCAGACACTTACTAGCTGTATGACCCTGGGCAAGTCATTTAACCCTGTTTGCCTCAGTTTCCTTATCTGTAAAATGAGCTGGAGAAGGAAATGGCAACCCCCTCCAGTATCTTTTGCCAAAAAAAACCCAAAGGGGGTCATGAAAAGTGGGACACAGCTGAAAAATGACTAAACAACAACAACAATTATTAGGAATGTAGCACCTGGGGTACCCTCATCTCACAGATAGAGCTATAGCTCATAGGTAAATATTTTAGTAGAATATTTACCCTAGATTCAAGGTGAATCCATATCCACTGAAAACCATGGCTTACCAATGTCTATTATGTGTTTATTTTTTCTCTAGACACAATTACTTTAAAGCATAGGCATTTAATGAAATAGCATAGTAAGAAAAATAACAATAGAACATTCTCAGCCTTAATAACTATGCATTTATTAGAACACCAACTATGTACTGGACAGTGTACTAGGCACTGGGATTTAAATACAACGAATGAAATAGTCCCTGCTCACATGGATCTTATAATCAAATGTAGAAGACAGAAAGTACATATGTTGGTATATATAAAATAAATATAATTGAATATATGATAGTTTGGAAGGGAGGGTACTAGCAGTTGGATAGGTCACGAAAAGCTTTATGTAAATGGTGGTGTTTGAGTTGTCTTAAAAGGAGAGAGATTCCAGGAGGCAGAGAGCAGAGGTCAGGAGGGATTACATTTGACACCAGGGGATAGGTGTTATCTGACAGGGACATCTAGGGCATAACCTCCCACAAGCATACACATTATCAGAAGAGAAAGTGGGCATATATAGACATCATAATAGGGGGCAAACACATAGGGACATAGCCAGGGCACACATATGGGAGGAGCATTCCTGCTTCTGACACTGCTGGACCAGATGATTGAAGAACAGATGCTTTAGGACCACTTATGTCTTCTTCTGGTGATAGTAACATCGTGCTGCTCCCTTCCAGGTGTGGCTTCTTTTCTGGGTGTGTAGCCCTGCTGATCTCCATTGGTCTTGTGATGACTACTAGTTAATTCTTGGGCACATGATGGGAGTTGCTCTACTGGTCTCAGATGGTCTCACATCTGAGCACGTAGTCTCTTTTGTGCATATCTGCCTGTTACTAACTCATGGGCTCATGTCCTTAAGGTTATTCACCACTCATCTCAGCTTCAGTCTGTTAGGGTGTTGTGACTATTTGGCTGTAATTAGTTTAGGCTATAGTGACTATAACCTTTTCCCATAAAAGGCAGTCTAACAGGTCTTTTTAGTCATAATACTATGCCCAGATAACAAAAGAAGACAGAATAAATCCAAGCTAAGATTAAGTCTCTCTTTTTTTTAAGTTTGGGAGGTGTTTCCCTTTATTATAGATAACTATCTAATTTGAGATTGTTATTGTCATGTCTGACTCTTTGTGATACCATTTTGTGGTTTTTCTTGGGAGATACTGAAGTGGTTTTGCCATTTCCTTCTCTAGGTCATTTTACAGATGAGGAAACTGAGGCAAACAGGGTTAACTGACTGCTCAGGGTCACACAGCTAGTCTGAGGTTACATTTGAACTCAGATCTTCCTGACTCCAGAGCCTGCACTGTATCAACTGAGTAACCTAGCTGTCCCCTAATTTAAGAATAGATAATCCCCAAATCCTTTCTGGTTTAGCATGCAAATGATTTTGAACCAACGCAAAAGGTATGCTAATAAAGTAAGGTTTTCCATCTATCTGTACCAAATTCTCACCTTTATTATGAATATCTCTCAGCAGTAATGCCTTACTGCTTTGGGGCCCCTACAGCTGATGGAAAAACTTTGCTGTCTTCATATAGTAATAATAATAACAGCTCACCCTTCCATAGCACTTTAAGATTTATACAATTTTTCTTCACAACAACCCTGTAAAGTAGGTAACACAAGTATTGTTGTCCATGTTTTTATAGATTATGAAGGCTAAAAGATTTACCCATCCTCAACAGAACTGGCAAATGATAAAGCCTAGATTTGAACCCAATGGACTCCAGTGTTCTTTCCATGATATCGTATTTCATTTGATTCTTACTGTAGTCCTGGGGTAGAGAGAGAGGCTAATCCCAGCAGACTTCCTTTCATCCCTGCTCTAGCCTCACTTCCTTCCCTTCATAACCTGGATCCTATCGGTTAACCATTTAACCACACTATCAACTCCCTTTCAAACTCCTGCCCCCTCATCCTTTTGCCATATATATCTCATCATCTCCATCCCTGGGTTTCCCCTACTATTTACCCTCTCCATTCACATATTGCTGAATGCTGCAACAGAAAATCGTGTAACTGTGCTGAGTTATGTCCACATTGCAGACAACAATCCTTTTATTAATCTATCCTGATTGATTATCCCTATTGGCTCTTTCAAACTTTCTCCTTTCCCCTCAAATCTTCCTCATCTCCCTCTTTTTCTCTGCAGAGAATCTCATTTCCTACTTCGCTGAAAATTTAGAGATCATTCATCATGAGTTCATTTTCTTCTTCCCTACTCTACATCTCCAAAATCCCCTACTATCAACCCCTGTTCTCTCTTTTGCTTCAGTCTCTGCTTAGATAGCCTTTCTCCTTACAAAGACAAACCCTCTTTCCACTTGTGCTTTTGATCTCATCCCCTCCCATTATCCTAGATTGCCTTCCCATCATTCTCTCTCTGTCTCTGTCTCTGTCTCTCTGTCTCTCTCTGTCTCTCTCTCTCTGTCTCTCTGTCTCTCTGTCTCTCTCTCTCTCTCTCTCATTTTCAAAATCTTACCTACTGGCTTCCTCCCTATTGCATGAAAGCATACTCAGGTCTCTCCCAATCTTAAAAACCTTCCTTTGACCATGTCATCCATCTTCTCAATATATTGTTTATATCTCTCCACTCTTTTACAGCCACATGCTTAGGAAGGGTCATTAACTTTCATTATCTCTAACCCCTTATCTCCCATTATCTTCTCAATCCTTTGCAATGTGGCTTGACACCAAAACTCAACCAAAACTGAGAGATTCTTAACTGCTAAATCCAATGATCTTTTTTCAGTCCCCATTTTACTCTCTCTACAGCTTTTGACACCATCAACCTCTTCTTCCTAGATACTATCTCTTTCCTTGGCTTCCATAACACTATTGTCACTTGATTCTCCTCCTACTTGTTTGACTGTTCCCTCTCATTTTTCTTTGCTGGATTATTACTTTGCTACAATCCATAAAATGTGAGTGTTCCTTAAAGCTCTGTCCTGTGCCCTCTATTTTTTTTTTTTGATGAGGCAATCAGGGTTAAGTGACTTGCCCAAGGTCACACAGGCTAGTATGCATCAAATGTTTGGTCTGAGGGTGGATTTGAACTCAGGTCCTCCTGACTTCAGGGCTGGTGCTCTATCTACTGCACCACTTAGCTGCTGTGCCCTCTGTTCTTGCTACATTCCATCTGTTAGTGATGTCATCAGATAGGTTCAACCAACATATCTAGGCAGATAACTCCCAAATCTGTAAATCCTACCTTAATTTCTTTCCTTAACTTGGTTTCACATTATCAAATACCTAGTGAACCTCTTCACCCAAATGTACCATTGGGATCTCATGTGTTCAAATGAAACTCTTATTTCCTGCAGAACCAAGAGAATGTTGTACACAATAACAATCATGTTGTGTGATGACTAATATTGATAAACTTAACCCTTCCCAGCAATACAAGGATCTAAGAGATCTCCAGAGGCCATGTGATAGAAAATGCTATCCACATCCAAAGAAAGAACTATGGAAGTTGAATTGCTCTTTTTTTTCTCTTCTGTTGAGTTTTGTTTCCTCTTTCTGATGGTTCCTCCTATTGGTTTTAATTTTTCCTTACATCACTAATGTGAAAATATGTTTAATATGAATGTAAATGTATAGCCTATATCAGATTGTGCGCCGTCTCGAGGAGGGTGGTGGGGAAGAAGGGGGAGAAAAATTTTAAACTCAAAAGTATATGGAAGTGATTATTGATAAATCAAAATAAATTAATAAAAAATTTTTTAGAAAGAAACTCATATTTCCCTCCAAGCTTCCCTATTTCTGTTGAGGGTACCAAACATTCTTCCAGTTATCCACAGAAAAGGCCATAAGCCTGGGTAGTCATCTGGTGGGTCCGAACGAGGCAGCTACCTTGATCAATCCAGACTCGTTCTGTCCTCTAGCTGTGGTTGGCTCCAGATTAGTGGTGCCTACATGGTGTCCTTTGAAGGGACGACTTCTCGCCCACCCATTTTGATGGGCTCTGGGTCAGCTCTTCCTTCATACCTCACTGCTGGTTTTAGGAATTTCTATACTTTTTTTTCTTGCAATAAACTCAAAATACCTACAACAACAACAAAAAAATAACCTAATAACTTTCAAGTCATTCTTGACTCTTCATTCTCTCTTCCCTCTAATATCATCTCAGTTGCCAAGTCTTGGTCTATTCTACCTCCATAATATTTCTTGTATCTATCCTCTTCTTTCCATGAATACATGCTGTCCCTGAGTTCTGGTCATCATTATCTCTCTCCTGGACCACTGTAACAGGCACCTGATTGGTTTCCCCCCTTGCTGTTTCTTTCCTCTCTAATCCATGCTTCATAGAGCCAAATTGATATTTCTACAACATTGATCGCATCAAATCGCATCACTTCAGAAACCTTCATTGGCTCCCTATTGTCTCTAGGATAAAATGTAGATCTTCAGCCTGGAATCTGAAGAATTCCATGATATGACTTTCATATCATTCCTCTTCACACATTCCCTATGCCAGTTAAACTGGCCATTTGGCTATTCCTGATAAAGTTGTTACATTTCTATGGCTTTTGTACAAGCTGTCTAGAATACTCTTCCTCCTCATCCCCACCTCTTAGAATCCTTAGATTCCTTCAAAGCACAATTCAAACATGAGCTCCCACATAAAGTCTTTTCTGATTCTCCCTTCCCTCCCCCGTCAGGTGTCAGTGCTTTCTCCTCCTGAAAATGACTTTTTATATTTTATTTCATATTTATTTCCTTTTATACTTCCTTACCTGTATACATGTTATATTTCCACAATAGAATGTAAACTCCCTTAGGACAGGGATACTTTTTTTTTTTACTTTGTCTCCCTAAGGTCCAGCATAGTGCCTTGTACATAGTAGACACTTTATAAGTGTTTGTTTAATTGATTTGGATTGTCTTTTGCTGTCACTGTGGATCTCTCCCTTCCTAAGAAGCTACGGTCCTAGTTTTCCAGTAACCTAGATGGGGTCCCTGACTTCACCTCTATTTTTACCTCATATATCTTTTCTCTACTATACCTACCTGAATGTTCCCATTGTATTCATCAAGGACAATGCAAATATTTGCAGAGAGCTGATTCTGGGTAACCCTGAGCTAGCAGTAAACTGACACTATGATATTTTGGACCAGAGATTGGGATCATAGAAAATATAAAGTGGGGAAACCAATCAGGTGACTGTTATAATGAGCTGGGAGGGTGTATTGATGACCTGAACAAGGTCAGAGCATGTATTAGTGGAGAGAAGAGGACAGATACAAGAGAGGTGGAATAGATCAAGGCTTGGCAACTGATGTGATATTAAAGGTGAGGAAGAGGAAAGAGAGAAGAATGACTCAAAGGTTATTAACCTGGATGAAAAAGAAAGAATTTTAGAATTGAAAAAGCCTTTAGAAAGGATCTAGTGATATGTTTTGCAGATTGCACATGTAAAACCTACATAAAATTGCTTACCATCTGGGGGAGGGGCAAGAAGGAGGGAGGGAAAGAATTTAGAATTCTACATTAAAAAAAGAGAATATTAAAAATTATATTTATATGTAATTGGGAAAAATATTATTGAAAGTAAGGAAAAAATTTTATTTTGAAGATAGGGAAACTGAGGCCCAAGGAGCTTATTTTAAGTGACTTGTCTGAGTCACTTCACAGAAGATAGAAAATGGCAAGGCTGAGATTTGAACTTTGGATTCCGATGAATCAGTAAGTATTTATTAGGTTGCCAACCATGTGCCAAGGCACTAGAGATACAAGTATGAGGAATAAAATAATCTCTACTCATAATAAGCTTATGTTCTAATGGGGGAGACAAGTACATATAAAAATATAGACCGTATAACTATATACAAAATAATTAAATACAAAATAATTTGGGAAGGAGGGTGCTTGCAATTGGGGAGGTGGGGAATCAAGAAAGGTTTTATGCCAAAGATGGTGTTTGAGCTGAATTTTAAAGGAAAAGAAAGAGCTTATGAGGTGGAGGTAAGGAGGGAGTGCATCTGAGACTTGGAGGATGGCCAGTGCAAGGGGACTGATGGAAGACAGGCCAGTTTGTGCATTGCAGTGTAGGAAGGAAAGTAATGGCCAGTGAGGCTGGAAAGAGAAATTGGGGCCAGGCTGCTTAAGGCTTTAAAAGCTAAAGAGAGGAGTTTCAATTTTATATTTAGTTTACATTTTACATAAAATGCACACATGGATTTTATATTTCATTTATGCAGAGCTCTTCCTACTTCCCCATGCTGTCCTGAGATGAGAAACCTAGTGGAAAGAGCATAGGACAGGGAGCCCAGAGGCTTGGGTTCTGATCCTGGGACTAGTAGGCATGCACAGTATGATCCTGGGCTAGTCACTTCCCCTCTCTTTCTCCAAGCTATAAAATGAGGGTGTTAGACTAGATGATCTTGATGTCCATTTCCTGTTCTAATATTTAGCAGTTCTATGACTGTTGGTTTTCTTTGTGGTTTTTTGTTGTTGTTGTTGTTGTTGTTGTTTGTTTGTTTGTTTTGGCATGTAATTTCCTTTTTTTCTTCTATTGCTTTGTTTCATTTTAGGTAGGAAGGAGGATTTGGAGGGGGAGGGGAAAAGGCAAGGAGGAGGGGCAGGAGAAAGGAAGAAGAACAGAGAGAAGAAGTAGGGAGTCGATAGACGAAAGAATAAGAGAGGGGACGGAGTCCAAGGGGAGGTGGTAGGAGGAGAATAGGGAGCAGATGGGAAGCAGGAGCTGAGGATGGCAGCCGGCAAGGTGACAACATATGGCTTCCTCAGTACTCAGAGCCTACGAAAATCACCGCTCCTCTCGCCACCTGGCCCCTTCGCTCCTCAGGGGCTGCTCGACTTTCAAGGAGTGAGATACAAGGGAGCTGTGCCTCAGGGCTGGCTTTGGGGCCCAACCAGAAAGGACTAAGGATCCTTGGGTAACGCAGGTGAACAGGTAACACACAAGCTGACCCAGAATACCAGCCTGTCCATTGGGAGGTGAAGCAAATTCAAATAGCAATAGCTTTTCCAGTGTCTCAAGCCTCGTGGAGTTGGAATCTTTGGCTAAGCGGTCGACCTGTAACTTACTTCTTTTATATTTAGCATATACATTGTTATAAAGCAGGTTTTATTCTCTAAATAGTTGAATGAGCTCTAAAAAACTGTCATAGGTTGATGACGCCCCTCCTCCAATCCCCAGGACTGAGAGTATAGCAGATGCTTTGGGGGCCAGGCTACGGTCTCAAAGGGGAGGAATCAATCAATTGATAAATCAATAAACGTTTATTAAATGCCTCTATATGCCAAGCCTGGTGCTAAGCAGCTTCTTTGGTAGTGATGGGATACGACTAATATCAAATGTAAGGAGCTTTGTCTGAAGGTGCCCTGGACATTTGACTCACAACCTAGACACAAAATTGCAAAGGAAATTTTAAGCATTTTCTTGGATGCCGTAACCTCAGTTTCCTTATCCGCAAAGTGGGGCTTGGATTATATGCTCTCTCAGATCTCTTCCAGCACTACCATTTAATAAATCAGTAACAGAAATATTTTGAAAATCTCAAACTAGGTAGCTTTCCTTTAAGAGACAGCATAAACAGGTCTGGCCATCTGATGAGTGCAGACATACAAAAAATACTCCCAAATAAGATCCTTTATCCTGAGGTTGTCTGGTGCAGTCCACAGCTCCCTTTCTCCCATCATGTGACATCCTTCCTGAATCATGGAACTCCTCCTCTGTCCCCTCCTCCTTCCCACCCAGCCTATCTTTCCCCCTCTCCCTATATCTCCCTTTCTTTCTCTCTTTCTGTTTCTCTCTATATTTCCTTTTCTCTCTCTACGCTCACCTGTGTCTCTGTCTCTCACACCGACACACAGACACAGACACAGACACAGACAGACAGACACAGACACAGACACAGACAGACAGACACAGACACAGACACAGACACACACACACACACACACACACACACACACACACACACACACACACACACACACACACACACACACACACACACACACACACACACTGTCTCCCACAGTCATGAGCATCTGCTCAGGATTGATTCTCTGCAGAGGGCTGAATGCTACTGCCACTGCAGTATTACCTGAAGACACCTTGTGGCAGACTGGTGCTCAGCATTTGCCTTGGGCTGCAGTCTATAATGCCTCAAACCGCAGTCTTCTCTTGAGCAGAGATTAGGATCCCACTGCCTTTCCCTTGTAGAAAGAGGCATTTCTGATGGGAACAAGGGTAGGATTGGAAGAGACTCAGACACATATGTCTCTGTTGAAAAACACAAAGGTCTTTCTTATTATCTCTGCACCCTCCACCAAGGGTCTCCATCTGGCAGGCTGGAATTTATTGCTGGGCTCTCAGCTGTTGAAACTGTATTTTGCGGGCTTTAGCCAAAGGTCACTGGGAAACTTAGAGAGCAAAGAGTAGGTGTAATGAACTCTTTAACATAAGTTATAAAGAGAAAAATAGACTCAAACTAGACATAGCTTCTAGGTGCCAAACTAGTTTATATTTCAGAATGAATTTCAGAAAAGAAATAACACTTTCTATTTATATGGCTCTTTTTTTTTTTTTGGTTATAGACCGTGCCAGTTAGGAAACACTACCAATATAGATTCTCACCTCCTTTGAAACTTAAGAGTTTTAGAGAGTTGCCTAGTGGACAGAGAAGTTAAGTGACTTGCTTAGGGTCACTCAGACAGTATGTATTACAGACAGTACTTGAACCCAGGTCTTTCTGACTCAGGTTAGCCCTCTCTATCCACTACTCCATGCTGCCTCTTGCTAATGTAGCACTTGGCTGTTTACAAAATACTTCCATGAATATTATCTCATTTGATCCCCGAAACAGCCCTCTGTGTGGTAGGTGGGGCTAGAATTATTATCCCCATTTTACAGATGAAGAAACAAGGCCTAGAGAAATACGGTGACCTCATTAAGGTCACCAAAGTAATAAATGACAGATCCAGGGATCAAATCCAGGCTTTCCATCTCCTAGTTTGAGGGTCTTTCCACTCCTCCAAGCTAGATCAACAGACCAACAGATCACCTTGTCACTTTAACTGTAGCCACTTTAACAATATCTCCTGAAAGGATCTTTGTTTATACTTTGAAGCAGACAGTGAAGCTTTTGGCAGAGATGTCCTAGACAGAGTGGAAAGATTTTATCTTTCAGGTATCTCTGAGCAGTTTCCGTTTCTCCTCTCTTGAAAGAAAATCAGGAATCCTGATATTATATTTACTAAGAAATCTGAACTCAGTTCAATTCAGTTCAGTAAGTTTTTCCCTAGGAATTCTACTCCTGAGCTCTCATCTAATTCTTCTTGCTTAGCACAGTGCCTGACACACAGTAGGTGCTTAATAAATGTTTATTGATTTATTATATCTTGATTTCAGATGCTGGAAAACTGAGGCCTCTTGCCAGTGAATGCTGCTGGCCTGTCTAATGAAAGGAGACAGCTATAGATTATATGGTGCTCTGGCTTCTTAAGACACTTTACCAAAATGTTCCTTATTCTCCATGACAACTAAGTGGCTATCAATAAACTTCTTAATGCAAAGGAGCTGAGTGGGGTCAAAGGAAAGAGACACATAAGCCACATTGTAGAAAAAAAAAAAAAGGAGGAGGGTGGGGAGAAAGTGGTGTTCAGCATTTTGGGGCTCAGTATAGGAGGGAGTAGAAACTAGTCAAATTCATTTGCCCTGATGAATATGATGTAGAGAAATTAACCCTGGACCAAGAGAGCCCAATTAAAATCTTGGCCTTGACACAAAGTAGTTACTTGACTTGGGGCAAGCTACTTCCCCTGCCCAAGACTCAGTTTCTCTATCAGTAAGATAAGGGCATAGGATTGTATTTCATTTCATTCTATTAAACATTTATTAAGCATACATTGTGTGCAAGGTTCTGTGATAGGTACTGGGGATTCAAAGACAAAAATGAAATGGTCCTTGCCTTCAGGTAGCTTATATTCTACTGGAGCAGGGGAAGGATGTGTGTGCATGTGTGTGTGTGCTGCACATGCAACATATATACAAGTATGTATAATACAAGGTCAGTTGAAGAAAGAAGAGAGTCCCAGTGATATAGAGGTATTAAACAATGTTTCACAAAGTGGGTAGAGTGTGAAAACAGTCTGGATGACCTCTAAGTTCCCTCCTAGCTCTAACATTTTATGAGTCAATGCTAATATTCTGCTTCATCATGGTGTAGAGGAGGACCTGGGTTTCTCAAATGCTACACCAGGAGAATTCTAGGAAGCTGGGAAAGCTATGGGTATGAGGCTAGTGATAAACTACAATCCAAGTCAAGATATCATCCTCATGGTGTCATTGGTTCTCTTCAAGAACGAAGAATGACCAACAATAACAATTTGTGTTGTCTAAGAACCCGCCTAGCTAAGTTGGAAGAAATGAAATCATGAGGTTGGCCAAGGTGTAAATGGATTTTTTGACCAGCAGAAATCGTAAAAGACTGTCTGCTAAGTTAAAGAGTATTTGTGATATTGAAATATTAAAGTATATAATTTTCATGAGCAAGATGAGTTTGTCAGTGTGGAGACTTCTACCTATGGTAGAGATCAGAATCCATTTATAGCTTCTTGGCTGGTGCTACTCTTCTCTATATCATCCTGTAAAAACTTTTACTGGAGGCTCACCAGCCAAGCTGAGGTTCTTCTTCTAGATGTTGTAACATTGTGCAGATATTAATGGATAACATAGACTGTCTATCTCTCTCCTTAACTATGCAACTGACTGTTTCTGTTCATAAATACCGTGGATTAAACTTTTCTATTGCTTCTCTTATGCAATTTTTCATTACCCACTATGGGTATGAACAACTTATTACCAATAAAGAACAGGTAGAGTATCGATTATCCCTTGCATTTGCTACATAGCTTGCCCACCTCTTTTTCTCATCACACATCTTCCTGGTTATTTCCTTTGCTCTGCTCTTCCTACACAATTATTTATTAATAATATGTTGGGACAGGACTATTTCATTTTGGTCTTTGAATCCCAGATATATATATGTGTGTGCATGTGTGTGTGTGCATGTGTGTGTGATATATGTGCGACATACACACACACGAACAATATAATACATATATGTATGCATACATATATACATATATGTGTATATGTATATACATATCTCAGCTTTATGGGATTGTCTGTTCAACTGCATGTCATAGTCTGGCCAATAGGCATTTTTTATCTACTTATTTTTCCTGTGTGCATAGGTAGGCAGAACTCTTGAATGATTATGCACCTTACATTTAGTACATATTTACTTACTGTAGTATTTTAGGACTTGGGGCAATCAGTTATAATGGCATCTGAAAACAGGAGTATCTGGAGGATTTCATCATCTTTAAGCAGTATTTGACTTGGATACTGCATTGGACAACCCCTATGACAGGGGCAAACATTTTTTGGCAAGCACATATTTCCCAGTTTTAAACCTGGCTTGATATTAGTGATCAGAGGATCACTAAACAGTTATCTCTTTTGTTACATCTTTCAAGTAATCTTGTTCAGTTTTAACATATGCTTGGAGACCCCTTATTGGAGATGAGCCTTTATGATGGTGTTTTGCCATATCAAATGCTTCTTTATGGTCAAGAAACAAGAAGCATCTTGTAAGCTTTGTGCCTTTTAGTCAACTGTGTGACAATTGAAATGTGGTTTGTTGTAGACTATTGTTTGTGAAAGCTTTCCTTTTATTTTCTCAAAATATCTTTACCAAGCGTGATCTCAATACATCTGTAGATTAATCTGATGAAAGTTTTGAAAAGATGAGAAATTCATCGTATGGGTATGTAGTTAGTGACATTTTCTCAGTTACCTTTCTTCAGTAATATTTATTTTATCTCCTTACTTCTTTCAGGTATCTTGTTCAAAATTGTCTTGCCTCCAGCCCAGACCTTTGTGTACACCTGGTCTCCTCCAGCACCTTTTCTCATCTTTGTCTTATTTAGGGCCATTGCTACTTCCTCACGTGGCCAATTGGGAACTGTGATGTTAGAACACCAAAGTGATGGCTTCATTGTCATTGGTAGATAAAAATTTATTACAGAAATCTTGATAGAAAATTTTCACTCTTTGTCTGTTTGTTGTCCTTCTAGTTTTGCCCTGAAATGCTCACAGTACGATCTGGTTTTAACTGGGCCACTTGCCTGTACTTTGTGTAACCTTGTTTTCCTTCTGTTGCTTCTTACTGTTTGATGATTGTTCATCATAATGTTTAAAAAAGTTTCATTGATGCCTTTTGTTTTTAAGCCAGTTATTTCTGAAGATGTAACTCCCTGTCCTACACTGAATCTTCTCTGGCAACCAATGTAATGCCTCCCCCTCCTCACCTCATCCCTTCAAAACAAAATTCCAAGTAAGAAAAGCCAATTGATCCTACTGCATGTGCCAAGTTCTGGACCAAAAGTCTTCCCTCTTTACTAAGAAAAGAGAGAGGTTTTGTTTCATCATCTGTTCAATAGTACTGAGATTGGTCATTATATTTCATCAGAGCTTAACCGTCTTTTCATTTACATTATCGTAGCCATGTGTATTATTCTCTAGGTTTGGCTCCCTTTGCATCATCTTCTAACATCCCTCAAATATTCTTCATATTAGTCGTTTCTTATGTTCCATTACATTCATATACCATTATTGTTCAGGAATTCCCCAACTGATGGGTATCCATTTTATTTACAGCTCTTTGTCACTACCAAAAATACGACTATGGATATTTTGACATAGCTAGGTAAGGTCTTTCTCCCTGTCTTGAGGCATATGATCTGTAGTGGTATCACTAGCTCAAAGAGTATGAACAATTTAGTGATTTTTCTCATATAATTCCAAATTGTTTTTCAGAATTGTTGGACCAACTCATAACTCCATCAACAAGGTTTTAGAGTGACTGTCTTTTGGCAATGTCTCCAACATTAACTATTGTCATTTTATGTCACTCTTGCCACTTTGTGAGGTAAAACCTTAGAGTTGCTTTAATTTGTATTTTTCTTATTAGGGATAAGCATTTTTCATATGGTTGTTGACATTCTTCTTTTGAAAGCTATTATTTCATATCCTTTGACCATTTATCTATTGGAGAATCGCTCTTGATTATAATTATTCAAAATATTAAAAATATTAAACACACTCTCTGTACACAGCTCATTATTCCTATTACATAGATGTGAGTTCTTCCTTAGTGCATGATACTCTACTTTCTAGAACTTAAAGATTTATCATGCTGTGGTCACAAGGTTTATTATACCATACTATATGAATGCATATATATGCACATGTTATTTATATACACACATGTGTGTATGGATCTATATGTGTATATGTATACACACAGTATATAAAGTGACTGAAAATAGATCAATTGTTCTGATATGGTGATATCCATCTTTGGACGTCTCCTGACCCTAAGATCTTTAGATGTGGTCAGGGAATTTCTGAGGCAGTTGTACTCCTAGCTCATGGAAAGAAATAGAAGGGAGTATCTGCACCCCATCTCCGAATCAAGCATTAATTACCTAAGTAGTTAGGAGGTACAGTGGATAGAGAGCTGGATCTGTAGTCAGGAAAATATGATTTCAAATCCAGCCTCAGACCAGCTACTAGCTGTGTGACCTTGGATAAGTCACTGAACTTCAGTCTGCTTTATAGTTTCCTCGCTGTGAAATGGAGATAATAATAATAAGATCCCCTTGTTTCACCCTTTTGGTATTCCAAGATGTCTCCTGTCATGAGTTTCCTTATCTCTCATCCTCCACACCTCAGAGACTCTTCATGTCCTTTTCTCCTTCCTCAAAGGGCTCTCCTCTTTGCTGACACCAGCTCTTCATTTGTGTCCTTGAGTCCTTCTTCTCCAAAATATTGCTTGCCTGATCATTCCTTCTGTCTCATCTTGAGTCTATCCCTTGCTATTGGCTCCTCTCTTCCTGTCCACAAACATGGGAAAGTCTTATATAGTCTAAAGAAACCTTTCCTGGACTCTCTTTCCCCTCAAAATATTGTTCTACACCTATCTTTGCCTTCATTGCTATATTTCCATAAAGAGTAACCTGTATTTCCTGCCTCTGCTTCCTCACCACGACTCACTCTTCGGTCCCATGAAATCTGGTTTCCAACCCCATCACCCTACTGATACTGTTCTTTCCAGTGGCTTCTTGGTTGCTAATTCCAATGTTCTTATCTTAGGTCTCATTATACTTGGCTAGTCCCCCAGGTCTGGAATACTCTCTTTCCTCACCTCTGCCGTATAGGATGCTTAGCTTCCTGCAAAGCACAGCTTAGGCACAAACCAACATAGGAGGCCTTTTCTGATCTCCATCACCTTCCACATATCACTTTGTATTTGCTCTGTAAAAACTTTGTTTATATTAACTGTATATATGCTATTTCTCCCCCAGGAAGACGTAAGCTCCTTGTACCTCCAATGCCTAGTATAGTGCCTGGCACATAGTGCGTATTCAGTAAATGCTTGTTGAGATGAATTGAATATTTGACACTGTTGAACACCCCTTCCTGGATCTCCTTTCCTGCCTTGACTTCCTTGACTCTACTTTTTCCTGGTTCTCTGGTCTGATTGCTACTTATGGATCCCTTTGTCAGTTCATACTCTTTTCCCTATACATGAAGCATGGATGCCCTCCCCCTCCCCCAGGCTATCTTTTCTTTCTTCCCTTCTTCTTCCTCCCCCTCCTCCTCTTCCTTTCTTTTTCCTCTTTTTCCTCCTTCTTCCCTCACCCCGTGGTTTCAATTATCTCCTTTGTAAATGACTCCCAAATCTATATATCTGGCCCTCACCTCTCCCCTGAACACCAGTTGCACACATCCAACTGCCTGGATGTTTTGCTCATGCCTCACACTCAAAATATTCTATATGGTATTTCCCACATTCCCCCATTAAACCTACCACCACCCTTCTAACCATAGTAAGCACCAAATAAATGCTTGCTAACTTAGGTTAACAAGGGCTGAAGTGTAAGAAAAGTTCTTTGGAAACCAAAATGCTGGAGAAATATGAATGATTAAATACCACTGCCTTACTTCATGCCCACTTTGCCCACTCACCTGCTCATTCGACAATTTCTGCCAATTATGCCAAACACCCCAAAAAAGATGATAGTAAATGTCCAGTCAGGGTTTCCTCTCACAACGATCCCCTTTAAGACTTAATCTCTAAGAATATATGGAATCTGAAAGTGGGAACTTTCTCTGTTACAACCCCAGTCCAGCAGAGAATATTTGGGAATACATATTTATGGTGAATTATACCAATTGATCTGGAAAGGAAGCTTGGGGCTAGACCACTGAAGTCCTTGAATGTCAAGCCAAGATGTTTGGACTCTATTCTGTAGGCAAAAGGGAGTCAGTGAAGATTTCCAAGCTGAGGAATAGCTTGATGAAAGCGGCAGCTTAAGAAGATAAATCTGGCAGCAGTGTGCTTCAGCATCCTGGATACAAAGATGTCGCAGAAACTACCTTTGGATCAGGAACATTCAGGGGAATTATATTAGAGAGTTTTATTCCGTTCAATCATAGAATTCAATCATTGAGTTGGAACAGCTTTCTGGATCATCTGATCCAATCAATTTTAAACATGTGGAAAGAAAGGAAAGAGTAAGTTAAAATTAACAACTCACAATCGTACTGGCTTTCACCCGTATCCAGAATGCTCTTTCTCCCTGCTTCTGTCTCCTGGCTTACTTAAAGACTCAATTGGAGTCCCACCTTCTGAAAGACTTTCCTGATTTCCACCAAAGAGAAATCTCCTGATCTCTCTCCTCTCTTCCCCTCTTATTGGTAGTGTCTTCCTGCTGAGATTATCTCCTATTCATCCTATTTATATCTTATATGAGCATAGTTGTTTGTATGTTGTCTTCCCCATTTAATGTCAGCCCTTTGAAGGCAGGGGCCATGTTTTTGCTTTTCTTTATATCCCTAGCAGTTAGCTCAGTGCCTAGCACAAAGTAAGTGTTTAATAATGTTTGTTAGCAGACTGACTGACACTTAAAGGTTTAAAAAGCACTTTCCCCAAAATAAACCAGTAAAGTGGGAAGTGTAAATATTATTATTATTCTGATTTTGCAAAATGAGGAAACCAGAGAGAGTAAGTGATTCACCTATGGACACACACCAGTAGTAAGTATCACAACTGGTATTTATTTGAACACAGATCTCTGAACCTCAAGTCCAGGGCTCTTTTCACTAGAATAAAACCAAGAATCAAAGTAAATGAGAAGCTATTTGCCCACCTTCAAGAAACTTTTATTAAGCAGATTCAGGGGCCCTTAACCTGGTCCCTAGTGAGTATATTATTAACATCATAAAACCACTATAAATTTGGAATACTCTGGGTGTCCTTTTAGGAACCAAGGGCTGAAATGGCAAAATGAGCTGAACCTCAGAGAAGTGAGAAGTAGCAGTATACTGATATTGGAGACAGATGTTTTGGTAGAGCTGGAGGTGGGTGGGGGAGGTAGGTCAGTTCAGATGTCAGTTAGAAACCAAGACAGCTTTCTTCTCTTTTCTGTCACTTAGTTGCAGTGTGGTATAATTGAAGTTGGAAGAGCCAAACTCAAATTCTGGTCTGCTTCTTACTTCCTTTGGACAAAGCTAGGCCTCAGCTTCCTTGTCTGTAAAATAAGAAGATCGGATGCTGAATTTCATGGTCCTTTCCAGCTCTCTCCTATGAGCTAAGACTCCTGTTACACGTGTGCCCTTGGGCTAGGCTTTACCCTACTCAGGGCCTCAGTTTTTTCATGTGTAAAGTTATGGGGTTATACAAGATGATGTCCATGTTCCCTTTTAGCTGTAGATCCAATTATTTCATATTTTCTTTTCTCCAGAAGCTCACAGAAGTCCCCCCTCCCCCCTTCATTCTTTGTCTCCACGACTAGTAGATCTGGGTCACTTTCACAGAATTAGCATTTTCTTTGAACATTAAAAATGTTATCCTATAAATACCTCATTCCGTTTCCCCTAAAAGCTATTGACTGATGATTTGTATTAGCAGAACAGTGTTTCTCTCTAGAGGATTCAAAATCAATCATCATTCTTCTCATCAACATTCAACTCCTAATTGCTAGTCTTTCCTAAAGAGAGGATCGCTTAGACATAGGCCTCACTTGCCTTCTGGGAGCTCACCCCATGTTAACTGTGTATTGTACTTGCTTACTTTCCAACGGTCTTTCCCTGAGTATTTCCTCATTCTATTCCCACCAGTACCTCTCCAGATGGGCAGACGGGAACAAAATGATAAACCAAAACAAGACTAGCTGGCAAAATTGTTTATACCATGGACAGTTCAGGGTCAAGCGCCCTCTGGAAAATGGGGTAGGAGGGTCTCCTGTGGAAGGTAAATGTACAACTGGGCAGTCTGGGGAGCAGGCAAGTGAGATGCAGGTCTCCCCTTCTCCAAGTAGGTCAGCATCCAGAGGGCAAAAATTGATTTCTTTTTGCCTTTCCATTCCGATCCAATCTAACAAATATTTTTAAAGCTCCTCTTGGTGCCAGTCAATGTACTTGGCACTAGGGATAGACAAAATGAAAAACAGTCACTGACCTCTGGGAGCTTACATTCTATTGAGGGGAACATAATATTTAAATAGATAAGATATACTCACATTTGAGGAGGAGAGGGAGTAGCCACTAACAACCAAGGGGGTCAGGGAAGCATTCCAGTAGGAGATAGTACATGATGAGGTTTGAAGGAAACTATATATTTAAGAGGATGAAGAAGTAAGGAAGCCATGCAATTCAGGTGTGTGTGTGTGTGTGTGTGTGTGTGTGTGTGTGGTGAAGAGGAGGAAGATTTCAGTGCACATTTTGGGGAAACCTCAAGTAGATCAGTCTGTCTAGAATTTATAATAGAGAAGGGTAGGGGGGGCGGGTAAGGTGCAGTGAGAAAGGTGCCTACAGCACCAGCACCTAGCACAGAATAAACATTTAATAAATGTTTAATAAATTCGATTATAAAAAATGACTGGACTGGGTTAGAGCCATAGCTGGGGCCAACAACTCGGCTTGTGCTTCTGGGCAAATCACGAGCGATCAAAGGGTCGTAGGACTGACAGCTGGAAGGGTCTTTAGAGGTCATCCGGCGCAACCCCCTAATTTTAGATAAGGGGAACATGCGCCTCCCTGGGCCTCGGTTTCCCCTTAGAGGAGTTCAGCACCGCTTTCGGTCCACGAGAAGGGAGCTGGATGCGGTCCTTGCGGTCCCACCGCTGCTCGAGGCGCCGGTGCGCATCTCAGGAGGGCAGAGACCTCACCCCCGCTGCCTCCGCCGCAATAGCAATTCTCCCCGGCAGACCGAGAGAGCGGGGCTGGGCGGACTCAGGGGGAAGAGGGTCGGGGGGAGCCAGAGCACCCCTCCCAGGCTCAGGTCCAAGGTCCAAGCGGCCTCGCTTTGGGGTCAGGTCCACGGCGCACGCCCCCCTCGGGGATCCGCCCCCGCCTCGGCGGCGGCGGCCCTCCCTCCGCCCACGCCTCCCCCGCGGTGGGCGGAGCCCCATCCCCGGCTCTCGGGCCCGGAGCAGCGCGCTGATTGGCTGGGAGGCGCGCGGGTGACGCGCGTGGCGTCGCCTCCCCTGCGCGCGCCGATCCTGCCGGGCGGCACTGGCGCCTCAGTCAGCTGAGCGCGCCGCCAGAGCTGGAGTCATCGTCGCTGCAGCTATAGCTGCTGCTGGAACCGTGTGAAGAGGGAACCCAGGCTGCCGGCTCCTCACTGCCCCCCAGCTCCCCGCCATGGCTCCCATTGGACTCAAAGCGGTGGTCGGAGAAAGTAAGAGTCCCCACCCCTCCCTTCCCCCCCATCGATGTCCAAGACTGGCCGGGGGCCTGAAGGGTGGGAGGGGTCGCTTTTTCTTCCCTTCTTCTCGGGACCGTGGCTGGGGGGCCGAAGGAGGGGGTGAGTCCGCAGAGCCGGGGGCGGGGGGCGCGCTCCTCGGATGCTGCGCGGTGGGCACTGCGGCTGCGCCGGCCCGCCTCCCCCACCCCCTTTTCTAAAGATGGGACCATCGGAAAGGAGCGCGGGGGTAGATTTTGAGGCGGGGACGGGGGGCGACCCTCGGAGCAGCCACAGAACCCCGAAATCCGAGATGTCTGCTGAGCAGCGGCTCCTAGCAGCTCTGCAGTGCTGCTGGGTCTGGCCAGAGCGATGGGTGGTGCTTAGCAGGGAGCGTCCCCGTTACAAAACTGCCCGCGGCTGGGGTGGCCGTAAATAGGGGTGGTTGGTCTCTACGGGAGAACACCCGGGGATCAGCCCCTCCCCTCTTCGCCCCGCTCGTGTCCGTGTCTGCGCTGCCCTGGGGAAGAGAGACCTTTCCACTCGAAATCTGAGCTTTCCTGGCAACAGCATCTTTACTCGCTCTCTTCTCCCCCCCACTCTCCGTTCCCCCTCCCATTCGTCTCTGTTTCTCCACCACCTCTCCTGGGATCCGCCCTACCCCAACCTCTACCCCGTCCATTCGAGTCTGTGTCAGCGATTTCCAGGGAGAGAGGTCTCTTCTACCCGAGCTTTTCTCGGATTCACACCATCCCCCCTTCTCCCCCTCCCAGTCTCTCTCCCAGCCTCCTAGTGCTGTTTGCCACCTCCATGGGAGAAAATCCTCTGATCTGAGCTCTTCTAAGATGAACCGCTTTTCCCTCTATCCCCCTCCCCCTGCTTGCTTTAAAGAAATTGTGGCAGAATCGTGATCAGAGGAATTACAGTCGCATCCTCCCCCTCTTTCCCCTTGTACTGGTCTGGGGCATTTGAGCCTGCCGTTATCTCTGCCCAGGGCTGCAGAGGCAACCACCTGGGATTAGCACAGCGGAGAAACGGAAAAAAGCCTTTCCCCCGAACCATTAGGCCTTCTCCTCCTATTTAATGCATCTTTACTTAAAGGAAAGCACCTTTTCAGGGTCCCCACTCCTCATTTTTTCACGGAGCAGAGGAGCAGGGAGGTTCTTTTTAGTGGCTTTTTCTTGCGGTGCTGACTGGAGGATCTGCAGTCTGCAGTCTCTCTGGCAGGTCAGAGGACTGGACTATACGTTGTAGATAGGACAAACCACAGCTCTGTGGAAGAAATTAATTTCTTTATTATAGACATTTCACTGGTAATTTAGTTGAGAGGTATACCTTTTTAGTAATTTGGGGCTATGTGTACTTGGTGATATGTGACATAGAAAACAGTTCTTCAAGGCAAAGTGTCTTGGTGATAAATATTTTTAAGTGTGTGGAAAATAGGTTTTGGGGAGTATTTTGGTAGCCTTGATATCAGATAAGGGTTACATTGTGCCTGAATCATTTACTGTGCAGAGAAATTGAATCTGAGCTTTCTTTATCTTTGTAAAGAAAGGAAATGAGATAAAAATGGTGGAAGTCTAGTGTTTCCTTTCTAATGATTCCATATGTGATCCCTTCATTTTAAATGGGTACCAAAACAGTAGATTTTTATTTTATTGTAGTTTTCGCTTTCATTTGTACAATAAACACTTCCACAGAATATTTTGGTGCTCTACCTTACTTAAATTACCATATTTGCTTCAGAGAAAAATGTGAATTAAAGACAAATTGAGCCAATAAAAATTATTTTTTCTTCCCTCTCTTACTCCTTTTCTCCCCCTTTAAACCCAAGATTGTACATATAGACATGCTTTATTAGGTTTATTTTTGTAAAATCTATCGTTAGAGCTGGGAGTAATCTTTGAAGAGCACCTAGTCCAAATCTCTCATTTTATAATTGAGGAAACAGGCCCACAGCGGTGAAGTGACTTGCCTAAATGTGCAGCCGTGTAAAATGCTAGTAAATTTCAACATTGGCCAAAGATAACTACCTTTCTCTGCCATTCCGTGGATGAATTCAAGCTATATGCACTACTTCTGTATTTTCTTTTTACAATTTGTTAGGATACAGACTATAATATATTATGTATTTAATTAATTTACTTTCAGTGTTGATGTTCTAATACTGTAGTTGCTAAGATGATTAAAAGCAGCTTTTGTATTCCTTTAACTAGAGGGTTCCATATAGTTCTTCTTAATTTCATGTGTAGCCCTTGAAGCAATTGTGAAGAAAAAAATTGCCAATAAAGCCAAACAAATTTTTCAGTGAATCGAAAAAGAAATAAAAAATATCATGTATACCACTGAGTAAATGTATGTATATGCATTTGTCAGTTCTCTTCAGTATAACAGATGAGTTAGATTTTGATAATAAATTTCTCTCACCCTTAGCTGATGATACTGGTACATTTTGGCTTCCATTCATGGTCAAGTTGACCACTTAATTTGATTCTAGAAAGAAAAGTCTGAAATTAAAATAAATACCTAATTAACAGTATTTCTCCGAGATAAGCTTTCTTCTGTGGCAGGTCGATCCAGGTCTTAACAAAATTAGTGGAAAACTGGACAAAAAGATGAATGAGCAGTGTGCAAATAGACTAGAAGCTTGGATACTTCGGTTCCATTGTTCTACTAACTTAGCATACTACATTGAGTTTAGAATTTATAATTAGAAGAAATAGGTTTTAATCCTGGTTCTTCTATGCCCTAGCTGTGTGACCTTGCCATGTAGATTATGCCCCTATTTAGGCCCCAGTTTCCACATCTATAGAATAATATAGATGATTTCTAAGGTCATTTTCAGTGTCAAGTCTTATATTTGGTCCTATGAATTGAATGTATGACTGAGTTATAATTTCTTTGGGGCTGTACTTTTCCTCTGTAAAACAGATAAGAATCCTTGCAGTTTACCTTGTAGGAATAATATGTGAGTAAATGAGAAAGTTGAAATTTTGCTGAGAAAGATATATATTAAAAGAAGGCATTTTAATTCATTAATCTATCTTGAAGACTGGCACTTATCCTATTTTACAAGTTTTTCATGTCAGTGTGTTAGAAGGACATGAGGACCCCAAGGTACGTTTATAGGTATACTTCACTTAACTCATTAATTGATTTCATGGGAACAGCCTTGTAGGGAAAACAGTATTATGGAGCATTTAGTGACTGGTGAGGAACAAGAATTAGAATCGTCTTAGCATAGAGCCTGATGATATTACCTGAGGGGTGGGGTAAAGTAGTCCTGGAGTTATGGTGGGTGTAGTTTTATGTTTTTTGATGAAGTATGTTACATTTTATTTCATAGCTGCTAGTTACACCTACTTCACATTATATAAGAATCACTTATTTTTTATTTGTAACTGAGAAAATATACTTTTGGAATTTGGATACTGAATACTTGTTATAAAGAAGGTTAAAGTCTGTAGAACGATAGACATGAGAGGGAAACTTGCTAGCCTCTTCTGTTCTCAGAAAGAGCTAAATCTAAGTAATTCATATATATATGTATTTTTTTTTTGACGAGGCAGTTGGGGTTGAGTGACTTGCCCAGAGTCACAGAGCTAGTAAGTGTTATGTGTCTGAGGCTGGCTTTGAACTCAGGTCTTCCTGACTCCAGGGCCAGTGCTC
The DNA here is from genome assembly GCF_900497805.2 of Vombatus ursinus. Lineage (NCBI taxonomy): Eukaryota > Metazoa > Chordata > Mammalia > Diprotodontia > Vombatidae > Vombatus > Vombatus ursinus. The sequence continues at coordinate 12,229,198 of NW_020954571.1, read as the reverse complement.
TATCCACTGTGCCACCTAGCTGCCCCAGTAATTCTTGTTCTTACAGTGTGTTTTTAATAAAAATTTGCGTGCTACTCCAGAAAGTACCTATGATCTAAAATATTCCAAGATAAACAATTTGCATTGAATTACTGTTTTCTTAATAGGTCTGTTTTTATTAAATTGAAAAGTATCAGTGATGAAAATGTAAGTATCAACCAACTAAGCTTAGATCTTACATACTTTTTCAAGTTTTTCTGCCAATTATATTTTCTTCACCCTCCTTTTCATGAGTCTTTTCCTCATGACTTCATATTCTGTCCTTTTAGAAAATTATTTTTTATCATCAATCTTGTTTCAAACGTATTCACTGCTGCCTCAGTCCCACAGTATCTTAATTCCCAGTACGTTTGATCATATGCTAAAATATTCTTTATGGGCCCTCATTTTATTTCATATACACTCAATATAATGTACTCTTTTTGTATTTCCATATCCTCTGTAATAGTGGTTCTCAGTGTTATGAGTTGTAAACATCTGAAGGTCTTCAAAGTTGTTGTAAAGGGTCCATGAAACCATATGTGAATCCATAAATAAGCAAACATGCCTTTTGTACAATAGATACATGTCTCTTATGTATTTGTATATTATTTTAAAATGTGCATAAGTACTATTGTGATTAATAAAATAAAAATTCATTTAAAAGTGTTACTGAAATCATAATAACTTTTTATCATGTGTTTTTTCAATGGATACTAATAGTATTCTCTTGTGGGGGTCCTTGAAGTTTTTAGACATTAAAAAATATTAGAGGTCCTCATACTTAAAAGTTGGGAACCACAGCACTACAAATTGTTCTCCTGAGACCCTGGACATTAAATATTCTGCTGTCAGATGTTCTTGTTCAGGTGTTCAGCCTATTATTTACAAGGTATGGTGCTAGGTGCTTTAAAAATACTATCAAATTTGATCCTCACTATAACTCTGGGAGGTAGGTGCTATGATTATCCCTATTTTACATTTGAATAAGATGAGGCCTACTGAGGTTTAGAGACTTGCCCAGGGTCACATAGCTAGTAAGTGTCTGAGGCAGGATTTGAACTCAGGTCTTCCTGACTCCAGGTTAGCACTCTCCTCCCCTAAAACCACACTATTAGTTTCCTGGGTGAGTAAACCGTATTGTGTTTCTAAATTTCTCCTTTAAATTTGAGGTTTCTTTTAATCAGTATTCTTCAAATTTGACTTTGCATGCTTTTCTGTTGTGATTTTACCAGTCTGTGTACAAGTCTCATCTTTTTATACCCTAGTTTCTAATTTTTAAAAATTGCTTTTTCGTGCCCTTACATTCTAGGTTGTTTTTTGTTGTTGGCTTATTTTTGAAAGATACTGACCTTTCTTACAGTGAATGTAGGTGAGAAAGAGAAAGCTAATTTTATCCTAGTCACTCTCCCCATCTTTCCAAAATTTTCAATATAAAAGCACTTTATAGTGCTCATCATTTTCACGTCTCTCTGGAAGATACTTATGTTCTGCTGCTTTTAGTCATATGTAGATGTTATGCTTCCTGAGGGATTAAAATAAATCCCTCTCAGCCCAATTTAAAAGCAATGTCTTTTAAAATTTTATATATAAGTAATATTTCAGTATGTGTAATGGAAATTGAAAGAAAAATTCACCCTGCATTTATATTACTTTCAATGAGCACCTCAAAGCATTTTTAAAGGAAGTTCTATAGGACAAAAAAAAAAAAGAATCTTTGAAGAAGCAGGTTACCTTTGATTAAAATTTCAGTGGTTTTGTTGGCATATATATGCACACATACATATATGTATATAATTTATTTAACAATTAAAAATCAAGAAATATGTGTTAAGCATCTTCTGGGTGCAGAGAACTGACTGAGATAGGCTCTGAGGGGATCAAAAAGTTTAGATTAGACAAAATTTCTGCTCATAAGGAGCTTTCAATTTAGCAGGATGATAAGTCATAAACACTGATAAGTGGAGTGCAGTGTTAAATGAAAAATGAATTAAAGAATTACAAATAAAGTGCCACCACAGTTCTGAAGGGGAAGATTGCTAACTGAGAAATCAGAAAAAGGCTTCCTGGAGGAAGAATCCAGATAGGGGTCTAAAAAATTAGTAGGAATTCAACAGGCTAAAAAGAAAGGGACTGCTGTTAGCATCACCCTCAAAATTTGTTTTGTAGCACCTGGGAGATTTGAAGTTGAGGCTTAGTATTACTTGGACATTTTATGTGTAATTCATGGCTAACACTTTTTTTCCCCCCCATAAAGGGCTTTGCATGTTGATGTATATTTTAAATGGTACACCAGGAAAGGTTAGTATGGAGTTTTGTATTAGGGGATTAAAAGCTTAAATTTTGATTTGTTTAGTAAAATTTTACCCTTGTTTAGGGTCAGACAGGATTTAGAGGACATTACATTTCCTAGGTGCAAGTATTATTCTCAGTTAACAGAGACAAAATGAAATACAAGAGATTGTGACTTACCCAATGTCATCAGTGCGTCAGTGGTAGGGCTAGGAATAGAAACCAGAGTGTCTGACTCTGCTGCCTGGATCTCCTTGTTTTGTGTCCCAGTGTCCTTTCATTTTTCATCATGCTGGTGAAGGTGTTATAAATGTGTACCTTAACCTTAAAATAACTTCTGTGTTAGAAACATTAAAAATATAACTATTTGAATGGATGCTATATGCTACAGAATTTGAGAGTTGGAAACGAACTCAGCAGCTGTCTGTTCACCCATACATGAAAGGAATCCCTCACTACAACATAATCAACTAGTGGTGGTCCAGTCTCTGCTTGTTGAAGACCTGCAAGGACGGGGAACCTACTTCTCCTCTTGGAGAGAGAATCTTCAGTCTATGGACAGATATAATTGTTATGAAGTTTTTCTGACGTCAAACCTGATTTACCCCTTTGCAACATAAAGCCATTGCTCTTGGTTCTGCCTTCTGGGCATTAGAATAAATCTAATGCCTTTTTATAAGGATCCATGTAACTGTACCAGGTATGATTTTTTTTAATTCAATTTTATTTTCAGCTCCAAATTTTCTCCCTCCTCCTCTCTCTTTCTTATTATGGAGAAGGCAGAAAAAACAAAGCCTATTGCAAATATGTATAATCATGTAAAACCAATTCCCATATTAGCTATGTCCAAAAAAAAAAAAAAAGAGAGAGAAAGAAGGAAAAGAAAAAATGCTTTGATCTCACTGAGTCTATTGTTTTTCTGTCTGTAGGTGGATAGTTCAGCCCTTTGGAATTGTGGTTGGCTATAGTGTTGATAAGAGTTCCAAAGTCTTTGAGAGTTGATTGTTTTTGCAATATTGTTGTTACTACATTTTTCTTCTGGTTTTGCTCAGTTCACTTTGCATCAATCATACAAGTCTTCCCAGATTTTTCTGAAAGCATCTGCTTCATCATTTCTTACAGAACAATTGTATTCCATCCGCTTCAAATACCATAACTTTTTCAGCCTTTCTCCAATTGATAGGCAAGTTGTTAGTTTCCAATTTCTTTGCCACCACAAAAAGAACTGTCATAAATATTTTTGCACATTGTGGGTCCTTTTCTTCTCTCTTTTATCTCTTTGGGGTATAGACCTAGTAGCACTACCCCTGGGTCAAAGGGTATGCATGGTTTAGTGCCATTTTGGGCATTGTTACAAGTTGTTCTTCAGAATGGCTGAACCAGTTCACAGCTCCACCAATAGTTCATTCAGGTACCTACCAAGTATGATTGTGTCATCATGGCTGGGTCTTTTTTTTTGTGTCATAGACCTTTTTGGTAGCCTAATGAAGCCTATGGATCACTTCTCAAAATAATATTTTTAAATACATAGGATTATGAAGAAACCAATAATATTGAAATATTATCGAAATATTTTTAAAAATTAGTTCATAGACCCCAGGTTAAGACCCCATGGTTTGGAGTAACATATAGGAAAATGTTTTCAATTTGACAAAAAGGTAGAATTAAAATTTCAATTTTTATTTCCTTTTAAGGATATACCCCAATAAGATTTAATGCTTAGATCAATTGATGTAGTACCTAGCTTCATAAATCACTAAAACATCCTTCATCTAAGCGTTTAACTTGAACTTTGTTGTTGTTATTCAGTCATTTCTGACTCTCCATGACCCCATTTTTGGGTTTTCTTGGTAAAGATACTGGAATAGTTTGCCATTTCTTCTCCAGCTCATTTTACAGATGAAGAACTGAGGCAAACAGGGTTAAGTGACTTGCCCAGGGTCACACAGCTAGTGAGTGTCTGAGGCCATGTTTGAATTCATGAATATGAGTCTTCCTGATTCCAAGGCCAGTGCTATATCTGCTGTGCCACCTAGCTGCCCTTAACTTGAACTAAGATGTTCAAAGAACTCGAGTTCTTTCTGTGACCATATTCTTTTAACAGGAAAGTGTCAAAGAATATGAGGCTGAGTCTGGCTTCCCTGATCATGTCTGCTTTTGACCTGTGGTTTGACTGGCAAATGAGATTTGTACCAGACTTTTATCTCAGTTTCAGGGATGATGAGAATCAATAAAATGATGTATGTGAAAGCATTTTGAGATGTGTGCTCCTGTACATCCTCAGAGTAGCTGTACTATATAGGAACCCTTTTTGACCCCTGGAAGAGGAGGATTAAGGCAGAAACCTTGGACTTCATGAAAGCAACAAAACAATGTACAAGAGGGTAGCATTGGTCAGGATTTACAGGATATTGTGCAATTTAGTTTGAGTGTTTTGCCAGCTAAGTAATAAATATATTGGTCAAGACAGAGGGAAAAAAAAGCTGTACAGGCTGCACAAATGCATAGAGAAGTATAGGTAGTGTGAAATCAGTTAACAAAAGTAGCTTGGCATTATTGTAGAAGGTCTTAAATGCCTGAAAAGGAGTTTATATTTTATTCCATAAACAATTGAGAATTATCAAAGGCTTCTGAGAAGGGGAGGGAAGTGGTCAGACTTGTGCATTGTAAATATGTTGGAAGCTGTGCAAAGACTCCATTGGAGAGGGGGAAGAGTAGAGGCCTCAGAGAGACCAAGTGAGGAGGCTATTCAGATAGGCTCCTCAGGAGGAACTAAGCTAGTAGCTGTGAGTGGATAGGAAGGGACGTTTGCAAGAGTCTGAGGTAGAATTGATAGAACTTGATAATTTATTGTATATAGTGATTTAAATAGAGGAAAGAGTTGAAGATGTCTCTTAAATGTTGAGTCTGGGTAAGGATGTTGGTACCATCGACAGATATGAGGAAGGTGGTAAGACATGTAGGTTTTAGGGAAAGATGATGTCATCAGTTTTGTATATTTTGAGTTTGAAATGCTTGTGGGACATCCCAGTGGAGATAACTGGTGAGCATTTGGAAATGTGGGATTGTAGTTCACTGGATCTGCACTTGAAATATAGATTTGGGAGTCATCTTCATTCAGGTTATAATTGAAACCACGGGAATGAAGTCATGAAGGGAAAGGGTGAAATGATAGTAATAATAATGATAGCAGACATTTGTCTAAGTCTTTAAAGTTTGCAAAGAACTTTACATAAACCTTATTTCATCTGAGTCTTGTAGTCGCCTCTTAAGATGAGTACTACAATTAAATTATTATCCCAATTTACAGATGAGGAAACTGAAGCTCAGGAAGATTTAAGTAACTGAAGTGACACCTAGTTGGTGTCAGAGGTAGAATTGGAACTTGGGTCTAACTGATCCAAGTCTAGCATTGTATCCACTATGGCACTCTGCCTCTTACAAGTATAGAGGGAGATGAAGAAAGGGGCCTAATGTAGAGACTTGAAGGGATACCTGCATTAAGGGGTTAGGAGGAAGATGAAGGACCATAAAAAGGAAATTGAGAAGGAACAGTTTGACAGTTAGGAGTAGAATGAATAGAAAATGTCATGGAACTCAAAAAAGAAGACACTGTCAGAGAGCCATTTAAAGCCTTCCACAATCTGACTTCTGTGTACCTTTCAGCCTTATTTCAAATTATATCCCTTCACGAACACTATGTTCCAGCTAAACTCTATGACTGAGCCATTCCCCAGACTCTGTACTTCGTCTTCTACATTTTACACTTAGACAAGCCACTGCCCATTCTTAGAGTGCATTCCCTCCTCATTTCTTTTTTCTTTCTTTTTTTAGGCAATTGGGGTTAAGTGACTTGCCCAGGGTCACACAGCTAGTAAGTGTTTGGCCTGAGGCTGAATTTGAACTCAGGTCCTCCTGACTTCAGGGCTGGTGCTCTGTCCACTGCGCCACCTAGCTGCCCCATTTCCTCTCATTTCTACCTCTGAGAGTCTGTGTTTTCCTTCAAGGCTTTTGTGATACTATTGTGTCCGAAGGAGAGTGTAAGTTCCTTGAGGGCAGAGGCTACCTTGCTTTTATCATTGTACCCTCAGCTCCTAGCACAGTGCTTTCACATGGTAATAAATTATAATTATTTGTTTACTTGTTGACTGCCCTAATAGATTGTAAGTACCTTGATGGCAGGGACTGTCTTTTGCCTCCTTTTGTATAGCCAGCTCTTAGCACAGTGCCTGGAACATAGTAGGCAATTAATAAATGTCTATTCATTGGTGATTTTCTGCTGTCACTTAGCAACTCCTTTGAGAGTCATTCCATCCAAATTTATCATCCTGTCCAGGTCCTGGAGTTGTTATCTGTCACTCCTAGGCCATTCTTTTTTCCTTTCATCCCTCCACTTCTGTATTTCCATCAGAGGCTAAATTTACCATCTTTCTGGGTATGCAACATCAGAGTCATCCTCTGCTCTTCACTGGCCATCATTAGCTCCCTTCCATAGCTAATTAGTTTATATATGTTGATTCTGCCCCCACAGTGTCGCTAGCATTTGTTTCTTCTTTTTACTCACATAGCTACTACCTTAGTTCTCTTGCTTAGACTTTCTTTTTTTTCTGTGAATAACATTTTTCCCCAATTATATGTAAAAATAATTTTTAACAGTTTTAAAAATTTGAGTTCTAAATTTCATCTCTCCCTCCTTCCCTTTTCCCTTCCCTGAGAAAGAGAATTTGAAGAAATTTGATATAGGTTATACATGTTCTTGCTTAGATTTTCAAAACATCCTTCTAATCATTCTCCCTGTGTTAAGCCTTTCCCCTCACCAGCCAATCCATTATCCACAGAGCTGCCAAATTGGTGTTTTTAAAACGGCTCTTGACTGCACTCTCCTACTTAAGAAACTTCAGTAGCTTCCTGTTCCCTTTAGGATAAAATACAACTTTCTCTGGCATTTAAAACTCTTCAAAATCCAGCACCAATCAGTCTTTCCAGATTGATTTCACATTATTCCCCCTTGTGGAATCTATATTTCAGCTAAGTTGGGCTTCTTGCTGTTTCTCGTGCATGACATTCTATCTCTTGCCTCCATGCCTTTGTAAGACTGTCCTCTATGCTGGAATGTTCTTTCTCACCTCTGCTTAATAGAATACTTGGCTTCCTTCAAAACACAGGTCAGGTGTCATCCCTTTCAGGTCTCTCTTAATTTTCCTAATTGGCAGTGATCTTCCCACTCCACCCCCAAATAACTTTGTCTTTATTATGTTTGTGTGTGTGTATATGTGTATATATTTATCTATGTATGTTGTTTTCCCTTTGGGGAATGAAAGCTGCTAAAGGTTTTTGTATTGTGCCTAGAGCAGTGCCTTGTTTTATAGCAGACACTCAGTAAATGCTTGTTGAATTGAAAAGACCGTTGGATTTCACAATTAATAGGTCATTTATGGCCTTGGACTCAGCTTTTTCAGTAGAGTGGTGATACAGGAAGCTGGATTGCAAGGTTGAAAGCCTGGGTGATGAGAAAGTGAAAGTGATAAATCCCAGCTCTGCTGTTTACTATCTGCTTGATCTTGGGTGAATCAGTTTACTTCTCTAGCCTTTAGTTTCCTCATTTGTAAAAAGGGGTTGAAATATCTGATTTCTAAGGTCCTTTCCAGACAGAAATTCTGTGAGTGGAGACATTTTTAGATGTTTAGTGATGTAGGGGAAGAAAGAAGGTTGATAGATTGAGAGGGTATCCCTGGAAGGTTTTTTTTTTTTTTTAAATTGATGACATCTGAGTTTATTTGTGGAGAGAAAAGAGGAAGAAATTGAAGATATAGAAGAAAAGTTCAGTGGAGCAAAGCACTTTAGGAGATGGGAAGGAATGAAATCAAGGACACATAAGGAGGCCTTTGCCTTCTCTTTTTTGGTGGGAACGAGAAGAGGATGGGTGAAAAGAGATATTTTGAGGTGTGGAGGAGGAAGATAGTGGAGCATGTGCCAGATGACTCTCACTCTTCTCACTAAAAGAGAAATCAAGGTCATCTGCTGAAATGAGGAGTTTGGGGGCTTGAATAAGGGAGAAGATAGGGAATATATGCTGTGAGGTATGTGATAGGGAGTTAATCAGAGATAAATAGAAGAATTACTGTATAACTGGTGAGGCCACAATTGAGATCACATAGCATGAACTTTGAGTAGACCAAATCTAAGTTTGTGACTTGTTCCCACAGTGCTTGATGGTGCTTAGTGCAGAGGGTCCCAAACTTATTTGGCCTACTGCCCCCTTTAAAAAAAAATTATTCAGTGCTCCCCTGGAAATCTACTTTAACTTTTTTTTTTTAAAACTTGCATCATTTCAAAAAAATATAAAATGTTTTTTTAATTATATCTTAAATTTAATATTTTATTGTAAATTTGTGGGTTTTTTCCTGCATTAATTTTGATGACATAATATTGCATCATGTAATATATATATGATATATATACTATATATAAAATATATAATATATGTAAAACACATATATATAGTATCTTATGGTAAACAAGTCATTACAGGCCCATATTCCTGCAGATGCATGCTGGACTTCCCAACAATGTGCAACATGCCTACCTGCCAACACTTGCTTGTTAGGACCTGTTGGCAGACTTGACCACCGATCATTTATAACTTGCATTTTGTGTGTTTATTTGGAAAATAATGTAATCACTAGGACTTTAACTCAGTTACACAACGAATGAAACATGTACGAATGGTTTTTCAAAATTTTCTTCTCTTTTCTTTCTTTATGCTTCCATCACCCCCTTATTTTTATTCAGTGCCTCCCAGTTGCACCCAAGGCTAATACTGGCTCCCCTATCAGTCCAGTGCCCCCCACAGGGTGGTATCGACCACTCTGGGAACCTCTGTGAAGGCAGATGGTGAGAGGTGAACCAGGGTTGGTGATTAGTAAGGCAGGAACATTAGAAGGACCACAGAGCAAGGCATTCAAAGGTAGAGAACAATTAATTGTTGAAAATTCTTTAATTAAGGTCAAGTCTGTGAAGGGAGGGAAGTAAAGCTAGAACAAAAATGATTGGAAAAAACCGAGAGATTCAGGAATTCAAGATTCAAGGTTATCTTTGATTTACCATTCTTTCTCAGTCTCCTTTGTTATAGCATCATCATCTTCTCACTCACTTCAAGTCACTTCAAGAGTCAGTGTCCTTTTATTTATGTTTTCTTTGGTGACCTCATCAATCAAATTTGTTAAACTCCTACTTACTGCTAAGCTGTGGGGATACAAAAAGAGACAAAAGACAATCTTTGCCTTTAGGGAGCTTACGTTCTAATGGGTGTGACAACTCCCATTGTATGCAACAATGTATGCAAAGCAAATAAGTTGGGAAGGCACTGAAATTAAGAGGGGCTAGAGGAGGCTTTCGGGTATAAGGTGGCATTTAGTTGAGACTTAAGGAAGCCAACCGGGTTAGTAGGTAGGGTTGAAGAGAACATTCCAGGTGTGGGGTCAGCCAGGGAGATTGCTCAGAGGAGAGATGGAGTGTCTTATTTGTAGAATAGCCAGGAGGCCAGTGTGATCATCTCATATGCATGGTGTCTATAAAAATGATTCCCAGATCTTTATATCCAGCCCTAATATGGCTCTTGTATTCTAGTCCAGTGTTACCAACTGCCTTGTGGATATTTCTACCTAGATGTCTAGTAGGCATCTCAAACTTATTATATCCAAAAATGGAATTAATTTTTTTCCCCAAATTCATCCTTCCTCTATATTTTCCTGTTTCTTTTAAGGGCACCACCATCTTTATAATTGTCAAGTTTTCAGCCTTGGAGTGATACTTGATTCTTCAATTTCTTTCACCCTCCATTTTTAATCAGTTATTAAATCTTAGTCATTCTCTCTCTCCAGTATCTCTATCATCTGTCCTCTTCTTTCTATTCACAGAGACTTGACTCTAGTTCAGGCTTTCATCACCTTTCACTTGGACTATTGTAATAGCCTCCTAATAGGTCTCCCCTGCTTCCAGTCTTTCTCCTCTATGCTCCCTCTTACTTGTGGCTAACAGATTGATATTTCTAAAACACAAATCCAGTAATATCAACCTACCACTCAAAAATTTTCAGTGACTCCCTGTTTTTTTTTTTTTTTTTTTTTTGTTAGGATAAAATGCAAAATGCTTAGACTGATGTTGAAAATCCTCAGCAGTATGGTTCACATCTACCATTCTGGTCATTTCATATTACTCCCTTTAATTTACTTTCCATTTCTATCAGACTGGTCTAATAACTGTTCCCCAGAATCTGTGTAATTATCTGATCTTGGTATGCAGATACTTACAGTGCTAGAGCAAAGGTAATTAATTATGATTCAGATTGCAAATGGTCAGTTCTTTGTATTCCTTTCCTTATTGTATTTTTGATTGCAGCTGATAATTTACATTAAGGTTGACCACGTTAAATGAAATTGTTTAAAGTAAATGGTAATTTAACATTTCTCAAACCATGGGAATATGTTTATTTCTGGAAAAGTGCAAGCCTCGTGAGGACTGAGGGATAGTTGAGAGAACACAATAAATAATTGTCCCTCACTCATGTAAGTCTCAGGAAAAGGTACTCTGAGATATAAAATGACTTTTTACAACATGGATTCCTGATGTTTGACAACCATGGTCTTTATATGCTATGCTCCTTAGTGGAAATGATTTATCCAGATAAATGAAGTGACTATTTATTTTTCTTCTATTTAAAATAAGGAATGGCTAGCTAGTGAATTGGTGAGGGAGGCATTTTTTTGGCCTTTTGGCCCTTATTCGTATCTGGTTCAGCTGTAGGTAATTAAATCTTTGCTTTATGAAATCGAATTATCACCTTCAGTTTGGTGTTCCAGCAGAATCTTGTCTGTCCTGGAACAAAGGAACTTAAATGTGTTTATTAAATTCAAGAGAACCAAAACTCAGGAAAATAGAATTTTCCCTGATTGTCTTACTCCTGAACACTGGTCAGCTTCTAAAAAGTTTATCAATTCACTAGCTTTGTGGTTTTGGATAAGTCATAGGGTGTGTGTGTGGCAGGGGTGCCGAGGGTATTTTAGTGGACAGCTAAAGGCAGTGGCTACAACTTTGATTGCAGTTGTGGCAGGTGCAGAATCTGCCAATATCAGTTCATTGATTTTTAAAATATTTCAATTCATACATAACAGAAATAATTAAGTACTGGCTATATATGGAGATTTTGTTTTGCTCATCTTTTACCTTAAGCCAGGGCCTGAAAAAACTCCAGCTGCAAAAGCAACATAGAGTCCATTAAGTGTATGTATTTTGTCCATAAAATAAGTTGCTTGGCCGAAGAAGATGCCTTCATCATGTGACACACAATTCACTAAATAAAGCATTAACTCAGAAAAAAAGAAAATTCATTTCTTTGCTCTGGGCCTCTGAGAGGGTCAGATCAGCTAATCTCTTAGTTCTCTTCCAACTCTAAAATTCTGTAAAGGGGTTTGCAGACCTTAAACTACTATATGTATTTGATCTCTCATTACATATAATTCTGTAAACGAGAGGTTGTATTTTAGAGTCAAACTCCTAAAATTGAACCAGTTTCCTAAGAATCCTTCAATTCAAGAATGGTCAGCCCCTAGTTTTGTTCCCTGGCCATGGGCATGCCGGTAAATATTTAACACCTGATTCTCCTACTGTGGGACACATTTTAAAATTTAATCTACATTATTAACACTTTCTCCATCACTTTCTTTAGACAATTAACAAAACAATAAATTAAGACCCAATTTGTAACATGTTCCAGTTTCTGAGGTGTAAATAAATACTCATACTGAAAATTTAACTATTGCCTCGTTAAGAGCTGACTATAGCACACTTAAGCCTGGGGCTATACCAGACCTACCCTACCAGTGTTCTCTATGGCTGGGAGTCATAGCTAGGTATTCCCCATGGCATTTGCCTTACTGAAGGATTTCTTGTGTTATAGATTAGCCACTTGTTGAACATTCATGGTATGATTTGAGAAGGAATATTGAGGAATCAAAATCCAAAGGTCCTGTATGTTTTACATCGTGCTTAGTTGTATGTGGCTTTCTCTAGCACTGTTTGATAGTTTTAGAATTGGAACAAAGAAGGCAGATGGTTGGAGTGATCCAGGGCTAGGGATGTGTTGGCAGATTGCCCCTTGTTTGTGAATGTTGAATACAGTGTTATTTCCATGTTATATTCCAGCACATTCTCATGGTGAGCATAAGATACCAGGAATTAGTCTGCTTTCTGGGACAGGCTTAAATGGAATCTCAACCAATAACTAATTAGATTAGTTTTGGTTCACTCTGGGCCAATGAATAATCTTTCTTGAGCAGTTACCAGAGCTGATTCTGTTTTTGCATTCATTTATTGAACTTTATTGGGTGCTTGCTATGTGCAAAAAAGCACTGTGCTCGGTATTGTGATAGAGATGAATTAGATAGGACTGGTGCCCTCCAGAAGCTTATATTCTGAAAGGGGAAATGGGACAAATACATACACACACACACACACACACAGAGTAAAAGGCAAAATATGATAAATATCATGAGAGGAACACTGAATGTGCCACAAGAGATTAAAGAAGAAAGATCACTTCTGACAGGTCAGGGGAGATGGGAGATGAGAAGAAAGGAAAACTTCGCTCCAAGCAGATTTCGTAGAATCTTATAGGTGATAGAGTGGACAAAGGTCATTTCATATGCTATAATTATACTTTCTATTAAACTAGTCTTATTTATAGTGAACTACGATATAGCTATGAAAAGCATAAAAAGATAAAAAATAAGACTTCTTGAAGCTCTAGGATACATTATTATTGTCTACTAGTTATGAATGATTTTGAGGAAAATTAAATCAGATACTGTGAAAAAAGCTTGCATCAAATCTAGGTTAGCTTCACTTTTGACTGATTAAGAAAATCTTGGAGCTGAAATAGCTTTTAAAAATAATTCAGCATACAGATCCTGTGTTAGTTTTTAGGAAAGAAATATTGCAAACCTTATGATAAGACAAACCTATTACCTTAGAATGAGAATGATTTGAAATAGCTACAAAGAGAATTAACCTAATTGGGCCTTGTTATTCCAATATGTATCTCTCAAATACATAAACTCAATATAAGTAGATTACCTAACAATCTAATTAAAGTGTATAATCAGTTTATTTCTGTCTTCCTTCTATCAAGTTGCTCATAAAAGATTATTTGGTATGATTGAATTTTTCATATTGTATTTTTTTCCAAAGCGTTAATTTCTATTTCTAAGCAGTCAGAAATATAAGCTGGCATATTTGAGACCATTACTCCATTTGGGAAACCTTTATCCCTTCCAGTTATATTTTTACATGGCCCATAGCTATTTCTGAAGCCCTAGTATTGTAAAATCCCTCACAAAGCAACGTGAACAGTTAATCACCTATTATTTAAATGCTATGTTAGTTGATGATCAACTATGACTTTCATACAATGATCAATCAATACAGTGATCCCAGACAATTCCCAAGGACCCATGATAAAAAATGCTGTTCACCTCCTGATGAACTCCAAGTACAGATGGAAGCATACTATAGGGAAAAAAAACCCCACAACTTTGCTTCTTGCTTTTCATTTATTTATTTATTTTTGCAGCATGGATAATGTGGAAATATGTTTTGCATGACTTCCCATGTATAATTGATATCATATTGCTTGCCTTCTCAATGGGTGGGGGAAGGGCAGAAGAGAATTTGAGATTAAAAATCTTTAAAAGATGGGTTGAACAAGTTGTGGTATATGAATATAGTGAAATACTATTATAGCGCTATAAGAAATGATGACCAGGTGGACTTCAGAAAAACCTAGAAAGATTTATATGGACTGATGCTAACTGAAGTGAGCAGAACCAGAAGAACATCGTACACAGTAACAACCACGTTGTGTGATGACTAACTTGAATATACTTCTTGGCAATGCAAGGATCTAAGACAGCTTCAAAAGACTCATGATGAAAAATGGTATCCACATCCAGAAAAAAAACTGTGGAGTCTGAATGCAGAGCAAAGCGTGTTGTTTGTGCTCTCTCTCTCTTTCTCTCTCTCTCTCTCTTTTGGTTTCTTCTTTTCTGTGATTTCTCCCATCGGTTCTAATTCTTCTTTACAATTTTGAAAATAGGTTTAATATGAATGTCTATGTTGAGCCTATATCAATTTACAATGCTGTCTTGGGGGAGGGGAGAGATGGGGAGAAAATTTGGAACTCAAAATCTCATGGAAGTGAATGTTGAAAACTAAAATAAATTTATTATTAAAAAAATCTTTAAAAATGAATGCTAAAAATAAATGAATGAATGAATAAATAAATGCTATGTTAGTGAGAAGTTTCTTTGTTAAAGTGATAGGGTAATAGAAGAATAGTAGCGCTCCCAGATATGTGATTCTGGACCCACGTTGTAGTTGCCATTAATCAAAAGAGCCTCATCACTATTCTTTTCTCTGTGGAGTCAAGTATCCTGGGGTGTTCTAATTTAGAAATTAGATATCTTAAATTGCCACAAATTCCCGTAAAAGAGACACATGTGGCTTTGGTCTTTGGTCTGAGTGTTCTAAAGCTCTTAAATTGTCTTTAAAACATTCAGCCAAAGTGCTCCACCTCTTTCCTGTACTTGAACTTGGAAGAACTGGATGGAGATGTTTCCTTTTCCTGGTGGCCATATGTGTTGTTAACAATCATACAGGTTTGCTTAAAGGAAGCAGCCCTCCAGGAGCTGGATTCTATTCTTACCGGTTATTTCTGATAGTAGATGACCTACTCTCCTTGTTTCTCTGAGACTTAGTCTCCCTGTGTTTTATCAGATCAGCTCATTAAACCATGATGGTGAATACCCACTTCCCTGCCCTTTCCCTTTTCTCATTGCATTTTCCCTGATGCAGTACTGCCTTCCCCCAAGTGCCCCATAGGTAAGACAATAAATGGTACCTGGGGAAGCTTATGGTTCTCTGATATGAAACAATAGCTCTATTAACATCACATCTGCAGGCCTGAGAAGTATCTGACTGGACAGCCTGCCTGCCATTCCTTGGACCATAGCCAGCAGCAAAGTACCTATTCTTGGACTCTATGGTACATCGGAAAAATACTGCAGGATTCTCTAAAAGAGGCAGCATTAGGAAAAATACGTTCTTTTGAAGATGGTAAGGGTACAAAACTGCAGTTAGAGGCTGGCAGTTAATTGATTATGTGCCTAGGCATCAGGGTATCAAACTTGTTTATAGCTGCTGTCAATGGGTAATGGTAATCCTTTTTTTAATATCATCTGACACATATGTAGTACTGTACCTTCCTTCCATTTTCCCCTCCTCCTAGTAATTGCTGCCTTGTGTGAAGGGTCTGGTGTCTGTTGTGTTAGAAATATTTTAAATCTACAGTAATCAAAAGATAATAGACATGACATATTTGTTCAAAGAGATCACTTTTTAGTCCCACATGTGGTTTAGGTGACTTACATTGTAATTTTGTTTCAAAACAAGTAGAATAATTCTTTCTTATTTTCATACATAACAAAATTTTGATACTTAAAAGATAGTGAAACTTTTTCTTTTTGCACATTTTTGCTGTTTGTAGATACTGTGAAAATCTCTTAAATCATTTTCATTCAAAGAACAATGAAAAGACTAGACTGGTTGACCTCCAAGGTAATTTCCAACACTAAAGTTTTATGAGTCTAAGTAAAGTTACTTCACTTGTGTAGTTCAAACATCTAAGGTGAGGAGATGGTTATGATGAGTCCAAGATAAGAACAAATCTTAAGGGGCAGCCAGATGGTGCAGTGGATAGAACATTGACCCTGGAGTCAGGAGAACCTGAATTCAAATCTGGCCTCAGACCACTTGCCACTTATTTGCTGTGTGACCCTGGGCAAGTCACTTACCCCCAATTGCCTTACTTAAAAAAAAACCCAACAAATCTTAGTAGTCCTGTTGTTTAAACATTTGGGTTGTGGGGTTTTCCCTCTCTAAAAAGACTCTGTTTTAGGAATTTTTCACCTTATTTCTTGACTTTTCAAAACTTTGTGAAAAAGAGAAGCTGGACTGTTAAAAGAGGAAATCCTCTAAAGGAGAAAAATTGCTGTAAAATCCATGAAAGATAATTTCTACAATAATGCCTAACTTTTTTGTAAATGTTGATGCTAAGGCTCAACATTTCATGTATCAGTTATTTATAGGAATGAGCTAAAGTTTTGACCACCTCCTAAATGTAAAAGGTAATCCAAATCCTAAATGAGAAGGGTAGGACATTTCTATCATATATAATCTCATTGCTATGTTGTTCTAAAGTCAAAGAAATCAGGTAACTATTAACAGACAATGCATTTTATAGTATGATGTCTCCTTGAATGGTCGCTGCCTTTCTTAAGAATGAAACACAGTGATGAGTATGAAAAAGCATGGAGAGACATATGAACTGATGCAGAGTAAAGTAAGCAGAATCAAGAAAGCAGTATGCATCATGACTCCAACAATGCAAATTGAAAGAACAACCAACACAAAACAGCTGCAGATGAATGTTGCAGAGTTATAAAGACTAAGCTTGTCCCCAAATAAAAAATAGTAGGAATACTTTGCAAGGTGGGGATCAAGTGGAACTTTGCATAAAACATCTTATTTTTCAGTGTATTGATTGGTTTTGATGAATTTTTTTTCTTTCTCCTCTTTAAAGATTTTTTTTGGTTATAACATAACTTTTTAAGGATGGAAAAAGAGGTATATGGGGATGTAGCTTATGTAAAAACAAAATATATCAGTAAAATATACGTTTAACAGGATGAAATATAATGAGCTTCTAAACAGCAAATGGAACAGATGTCATTAATATAGTTTCATATGAAATGGTCTCTTCTACTTTACCTTTGCTCAAAAATTAATGGGCTCTTTTATTTCTAGTGTTTGACAATTCTTTGCCAACATAAAAAGATCTGCTATAAATATTTTTTGTACACAGAGGTCCTATTTCTTTTTCTTTGATTTCTTTGAAATGTAGACCTAGTTTTGGTATTGCTGGGTCAAAGGGTATGCACAGTTTTGCATATATTTCAAACCCTAGAAATAATATATATAATATTTATAAAAATTTATAAATATAAAATATTTATAGCAGTTCTCTTTATGGTGGCAAAGAATGGAAGTTGAGGGGCTGCACAGTTGGGAATATATTTCAAACCCTAGAATTGGAAATTAAAGGTATGTACAGTTTACACAAAAAGAGCTGCTATAAATTTTTTATAAATATTATAGAAACATTATTTCTAGGGTTTGAAATAAATGCAAAACTGTATACACTTAACTTCTACTTCTAGGAATTGGAGTACCCTTTATTTCTAGGGATTTGAAACATACAATAATATAATTCAGCATATTCTAGAAATGCCCAATTTGCTCTTCTAATTATTAGTGATTTAGATTTTATTTCTAGAGTTTGACTTAGTGTTTTTTCCTCATTTATAAGTACTCTAGCGAAGGTGGTGCTATGCTGATGAGCTAGTGGTACCAATTAATAGAAGGACAAATAGATAATTAGATGGAAATTGCTTTAGATCAAAGGCATCTGCACAATATTAGGTTGTCTTAACTTCTGGTTGGCAGCATGAACTAGGAGCAAAACAGCCTAGCTCTAACACAAATTCTCCAACAAAGATTAAAAAAAGAGACTGAATGAATGATCGAGAAATCAAAAAAGAAACTACAGTCTTTTTATCCAGCCCAGGATTTGCACAAAAAGTCAGAAGCCTGCAGGCACTAGGGGAGGGGTCCTACCAGAAGAGCCGGCTTGAACTTCAGACTGGGAAGCCTACCACTGAAGACCAGAGGCTTTTCAAGGACACCTGGGACCCATAGCACACTGGGGTCAGGAAAACCAGAGTGTTCCATGGAGGAAGTCCAGGGCAGCAAGTTACTTTCAGTACTCTGAGGAGATGGAAATTGGAAACTGGTAAAGCTCTTTAGAAATCATATAGGCTGGCTTAGGAGCTCTGAAAGTTTATAGACCACTGATCTCAGACACCCTTGAGGATCTATCAGAGTTCTCAAACTTATTTGGCCTATCACCTCCTTTTCAAAAACAATTACTCAGCACCCCCCTGGGGTTAGGTTAGGTTAGGTTAACCTTTATTTTTATTCAGTGCCACCCCCGCCATTGCACCCCAGGCTGCTACACCCCCCCATCGTTCCAATGTTCCCCAGGGCACTTTGGGAACTGGAACTGGGAGAGTTGTAAGGAGCCCTAAAATATGCTAGCATTCTCAGTGCAGATATATCAGGGTAAGTGTAAAACTGTGGAGTCAAGATAATACAGATTAGGACTACACTATCCACTGCCCTATCATAGTGTGCAGGGAAGGTGGATGAAGGCTGGAAATTTGCATTAACAGAAGAGGATATCTGCTGTGATAAAGAAATTTTATTGAATCAGAGACACCCAAGATACAAGCACAGGAGAAAACTATAATGACTGACTATAAGCAGAGGCTCAGAGAAAGGGGGAAGCATTAATTAAGTGCCTACTGTTACCAGACACTGTGGCAAGCACTTTACAGATATTTTCTCATTTGTATAAAAAAAAAAAGACTTAGTCACAAGGTCTAGAAGAATTCTTAGAAAAACTGAAACCAAACAATGAAAATTAAATAAACACTTGGGAGGAAAGAATTGTTAGCAAAATAAACAGCTTATCATAGGAGTTGGTAAATCTTACTCAAGTAATGGACTCCCTGAAATGAAATCAGTGAATCTATGAGACAACAAAAAATATTGGAACAACATCAAAAATAGAAGAAAATGTACATTATCTCTTATTTATTTTTTTTGGTGAGGCAGTTGGGGCTAAGTGACTTGCCTAGGGTCACACAGCTAGTGTCAAGTATCTGAGGTCAAATTTGAACTCAGATCCTCCTGACTCCAGGGGCCGGAGCTATATCCACTGTGCCATCTAACTGCCCCTGTACATTACCTCTTGCCAAAAACAACTGACTTAAAAACAGATCTGGGTGAGAGAATTTAAAAGTTAATGGGCTGCCTGAAAGCCATGGTTGAAAAGAGGGTGGAGCTTCTCCCAACTCACTTAGGCCTGAAGTGGGAATAGCCATTGCTTGCTTACAATATTACTTCCTTCCCAGAATATCTGTAGATAAAGAGCACTGTCATTCTACTAATCAACTTCTAGGAAAGTTACATTGAGGCTTTTTAGAATAGTGCCTTTATGAAATGGTACATGCCAGTCTTGAGAAGTAGCGATGAGGGCCCTTGATCCCACTCTTCTCTGTGAGGGTACCTTAAGCAGTTGTTCATTCTGCCATCAGGCAGGACCCAGGTGATGTTTGGTTCTGCTTCCTCTAATAAGAAGCATTGAGAAGCTGCTCTATAGGTTTTGAGTGACCTCAGTACAGTTCATAGGATCATAGATTTAAAGCTTGAACAAATCTTAGGGGCTATTGAGTCCAATCCCCTCATTCTACATGTGAGGAAACTGAGGTACAGAGTGTTTAAGTGACTTGCCCAGCCTCATAAAATATACACGTCAGTATGTATAAAATATGTATATATGAAATGTGTGCAATTAAATATGAGGTAATTTGAGAGAGAAGTAACTGGTATTGGAATAAAGAAAATCCTGATATTTGAGATGACCATTGACTAAAATTAGGAAAATCTAAAGGACCCTTTTACTCTCCAATTCTACTTATTGTGTGGCTTGAGGAAAGTCACTCTGCCTGTAGAACTCAGAGGATTTGAAGTGATAGGGCTTCTCAGTGCCCAAACCTCTTATTTTACAGATGAGGAAACTGAGACTCAAAAGACATTAAGTGACTTGCCCATAGTTGCATAAGTAGTGTGTAGCAGAGCTAGGATTTGAGTTCCTCTAACTCCAACTTCAGTGTTTTTGTACCAAACTGCCTTAAAATCAATTAAATTCATTGAGTATCATCAGCGGAATGTTTTTGCCAAATACTTGTGATTGTGGGAAGATCTCCTTAATTTGAACTAACTGGGAAAAAGGTGGTTCAAATTGTGAAGTCTGGATTACAGAAAATTATAAAATGCTATTTTGGTACTTTTATGTAATTACATAGAATGACTAAAAACCTTGACCTAGTAGAGATCCTTAGGGAAGCTGTTTAATGTCTAGATAAAAATGATTTGTAATTATTTGTGTTTTTAAAAATAATTGGGAACTTTAGAAGTATAGTACTTGGAAAATGTTCTCAGATATTTTTAAAAATTTTCTTTAATGGGGCAGCTAGGTGGCGCAGTAGATAGAGCACTGGCCTTGGAGTCAGGAGGACCTGAGTTCAAATCCTGCCTCAGACACTTGACAGTTACTAGCTATGTGATCTTGGGCAAGTCACTTAATCCCAATTGCCTCACCCCCCTCCCCCCAAAAAAAAGAAAAGAAAAGAAAAAAAAAATTTTTCTTTAAAATTTATTTTCAGTTCCATATTCTTTTCCTCCTATCCTCTATTCCTCCCATTGAGAAGGGAATAAATATGATACCCATTACATATGTGAAGTTACAGAAAACACATTTCCACATTATCCATGTTGAAAAAAAAGCAAGAGAAATAAAGTGAAAAATTATGTTTCAGTATGCACTCAGAGTCTTCTCTGAGTTCTCTCTCTGGAGGTGGATATCATTTTTCATCATGAGTGCTTTGTCTTGGGTCATTGTTTTGATCAGAGGAGCTAAGTTTTTTACAGTTAATCATGGTTATAGTATTGCTGTTAGTGTGTATGATGTTCTCCTGGTTCTGCTCACTTCACTTTGCATCAGCTCATACAAGTTTTCCCAGGTTTTTCTGAAGCCATCTCCTTTGTCATCTCTTATGGCACAATAGTATTCTATCACAGCTAGGTGGGGAACTAGGTGACTAGAGTGCAGGTCTGGAGTCAGGAAGACTCGTTTTCATGAGTTCAAATCTCACTTCATATACTTACTGGATACTCAAATTACCTCATATTTACTTTGCACATATTTTGTATATACATATTTTATACATACTGACATGTGTATATTTTATCATCTGGGCAAGCCACTTAACTCTGCCTCTGTTTCCTTATATGTAAAATGATCTGGAGAAGGAATGGCAAACCACTCCGATATCTTCGCCAAGAAAACCCCAAAAGGAGTCACGAAGAGTGGGACACAACTGAAAAATGACTGAAAAAATTCCATCACAATCATATACCATAACTTGTTGAACCATTCCCCAGTTGATAGACATTCTTCAGTTTCCAGTTCTTTCCCATCACAAAAAGAGCTGCTATAAATATTTTTGTATACTTACATGGATCCTTTTCTTTTTTCTTTTGATCTCTTTGGGATATAGACCTAGTAGTGATATTGCTGGATCAAAAGGTATGTACAGTTTTATAACCTTTTGGGTATAGTTCCAAATTATTTTCCAGAATTGTTGGACTAGTTTACAGCTCCACCAACAGTGCATTAATGTACCTATTTTTCCACATCCCCATAGCATTTGTCATTTTCCTTTTCTGTTATAGTAATCAATCTGATGGGTGTGAAGTGGTACTTTAGAATTGTTTCAATTTGCATTTCTAATTATTAGTGGTTTAGAGCATTTAAAATATTTTTTCTAATTATATATAAAAAAATTTTAACATTTTTTAAAAATTTTGAGTTCCAAATTTTCTTCCTCCCTGTCCCCATCATTGAGAAGGCAAGTACTTTGATGTAGGTTATACGTGTGCAGTAATGTAAAACATAGTTCCATGTTAGTCATGTTGTGACAGAAAACACAGACCAAAAAAAAAAACCTAACAAGAAAAATAAAGAAAAAAAAAGTATTAGAGTATTTTTTCATATGACTGTTGTTAGTTTAGATTTTTTTTTCTGGAAACTATGTGTTCAGTTCCTCTGACCAATTATTAATTGGCTTGGTTTCCTATATATTTGAAAAATGAGATTTTTATTAGAGAAACTTGCTTTAAAATTTCCTCCCCAGTTTTGCTGCTTCTAATTTTGGTTGCATTGTTTTTGTTTGTGCAAAAATTTAAATTTCACAAAATCAAAATTATTCATTTTATTTCCTGTGATCTTCTCTGTCTCTTGTTTGGTCATGACCTCTTCCCTTATTCTTAGATGTGACAGGTAATTTTTTCCACGTTTCCCTAATTTGCTTATGGTATCACCCTTTATGTCTAAATCATGTACCCATTTTGAACTTATCTTGGTATTTGGTGTGAAATGTTGGTCTTGTTCTCAAATATTTTAAATATGTGATTTTGTTTAGTATTAACTCATTCCTAAAGCAGGCAATACCACCTTGTGGGGGGGTGCTGGATCCAGGGGGCGATAGTAGCATTGGGTGCAATTGGGGAGCGTTCAATAAAAATAAGGGAGTGGTGGAAGCATAAGGAAAGAAAAGAAAATAAGAAAATTTTGAAAAACTGTTGGTACATTTTTATCTGTTGTATAGCAGAATTAAAGTCATAGTGATTACATTATTTTCCAAATAAACACACAAAATGCGAGTTATAACCAATCAGTGGTCAAGTCTGCCAACAGGTCCTAACAAGCAAATGTTGGCAGGTAGGCATGTTGCACATTGTTGGGAAGTCCAGTATGAATCTGCAGGAATATGTGTGTGTAATGACTTGTTTACAATACGATACTATACGGTTACGTGATGCAGTATTGTGGCATCAAAATTTCAATGCAGGAAAAAACCCACAAATTTACAATAAATTATTAAATTTAAGATGTATCATTTTAAAAAATTTTATATTTTTTTGAAATGATGCAAATTTCAAAAAATGTTAATGGGTTAAAGAAAGTAGATTTCTAGGGGGATGCTGAGTAATTTTTTTTTTAAAAGGGGGCAGTAGACCAAATAAGTTTGGGAACCTCTGCATTAACTTATATTATCTCTAATGGCAGGTTTGCTTAGCAAAAGGAGTCCTCAGCCCAGTTTCATCCAACTATCAAAAATTCCAAATCATTAAGAGTTAGAATGATGGAGATTTCACTGAACTGCTATTATTATGTCTATTATTTAGACACACATGATGTGGCCTTGCAAAGGTTTTCAAGTTATAAATATAACTAATTAAAATTTCTGAGAAACTTATTTTTGCTTATATTTCTATCAAGTTAGTGAAAGCAGATATTTCTATCTGTGCAGATAGAATATTAAAAGTTGAGCTCAAATGGGTTCATTCTTTGGTCTTGAACTAACCAGAGAAGAGGTTCATATCTGACAGAGTATATCAGATTTTTTCATAAAGTTAATAGGGGACATATTTTAAAAACACACATCACCAGTCTACTGGAGGTCTTGGTCTTAGATAGGACAATTGCTAGAATTGCTAGTGTTTGCTTGGCAATGAGTACAGGAGATGTGTGTGTGTGTGTGTGTCTGTGTGTGTGTGTGTGTGTGTGTGTGTGTGTGTCTGTCTGTCTGTGTCTGTCTTTGTGTGTTTTTCTGTGTCTACCCTCCCACCTCACAGGAGGCATGTTGACAGGACTGTAGAATGCTTATTTCTAGAAGAACAGGTGCTGAGACAACACAGTATTCACTGTCTGTCTGTGCTGTACCTGGTTATTACAAATGCTGTCAACTTCTTGCCTCTGTATACATTTGTTCAGGCATCAGCAAGTCACTTCTGAGCAAAAAGAGTTTTTAGGTCTTGCTCTTAAAGTATGACCATATGCGGATGTATGTGTGTGATAAAGGCATCTCATTTTGTTGACTTTTTTTTTTTTTTTTTTGGTTCACACCTATGAGTTCATCAGTGTGGGGAATTCCTAGTGTGGAAATTTCCTTCACTGATGCAGGTCTGGGACACTGGAAGGTTTAGAGACTTGCTCATGGTCACAAAGCTGGTGGGTGTCAGAGATGGGACATGGTCCTGATCCATGGGAAGTCCTCACTGACTCCTCTGAGCCTGTCATCTTCTGTTGTGTTTAAAATGGATACGTATGCATGACCTTACACAAAAATTAGGCATGGTCCCTGTCCTCTAGGTACATTTCAGCTCAACATAAGGTAAGAACTGAAAACTGAAGCCATCTAGCAGTGGAATAAATGAATAGGTTGCCTTGAAAAGTCATGAACTGATGAAAATGTTCAGGGAGAGGTGGGATGTCTCTCTTAAGAATTCTACAGAGGAGATTCCTGCTTTGGGTAGGTGGTTGGGCTTCATGATCATTAAGCTTTCTTTGTGCTCAAAGATTTTATGAGTCTATGAATTATAGTACATATTTAAACAGTATGCGGAGTGGAGTGTAACCTGGCAGAATTAGTTTTTCAGAAAGCCATGTTAGGCTATACTCTATTCCAGTTGTGTCCCCTCACCCTTCAAAAGAAAAAAAAAAGACAGGAAGTTGTTGGTCATTATTTAGTAATATCTAATCTCAGGAATTTTCCTTGTGTTCTCAAACAACAATAACTGAATAGTAGGTTTTTTTTTTATTACTTTGGCTAACTTCTTGATGTATAGGATGTAAATCTTCAGGGTGACATTTGAAATCATCTGTTTGGTTAATCTGTTTCCAGATCTTTTCTGATTCCCATTGCCTGGTCTGTTTTTTAAATTGCATTTGACAATTAAAAAAATCTGAAGTAACAACAAATGAAGTCTGATTTTTGTTTTCTTAACATAATGCATTTCATTCCTTGCATTAACATTTCATATTATTACTACCTGTATGTGCTATTTGGTGGCACTTTTTATTGTGTTGGTTCTGATTCAGAATTTGGGTGCGTTTCTACTTATTTTTCAGCATTTATACATTTCTTCCCAACTGCCCAAAATCCATTATGTCATTAATTGCTAAAGTAAGTGACAAGTAGGGTGAGTCTTATGTGATGGATATTTGAGTTTAATGTTTATAGGAGTTTTATTTTGTTGTTCCTCTAAATTGTTCAATGATACAGCCAAATGTTTCCTGAAAACCAAAAATGGTATATAGTACAAAACTGAATCAAATATTATCCCTGCCCAGATGGGTTTACAATTCAAATATTTTGTGTGAATGAAGCATATGTTTGAATGTATATGTGTGTGTGTGTATTATGTGCATACATATGTTTGTGTGTGTATGTATGTATGAATAGGGTTAAATGACTTGCCAAGAAAAGAAAGAAGGAAGGAGGGAGAGAGGGAAGAAGGAAGGAAACAAGCAATTATTTAACAAAATCTGAGCTCAGACACTTCCTAGCTGTATGACCCTGGACAAATCACTTAACCCTAATTGCCTTAGTTCCTCATCTGTAAAATGAGCTGGAGAAGGAAATGATAAACCACTGTAGTATCTTTGCCAAGAAAAACCCAAATGAGGTCACAAAGATTTAGACACGACTGAAACGACTGAACAACATCAACAAAAAACTCTTAATGTAAACATGTAAGTGTAAGTTATTCTATAGGGTCAGCTAGGTGGCCAGTGGATAAACTAGTCCTAGTCAGAAAGACTTATCTTCTTGAGGTCAGCTCTGGCCTCAGACACTTATTAGCTGTGTGACCCTGGGTTGGCCTCAATTTCTTATATGTAAAAATGATCTGGAGAAGGAAATGGCAAACCACGCTAGTATATTTACCCAAAAAACCCCAAATGGGGTCAATGAAGAGTCAGACATGACTGAAACAACTGAATGACAAGAAGTTATTGTAATACTTCATAGGGC
Organism: Vombatus ursinus; assembly: GCF_900497805.2. Lineage (NCBI taxonomy): Eukaryota > Metazoa > Chordata > Mammalia > Diprotodontia > Vombatidae > Vombatus > Vombatus ursinus. Next base: position 12,203,213 of record NW_020954571.1, on the reverse strand, counting down.
AATGGTGAGGAAAGGATTTGTAAAGCTTAAAGTACTCTATAAATATGAATTATTATGATCATCAGGATAATAGAATAATTATTAGGATAATCATATTAATAAAAATTAATTATAATCCTTGAGCCCCTTGTAGTTTGAAGAAATTGGGTTGTGCCAGAATATCTGGTTCTTTCTCAGCTCTTTTAAACTATGGGATTCCTGACCCTGGATACATGATATCTTTGTATATATGTCATTGTGTGACAGTGAATACCAAGGTTGCAAGGATATCATTATTTTTTTACATTCTTATCCCTTGTAGATCTTGACTGAATTCTAAGGCCTCAAGTACTTTGGGGATATTAGACTGTTCTAGAAATGCTCTCAGATAGTCCTAGGCTTGACTCAGGTCTTCTGTTGGTCCTTTGGTGGGGTTAGATTGCTTTTAGGGATTACTTAGAAGTTGGATCAGCAAAGGTAACCTGCTTGAGGTTATAATGCTTGGCTGTAGAGGTAATAGATTCTGGCTTCTACCCATGTCCCTTAAATGGCTTTGGGGAAGGCCCTTCCCTTAAAAGCACAGACTGTGGACTAGAGTAGTACAACAAAAACTTGAAGGGAAGGGTCAAGGAACCTACCTTGGCCATAGAAGAATATGTCTTGAGCTAATATAATGAATCAGGGCCAGAAGGGCTTTGAAGAAGGGTTGCAAGGGTTAATTATAAGCAAATAATTCAAGCTACTTGATTCCAGTTGCTGAAAGGGACTCTACTCCTTGTTTCCTTTATTTGTTGGATTAGAAAAACTCAGGACAAGGGCCAGAGCTGCTGTTGCAAACACCCAGGACTTTATCGTTGGAATTTGGGAAAGGAAATGAGTTGGTGGGGAAGGTTATTGATTGCCATTATTATCAATCCTTGAGGAATTGTTTAATTTCCCAGTGATAATTTCTCTACCTAAGAAAGTACTCATGGCATGTAATTTTCCTTTACATTAAGGAGTATCAAAATTCAAATTTAGGGGGTTTTAAGATAAACCTTTAGAGCTAACAAAACCAAGATTAGGAGTCATGTATTTTCTGTTTTGGTCACTATATTTTACAGATGAAGAGACTAAGGGGCATTGAGATCAAATGACTTGTCCCAATACTACCCAAGGAGCTAGTGAAAAGGCTGGGACCAGAACCTGGGTGTCTGAAGTGTTCTTATAAATGTTAACCATATCCTTGGATCCCCTAACACTCTAGTATTTTAAAATTATTGATATTTATTGCTTTTACATCATGATGGCATTATAATACAGTAAACAGAGTGTTGGACTTGTCAAGAAGACGAGGGTTCAAATCCCACCTGTGGCACCTACTGTGTAAAGGCAAGTTCCCTAACCTTTCTCTGAGCCTCAGTTTTCTCATCTGTAAAATTAAGGTGTTGGATTGGATGACTTCTGAGGTATCTTCTAGCTCAAAATCTATGGTCCTATGACTTTCATCTCCCAATATAGCCTATTTTCTACTCCTCTCAGAGAGTCAGCTCCTATAATAAGAATAAAAGATATTGAGGAAAAAATTCATACTTCATCAAAATTTGATATCAGTCAAATCTGACATCATATTCAGTGTTCTACACTCAAAGTCTTCCCTTTCTGCAAAGAAGTTGGGGAGGTTGTATTCTTCTATCTCTTCTTTTAGGCTAAGCTTTGTCATTTTAAGTACATGGCATTCACTTTCAGTTTTCATTGTTTTTTCCATGTATATTGTTGTAATAACCATTTATATTGTTTTCCTAGTTCTCCTTATTTCACTTTGCATCAGATTTTTCAGCACCTAGGGTCTCCTCATCCTGGAACACCCATCTGTTCCTTTGGCCTTCTCTACTTGGAATATCCTTCTGTAAGGCTTGTCCTCTTCTCCTGTTTTGTGAGTTCCTCCTAGAGCCTCCATTTTGTGGAGGGGCCCAATATGTCTTTCATTCCACTCCTGACCCTGTTCCTGGCTTCCAAAATTCAAAACCATGTCCCACTCAGGGTATCTTCATTTTCCACCCCCAGTCTATTACTTTTCAGTTTGATGTATTGTTCCCCTACCCCATTAGAATGGAAGCCCTTTGAGGGTAGTAATTTTTTTTTGCTTGTATTTGTAATCCCTAGCACTTAACACAGTGCCTGGCACAGAGTAAGTGCTTAATAAATGTTCATTTCCTTCTTTCATAGAAGTCTTCCCATACTTCTCTTCTTTCATATTCACTTTTTCATACAACTTACTATTAAGTCACATTCATGTACCACAACCTGTTTTGCTATTCCCTAATCAATAGACATCAAGTTTGTTTCTAGTTCTGTGCTACTGTGAACATTTGGTATGATAGGGAACCATTCTTTTTGTCTTATACTTTCTTATGATATATGTCTAGTGATGGGATATCTGGGTTAAAAGGTATTGATATTTTAGTCACATAATTTAGTCACATAATTGTTTTCCAAAATGGTTGGACCAATTCACAGCACTATCAACAGTGTATTAGTGCACCTGTTTTTCCACAGCATCTCCAACATTGATTTTTACAGTTGTTTGTTATCTTTACCAATTTGCTGGGTGTGTCACAAGCCTCAAGGGTAATTTTATTCCCTCCAGTATTTATACTGGATGTTAAAAATAGTGATGCTGCCTAGGGACCATCTTAAGTTGGGTTTATTACATGCTAATGTCCATTAAACCCTGCCCCGGCACTTGCTCTCGATGGGCTCGGTGGTTAAAATATCTGATGTTTACATCTGTCTTTCAAACTTGCTGTGAGTCCTTTGACCCAGAGAGCCCACCACTAGTTAAATTTCCCAAAGGTAGAAAGTTCCTTTATATACTAAAATATTAATAGCTGCACTATTTTTTGTAATAGTAAAGGCCTGGAAATAAAGTAAATGCACATAGCTTGGGGGACTGGCTAAACAAATTGTGGTACATGAATGTAATTACTGCATTGTAAGAAACAATTAAAACTGAGAATACAGAGAAGAATAGGAAGATTTCACAGGATCACAAATTTATAGCTAAAAGGGCCCTTAGAGACCTTCTAGTTCAGCCCTCTATTTTTACAGATAAGAAAACCAAGGCTTAAAGAGATTAAGTGATTTGCTCAATGTCATAATTAGTAAATGGAGATGCAAGATTGGAACATAGGTCTGCCAGTCCAAATCCAGCATACTTTAGGCTATACCTTGTTATACCTCTGAGAATGGATACAAAATGAAGTATCAGAATCAAGAAAACAGCATGTCTAATGATTATAGCAGTCTACATGGAAAGAGCAACACCAACAAGAAAACTGAAACTGAGTGCTATGTAGTCGTAATGAGGAAGCCTGGCTCCAAAGAAGAGATGCAGCATTCACCTCTTTCCCCAATTTGCAGAGGTGGAGGATGTACCACATATAATGTCAGACCTATGTTTTGTTTTGCACAACTCTGAGTTTTTCCCCTCTTTCTTTTTTATTTTTTATAAGGAATGGTTCTCTGGGAGAAAAAGGGATAAATTGGGAAATGAAGGTGATGTTAAAACAAAAGGTATCAATAAAAATTAGCCCCCCTCTCAAATTAGGATACTTGACTGTAGCACTTGCAGTGAGTGTTCCTTGAATTTATTGTTGTTCAGTTGTTTGAGTCATATCCAGCTCTTCATGACCCTATTTGGGGTTTTCTTGGCAATATACTGGAGTGGTTTGCCGTTTCCTTCTCCAACTCATTTTACAGATGAGGAACTGAGGCAAACAGGGTTAAGTGACGTGCCCAAGGTCACACAACTAGTAAGTGTCTGAGGCCGGATTTCAATTCAAGATGAGTCTTCCTGATTCTTAGTGCAGTGCTCTATCCACTGAGCCACCTAGCTGCCTTTGAATTAGAGGAATTTAAAAGTTAGGAGACTTGCTGTTTCTCACACTCATTTCACTTCCTTTAGATGGTGACAAATGCCCTTCCAAATGAGTGATTGTGGAGTAACACAAGCATCTACATGAGGGAGGGGAAAAGGAAACCTACAAAAACCTTACATATCCAAAGATTTATTTTAAAATATTCTTTACAGCTGTCTGGAAATGAAAGTGGGATACAGTGAGCCTCCAAACCTGTGACCAGACTGGGTTGATAATGTGGCTGTTCCCCATGCTGGGGTGATATGACAGCCTTGAAGATGGTTCTCAGCATTTCCTTTTTGTATGAGAAAAGTCTGATTTCTGACACGCCCTCCTTTTTGACAGTTCCAGGATGGTGATTAGTTACTTGCAACTTTGGATTCCAGATTTATTATTGGGATATCTGTGCCCAATAATTGGTTTAGGAGGCTGAGAGTATGAGATTGGAATGTTCTCTGATTTACTAAAGGTTGTCTAACTAGGAGGACATGAAAGGTTCTGTGTTGCCAGATGCTTATGGGACTGAGTCTAGGTGGAGACTTTATAAGGTTATCATTGGAAAAAGAAGGGGAGGCTCTCTCCACTGATTTAAGGAGTGAGAACCAAAAGCAAGGGATAGTTAACCTTAGCAGGTTACATGCCAATTTTCTGCTGAGAGAATGGCCTCTCCAGTAAGGAATGAGAGGACTTAGAGACACACTTTATTTTTTCCCTTGGAATTATATATGTGAAATGTTAGCTCAGATTCCATGGGGGAGGAAGAGTAAATTCCTAATCCACAGATCCTAAGAAGGGGATAAAGACTTTTACCTGTTAATGTGACTGTGTATAAATGTGTTTATGTATATATGCATTCTATAGCAAGAAATAACAATTCATTTACATTCCTTAGGGTGGAAAAATATAGCGCTTGTAGTTAAAAGTTCTAAAAGGCAAAATCATAAGCCTGTACACATAATAAGAATTACAAAATTACAGAGGCCAGATATTACGTCAAGCATTGTAGCAGTTGAAGTTTTATTGGCCCTTCTACACCAGTCATCCCTCTCCCTATCCAAAAAAAAAGGAGACCTTCTTTATGCATCTACCAACTTGTGGTTCCTTCCTTTATTATAACATTTTACTTGACTGGCTCTCATTTACTACTATAACTTAATGGGAAAAGGAGAGCTATCTTTAATATATGTGGAATATGGGCCAGCCCTTAAGTAAACTGAAATGCATAACTGTAGAGTCATGCATTTCCCCCTTGAAAAAAATTAGTGACTTGGTCCATGTGTTAAGTGTTGAGGTGGTTATTGGGAAAACTGTGTGTGTTCTTTTTAGTTAACTAATATGTGGTCTTTTTTTTTTTTCTCTTAAAGAGATTATGCATGATGTGATAAGGAAGGTGAAAAAGAAGGGAGAGTGGAAGGTAAGTGGAATAATGGAATTGGGAATCTTAGGGTAAGTTGACATCATTGTTAATAAGGGGCAATTTGGGGGGGGGAAGCATTTGGCTATATGCAAACAGTAGAAACAAAGTACTTTGTAACAGATAGTGGGCTAGGAGGAGGGTAAATGAAAAACTCAAAAACTGTCTTTCCAAAAACTGACTTCTTGTTTACATATTTTTTGTATATTGAGATAGCGTTGGAAGTGACATTAGGGATCATCTAATCTAACTCCTTTCTAATTATAGCTATGTGTAAAATAAGATAAAATAAATTAACATGACATGTTCAAATTGTGTTGAATGTAATACTTGTAACATAAGGTATAGAAAATGTTTGATTTTTAAAAACGAATTAATTGAAAATATCATTGATTAAGGAAGAAAAGAAAGTATTCTCTGTATGTCATGATCATAGTTGAAGAGCCACTCATTGATTTGGATCTACACAGATGTGGTAGTTGAGAGGCAATCCCTGCCCTAAGTCCTTACCACTCCAGTCACAAAGGTAACAAGATCAGTAACGGCAGTTGTTTTCAGTAGAAAGGGCTTACCTAGAGCCATCCACACGGCATTTGTGAGATGCTAGTGCTATAGTCTGTGGCCATAGAATAGAGAACTAGAAGTCAAGCCATTTAGTACCATTCTTTAATCAAATGAGCTAACTGGAATAGCCATTTTCACAGAAATGGTTAAGGCACCCAAGGGAATTCTATGTAAATTATTTTCACTTTTTTCCTTCCCATTTGCAATTATCCTCCTCCAAGCACCCTAATTTTAAGCTAGGAATAGTATTACTCAAACAGTGGTTCTCAAATTTTTTGGTCTCAGGGATTCCATTATTCTCTCAAAAATTGTTGAAGATCCTCAAAACAGCTTTTGTTAATGATTTATATCTATTGATATTTTCCATATTAGAAATTAAAATATCTTAGTATTTTTATGAAAACAGTTTTGACCTTAAGGATCCCCTGAAAGGGTCTCAGGTATCCTGAGGAATCTTAGCCTATACTTTGAGAATGGCTGCTTTAGCAATATTCAGGAGCCTATTTCGGAAAATGCTGGCTAGTCTTTCTTTTACTGAGGTAGTAAGTATCCTATCTAATCTGGCTAGGGGAAAAAAATTGACCAAGGGTGCCCTCCTTTGCCCTCTGCTTGAGGACGTAGATGTTTTTTAGAAGTGGGAAAGGACCTTTTGGATTCCCCCTTTTGATACTGCCTGGTGCATTAGAATAGCAGTAAATACAGCTTAATGTATCTAAGCATGTAAGTGCAGATAGGAAAGGTTTTAGGTTTGATTTTAACCTTCGAGTAAAATGTCAAGCTTCTACTGATCTGGATTGAGGTATGTTGTGGGGATTTTGGCTGCTGAGCTTAGAATATCAAGAATGAGTATGCACATATTTATGAAATCTGCACTCAGAATAGTATTTGTTATTTTCATTCTGAAAGTTTATGTCCAAATTAAAGAAGCTACATTAGTTGTATCTTACTTTAATATTCTGATGTACTCATTAATGATGAACTCATTGATACAGGCATTCCTTTACTACTACAGATCATACCCTTTCTATTCCTTTTCTTTTAGTATGATCCATAGAGGAACTCTCCAGTGCTCTGGAGGCCTTCCTGTAGGTCTTTCATTATTTTTGGGTACTTGTATAGCACTCATGCTGTTGTCTGCTTCTAAAGCTCTGGATAGGTTTCTTTTATGATTTCTTGAAATTTGATTTGTAGGCTCTTTTTTTTGGTCATGACTTTAAGGTAGTCCAGTGATTATTCGATAATCTCTTCTCAGTCTGTTTTCCAGGTTCATTATTTTTGCTGCGGGGATATCTTACATTTTCTTCTATTTAGTTTCTTTTACTTTGTTTTATTATTTCTTGTTGTCTTATGGAATTGTCATGTTCTATTTTGTCCATTCTAATTTTAAGGGAGTTTGTTGCTTAGGTAAGGGTACTGAATATTCTATTATTCCAGTTTCTGAGGGACAGCTTAGGTTGCAGGCTTTCATTGTGGTCTGATCCAGGGCAAAAGCTGATCTCTACCATCCTGGTTTTAGCTCCACAAGTTTCTTACTTGAGTTTGGGTCTGAACAACATGTATATGATCTTGCTCTGGTTGAAGTTCCAGTAGACTGCTGATTAACTTAGCCACTATCAACTGGAAAGCTCTGCTGGTTCAAAGTGACAGAACTACTGGCTCTCCTTTGGTCTGGGATTCCTGTTGTACTTGTTGTGCTGCAAGCTTTAGACTGGACTGGAAGATGGAACTCTACTCAACTCCACTCCGGGGTCAGAGCCAAGCAGCTGACATTCCTAACTCTGGAATGTCACCCCTGTGTACAGGTCTCTTCCTCCTTCCACCCTGGATCTGATCCAGAACTGGTTAGTGAGCAACAGAGTGCCAGTTGGTACCTTGCACAATGTCAGGCTCCTCTGTGCTGGATTTGGGACCACTTTTTGCCCTGGTACATGGCCTCTCCTTGTGTCAGGATGTTCAGCACAGTTATTCCTTTCTAGACCCTTTCCCCAGTATCTGTAGACTTCACTGTCTATCTCCCTATGCTGACCTGGGTTGGAAAAAAATGACTTTCTGCAGTTTTTTTCTTGAATTTCCCAATCAGAACTTGGTCTAGTATATGGGGGTGTGTAGGGAACTCATAAGGTAGAGTTTTTACTTATTCTTGCTCCACCTTCAGAAATCATTTAACTTCCTTTATAGGATAGTAGATTTAGAATTAGAAGGGACAGTTGAGATTGTCTAGTACAATGGTGTCAAATCCAAATAAAAAAGATTTCCTCTTTATTGACTTTAAAAATTCCTGTATATTGACTTAAAACACACAAATTAACATTATGTTGTATTGTATTTTTATTTATTTTGTTAAACATTTCCCAATTACATTTTAATCTGGTTTGGCCCACACTTGGGAGCGCTTGGCAACCTCTAATCTGGTCCAATACCTTCATTTTATAGACAAGGAAACAGGCCCAAAGAGATGACTTACCAAGATCACACAGTAAGAAGCAGAGCTGGGATTTGATGCCAAGTCCTCTAGCTCCAAATCCAGCATTATTTCCAGTGCATCATTCTGCCTCTTCCTATTCAATTCTTTGTCTAATTCATTGTCCATCTGAAGTTACTTTTTCAGATATATTTATTGATGGAATAACTCAATGGACTGCCCATTTAATAGTTTGTCATTTTCTGGCAACTTTACGTTTCCTTCATTTGGTTTTTTTCCCGTATGAATATTAGGCAGATTTCTTTTGAGTGGCTATGGATTTTATGGAGAATATTTCCTAGTATTCTGAAGGTTGATGCACTCTCTGCTCAGTGCTTTTTTTTTTTTAAACAAGAGCATTTGGAGGATCTCACCATCAATGGACAATCTCCTTTTCTCTTTGTACTTAGTGTAGGACGTGATCCATGACAATAGGGAACATCTTTGGCAAGTATATGTCCTTTTGCTTTATTCTTCATCTGATATTAATATTACAAGATTAGTGAACAAAGCTATCTTTGATGGTCACATCTACCAAGGAATTTTATATGATCTTATCACGTACATGAGAGATACTTTGTTGGAGAAGAACCTTTAAAATCTCATTTTGCTTTACTGAGTCAATAAGTTTTTGTAACCAAGAAACAGTAAACAACATTATCCTATGTTTTCTTCAGATTTCAGTCAGTTGTGTGACTATGATGATATGGTTTGCTATAGAAAATCACTTGTGAAAGACTGCCTATTACCTTCTCAGATTTTCATCAAAAATACCCTTAATATGAACAGAAAACATGCTGTCTCTGTCAGTCTCTCTTTTAAGACTGGAACTCCCTGTCTCACTTGTTTTGATCCCGCTGCTTGATGGGCATGGGAGTTTTTACCTGCTCTGCTCCCAGCTTGGGCTGGCTCACCTGTTCCTATGCAAGCTGTGCTCCCCTTATTCATCTGTACTCCAGTTCCAGGGGCTCACCATGTCAATGCTGAACTTAGTGTAGACACCCAATTGACACAGTCCCCTATAGATAGGAACTCCTGAGCTCAAGTGATCCTCCAACCTCAGCCTCCCTGGCAGCAGGGATTACAGGTTTGTGCCACCATCCTCAGCTAGCATTCTCATAAGACTGTTGTATACATGAGAAAGTAGGCAGGTGAGCTGGTAGTTACTGATGTCTTTTTGGTCACCCTTTTTGGTATCTTCCCCTTTTTGGAGATTTCTTCTTGAAAAATTTAGTATCTCTAGCCTAATATCTTTTGAAACAATTATTTTCAATTAAAAAATAATTTTCTCTCCTCATCTCCCACCTATTAAGGGAAACAAATTTGTGCATTGGCCATGTCAAAAAATTATGTCTCATTCTGCATTCTAGGTCCGTCACCTATCTGTAGGAGGTGGTAGCTTCATCTTCTTGAGTGCCATTTCCACTTCCTAACTCATTGAGTACTGAGATATGAGAATTCAAGTGTGGTGGTTCCATTATTATTGATGATGAGCATAGATTGCTATAATAACACAGACAAATCTGTTCCATTTCATATATGTTTTTCCTCTTTCTGCAAATGTTTTTTAGATTATCTAGATTTGGAACTCAGACTAAGATTTCTTCAGGTTTGTTTTTCCCTCCACTACTATTCACTATTTTGTGAGGCAATATGGCTCATAATCTTTTGTCAGCTTTTTCCATAATATTTTGAAAATTGGATTATATTCTCAGACAGTGTTGCTCTGGTTCTCATATCTTTCCATTTGTCTAAGAGGTCAAAGTTTGCTGGCTGAGGCAATTTCCAAGCTCTTTTTACCTCTTCATTGTAGTGATTACATTATTTAAACATCTTTAAGAAATGGTAATAATCAAAGTCACTGTCTTTACCTTTGACCATTTCTCATTTTTAGATTTACCATTTTGTTTAGGTCAGGTTGAAGTTATTGTAATCAAATGCAATGTATTGTTATTTTTATCCTGTCTTCTAATGTGGTATTGGTTTTGAACATTGCTCTATCTGATTTGACTGCCTATTGAAAGCTGATTCTGAAAATATTCATGTCAGTAAAATTTGTTTCTTTGATGTTAAGAAATTGTTCATTTCATTTTTGTCTTGGTGTTCAGTTCTTGATGTGTCAAAAGCCTTCACACTTTTCAAAGAAAATATTCATGACTTATGTGTATGAAGTTACTGAGTAGTCTCTAAGTCATTGTCTTCTTTCAAGAGTACTTAATCCCAAGCCCTAACATACTTTGCTGTACTCATATGTGTTTACCTTGGCATTCAAGTCACCAAGTAGCAATGCATACATTGACTGGGTTTGAAGGGTCTTGTTAGGGTCTTTGTATAATTGATTTATTATTTCACCCCAGCAACAGATACTGGTGCATAAATGCATTATTTTCCTACGGTTTTGTTTTGTTTTGTTTTTTGACTTTTACTCATCTTAAGCATGGCAAATCAGGTAACTTAAGTGTGCCACTGAAATAATATTTCTTGTTACTATAGGGTTCATAATGAAATGATTTCTACCAGCTCCTTTATTTGCTTTTTTTTCTGTTGTCTTGGTTTTCTTTTAAAAATTTTATTATGATCTTAATTAACAACATGACCATTTCCACATACTAAAAAGAGGGTTGTATATGAAACTGTGAACTCCAGTTATGTACAGCTTATTTACAAATTTATATTACGTATGTATTTTTAAAAATTTTCTGTGATAGTACCAAGACTCTTCTAAATTTTCTTCTGTTCTCTTGTGTTTTTTAAGTGTTTCATTGATGCTTTTTCCTTTCTTGTATTACATCACCTACTTTCCCCTACAATCAGTGGTGTCCTGGAGCCAGCTCATATTGGTTGGCAAGAAACAATTGTTAAACTTTGAGAAATTTTGTGAGCTAGTTGTTAAACACAGCCAGAGCACAGTTCGGTCAACTTCTGCACTTGGTAGTGTTATTTGTTGCCTTATAAGAATTGATGACAACCACAGCAAAGTGTGTTTTCAATACATTATTGTCCATTTTAAATGATTATGGCTTTGGTAATGAATATTTGAAAGTGAACTTAATTGCATTTTGTTCTGATAGTGCTAATAAAATTCTGAGAAGAAAGTTCAAAGCAGCTACAGAGTTGTTAGAAGTTTTTCCTAAAGTTTGGCCCTTTGAAAATCATTGATTGTAATTATCAGTTATGAGTCAATTTCTGAAATAGAGCAAATTTATATTTAAAATATATCTGGACAAAATTCTTTTTATCACCAATCTAATAAATCAGACCATACTAAATGCTGTACCTAAAGAATTTGAAATTAAAATTATTAAAATTGGTCTAGTACTGGTGCTGAGATGTATAACATGTAGCTTACAAGCTGCTATTGCTGTATGGCAGTCACATCCTACATTATATTTGCATTTTTATCTTTTTTCTTATTCTGGTTTGGCAAGGAGATTACAGTCAATCCTCAACATTTGTGTATTTAATTTTTACAACTTAAAACATTTGCATGATTTTATTTAAGTAACTCCATTTTCATTTTTGCATTGACAGCTATGCACAATTATAACTATGCACAGTAGAGAAAAAAATGAGAGAGGCACTATGCATGTAAGTTTGTGGAGCAACTTGTATCCTACTAAGTGCTCCCGTTATAACGTACTTCATGTGTATTTGGAGTGTCAGAGGTGATGTCAAGACCTCATCAGTCTCAGCGTCTTCCAACAGCAGTGACTAAAGTCCCAGAAACCTCTCCATTGGTTTTCAGAAGGAGGCCAAAGTAGAGAAGTTTACAGCATATATAGTATTGTCTAAAATATTTTTTGTAAGATGTTAGCACAAGAGGTCACAGAATTCTAGAGAATTACTAGTGAGGAAAAATGTTTTGCATGTTACCAGTTTTATTTTGTGTACTGCATTTTATGGGTTATTTCATGGTTACTGTGTTAGGAAAAGTGCATATTAACAGAATTAATGTTTTATTATAAAGACATATGCAGAAAAGTGCATTTTCAGTAATCTCAAATGAAAGATTACAGTTTTTGTTTATTGTAGAGACCTAACCCCCTATTTCCCATAGGTTCAATGTATCAATACCTGTGTTTTTGACTTTAGCACCATTTTCTAGGAATGTTACCCCCACAGAAGTTGAGGATTGACTGCACTTTCTTGTAAGACTTTTCTTTAATGATTGATATTCTTGAAGAATTTTCATTACTTGCAACTACATTGCAGTCAAAATCAACTAACATTTAGAAAGTGTAGAAATTAAAATCAATGTACAGTAAGATCTCTGAAAAAAATTTAAAGATTGGTACTAGAAAACATTAATCTCAAGCTTAAGATTTAATTAAATCAGATAAGTTTAGAGATTCCATTAAATAAAAATAATATATTGAATGCTCTTCTCAGGAATATGTTGCTAGAAAATATATTTCGACATAATAACTTAGATCTTTTATCAGAGAGAGACAACTGTGAAAGCATTTAAAATTATTTTGATTTATTACAATCACCTGATTGGCCTTACGAGAAAATAACTTAACCATGGATAGTTGGTAAAAAAAAAAATGTAGAATTTAAGTGAAATTTTAAAACATAATATTGATTGGAATGCTTTATGGGATTTTATAGTTAATGTGAAATCAAACATTGTTCCAATCTTTGCAAGCTATACAAAATGCTAAAAAAAAAAAATAGCACTATTTGAAAGCACTAGTGTTAAAGGTGAAAGAGTTTTCAGTGTAATGAGTATAATTTGTATGAAGGTGAAAAATAGTTTAACACTAGACCATATATCAGATTTAATGACAATAAATTTATTGGGAAAAGAGTAAGCAGATTGGAATGCAACTCCACTTATCAAATCATGTTTGAATTGTGATCAGAGGTTGGCTATGACTATAAGAGTTTGGAAAAAAATGAACAAAAACATTCTGTGAGAATCAATTGACTATATGGAATTTGTAATAAAGAGTATTGTATATTTTTATTAAGATTTGTAAATTGTGTGCTCCACATCCTTTATATTGGTAAGGTTTATAACAAATTTATGTCCATCTGTATGTGTAGATAGATAGAAGCATACTTTTTTTTTTTTTTTGGAGAACCAGTTGTTAGACATTTAGTGGCACAACACTGCCTACAACTTCCTCCTACTCTCCAACTAAAAGCTATGCCTTGCAATAAACAAGTGTAGTCAAACAAGGCAAATTCAGACAATGGCCCTCTCAAAATGTGTATCTCATTCTGTACCTCTAGTCCATCACCCCTCTGTCGGGAGGTCAGAAGTATGCTGCCTCATTAGTTTTCTGGAGTAGTGATTAGTTCATTGCATTGATCAGAGGTCTTATGTTTTCAAAGTAATTTTCCTTTATGTTATTGTAGTCATTGTATAAATTGTTTTCCTAGTTCTTCTCTTTTTGCTGTGCACCACTTTACACAAATCTTGTGCCAAATTTACCAGGTTTCTCTGAATCTATTCCTTTTGTCATTTCTTAGGGCGCAACAGTATCCCACTACATTCCTACACCCTAAATTATTTCGCCATTGTGGCACTCACTTTGTTTTTAGTTCTTTGTTACAACAAAATATACTGCTATTAATGTTTTGGTATATATGGATCCTCTTTACCTGCCTTTTCAATAAGAGCTTGAAATAACCTTTCATTTGCCTGCAATATTATCTTCTCATTCCATTTATAACAAGAATGTTAATATTTATGTGGTTCAGCTCCTCCTCCAGTATGTCAGCTCATTGGATAAATGAATATTGGACAAAGATCTCATGTTTAGTGTTCCAGCAGTAAAATTGACTATAGCCAATCTAAAAATAGTCATGTCTCTAGCACTTTCTGTTCATTTTCCTGCTATTCTTCTACTATAGACGTGAGCATAAAGGCCTAAAGACTATATTTTTTGTTTGTTCATGGGTTGCCAAGGCTTAAGAGTTCATTATTTAATTACCAACCATGCTGCTTTTCATGGAATTTGTTTCTGGAATCATACTCAAGGTCTTTCCAGTTTGGGAAAGCCAACCAGAAATTGTATTCTACTGGCCTAGCCTTTTGAGAACCTAGGATGTCCTCTACATCAGAGGTGTCAAATATGCTGCCACTAGGAGTGTTTAACAAAAATAAATAAAAATACAATAAATCATAGGTAACTTTACATCTTAAAACTAAGTCAGTATGCAACCTGCGGGGATTCTTATGGATTGATTAGTACCCCCCTATTTCTAATTGATTTTGACAACACTGCTCTACATCATAATGATGCCTCAAAGTAAGATTTTTGTTGAAGTCAGTTAGAATTTGTGTAACTCTTCTGAATCTTGGGATTTAAAAATTATGGATTAATACAACTTTCTGAGAAAACTACCAACCATTCTGGTTGGTACGAAACCATTTGTTTGCTCAACATTCACCTCATTGACTTGTACTCTGTTGGTATTTCTGAGGTCCTAGTTTGGCTTCAGTGGCATTCACTAAGTTATGATATCTAGCAACAGTTGCCATGAAGTTCCTTGACCAGTCAGCCCTCAGATTTATATTTTCTCCCAGGTGTTGGTGGTTGATCAACTCAGTATGAGGATGCTCTCATCCTGCTGTAAGATGACGGACATTATGACTGAAGGGATAACAAGTGAGTATATACACATCAAATTTGTAATATTTGTAGCCCTCTTCCTAATTGGGAAGCTCTTCAGAGCAGTATGGTATAGTAATTTATGAAACTACTTCTATAGTTGAAAAGCAATCCATTTTGAAACTATAGTTTCCCCAAAAGAAGTTAACCTGTACTTTTCCTCTCTACAAAAAAATCTGATGGAATCACTGGTGTAATATGGCAACTCCTATTTTTTTTCTGCCCAGAGACAGCAGGTTGACTGTTTTTGGTATAAATAGGGATATAACACATTTAGAAATTCTTCAGGATAAGAAATCTTGTGTATATTTAAATTAAGAGATGCCCCCAAAGTGATAATTAACCTGTAATTCTCAATCATATGATTATGAAGAATGGCTCTGATATTGTAATTAATTATTGCTTTCTATACAATAGGACCTTAAACTCTCTCAGGTGAACATTGTATTATGGGGTGATGACTATTAGAAAGCTCTTCCTTTTAGGTAAAGGAGACAGCTGGGCCTTCTAAAAGCACCTAAAGCTTTAACAAAATGAAGTGGTAGTCTTTGAGCTTCTTAGAGGAATGTTGTTATATAAAATCTGATTGGAATACTATTATTACTTACAGAGTTTCCAAAGGGGATCAATGAAATAATTTAAATAATGGTTTAGAGATAAACTATACAAGGAAATGTTAAAGAAGAATTGGTATTATTTTCATAGGAAGAGAAATCTGATAGAGAGTTAATAGTATTCTCAGGATTGAGGTCATTACCTTTGATGGTAGTAAGTAAATGGTGTTACCCAGGACAGTGCATCTGTAAATGAACTTAAATTTCATGAGGAATTATGCAGATGAGATAATTCAATTCAATAAATGTTTATTAAATAGGTACTGTGTGCAAGATGCTGTACTAGGTGTGAAGGATAGATACAAAGATAGAAACTGAAAACAGTTCCTGTACTTCACATCTATTGTACTCTCTAGGCATAAAGCTTGAAAACCATACACTATCAGAGAGGATGGTGTGACTTTTAAAGAAAGAAGAAATAAGCCTTAAGGGAAAAAAAAGCCATTAATTTAATCCAAGCCAACCTGGAAATAGCGTGGATATATGAGTCTATTAGAATGTTTTCAGTTCTATAATGAAGCTATGCCATCTCAATTTCCTGTATGGGATGATTTTATTTTATCATTTAGTTGTGGAAGATATCAACAAGCGTCGAGAGCCACTCCCCAGTCTGGAAGCTGTGTATCTCATCACTCCCTCTGAGAAGGTAAATCTTTCCCAAAAAGAGTTTGAGTTGAAGCTAGGGTAGCTTCAGTATCTGTGCAGCATAGGTTATTTGGCATTTCCAGGTTAAGCATCTACTTAACATACTGCATTTGTTCAGCTTGAAATCCACAGATCAGTAGGAGTAAGGAGGGGGGTGGTGGTGGTGGTGGTAGTATGTTTTAAGTAAGCTTAATGAGATTTAGCAGCTGTTCAAAAAAGCCAGAGGTGGACTGGCACAGCTCTAGTTTGTTTAATTGTTTTTTTTTTTTCCCAAGAGGATATGCGTCTTTTAAAAATCTAATTTCAGGACACGATTAAGGCCCTTTTGTCTCTAAATTCAGCATTATTGTCATTTTTGAATGTTGGCTAAATTCTTTCAGTTTCTGTATAAGCCGTCTGGGTTATATTAGCACTAAGAGCCACCTTAGCTGGAACATTCCATTACTGGCCAATACTCCAACTTATAGATTCTTATGTTCTGAGCTGAGCCAGCTCTGGAGAATTGGAAGACTTTGCTCTTGACCTCATTGTTCTAGGATGAATGAAAGCCTTTGCCTTCTTTGTGCTTCTGATAAAATTCTTGAGAATCCTACATCTAACAGAAGTGGGGAACCTGTGCCTCGGGCGGCCACGTGTGGCCTTCTAGGTCCTTGGGTGCAGCCTTTTGACCAAGTCCAGGTTTTACAGAAGAAATCCTTTTATTAAGGGGATTTGTTTAGTGAAGTTTGGATTCAGTCAACTTGAGGCCACAAGTTCCCCACCTCTGTCTTAGAACTAAATTTAACATGGATTAATTATTTAAAATTCTGAACTAAATATTCTTTATTTGTAAAAATTCACTGACAATACCTATCTGTTACTATTTTACATAGCTTGAGTTTGGCTCAGTGACAATTATAGATTTTACTTACCTCCAGAATTTATTTTTCATTACCTTTCTCTCCCCTTCCCATAGTCTGTCCATTCACTCATCAGTGACTTTAAGGACCCGCCAACTGCCAAGTATAGGGCTGCACATGTGTTTTTCACTGACTGTAAGTATTCCACATCTTAAAGAAATAATTGTAAAAAATTGCTTTGATGTTTGTCTTTACCATGTATGCCAGCAACACTATCATCCCATGTCAAAACTGTATAGCAGAGCAAATAATAAAGTCATACAAAATTGATTTGTAAACAATAATGGTCACTGTTCTAGGTTTTTATTTTCTTTAGAAGATATCATAGACATAAGAGTTAGAAAACACCAACAGGGTTATTTATTCCTTCCTTACAGCACTGATACACAGGATACCAATTCCAAGGATAATGGATTTAATTTAACATTGAAACATGGATGCCTGATTCTCAGTCTGATTTTTTAACAGCATTTTTTCATTCTGTTACTTCTGCAAAACATGTCACCTTAAACTATAACCTTGTAATGGTTTATTCCTAAATCATTCCACCAGAGATATGTGAGATATCCTTCTAAAATGGACATTCATTGCTTCAGGTAGCACTTGTTCTCCTTTACTTGACTTGGAGCTTTGTGGAGAAATAATGTAATTGTGGATTATATTAATGGTAGATAGTAATATCATGCAGCATGGCATAGTGGGAAAGTGTTGGACTTGGTGTCAGGAGAGACCTGGGTTCATATTCTGCTTATGACATTTATTAGCTGTGTGACCATAGGCAGGTCACTTAATCTCCCTGAACCTCTGTTACTTCATGTGTGAGGTGGGAATAAAAACACCTGTAGTACTCACCTCACAAAGTTGTTGTGAGGATAAAATAAAACACTAGATGTGAAGTGCCAAGATTACATTAAAGTACTATGCAAATTATCTATTGTTCCAGTACCAATGTAATTTGTGGTGTTGTAACTAGCCCAGTTTTTTCAGGAATAGGATATTAAACTCTACAACTAAGAAAATGGAAAATTCATAGCAACTTTGTTATTTGAAGGCAATTTCAGGACATGAGTGGGAAAGACATCAGGCAGATTGTATCTATGAGCCTATTGTATGCTTCTATGAAGCTAAAATTATTTGTTTAGACCAAAAGAGTTTTCAGCCATTATGAATATTGCTACCAGATTGTGCTTGTCTTTAGTGGTGAGGTCTTTAGCACTTGGGAGAAATGACTAAATGGTATTACTAAAGTGTTATCCCATTCTGTATTGTGGTACTGTTGGGTGTTGACATTCCTCAACTTATTCCTCAATTATTATTATTCCTCAATTTATTAAGTGTCTACAATGTGCCAGGTACTTCTTTTATAAATTATAATTTTTTTCTTTATCCCCTTTCCAATACTGCCTCTGTATCTTGCGTAGCAGATAGAGGGCTGGCCTAGAAGCCAGGTGGACAGGGGCTCAAGCCCTATCACAGAAACGCAATAGTTATATGACCAGACAAATCATTTCACTTCTCACTGAGTTAGGCAGCTCTCCAAGACGATAAGTTTTTCTTAAATTAGATTTTATTTTTTACAACTAAAATCCATTTTCTTTTCTCCCTACTTTATCCTTCCTACCAATGGGAAAAAAAGAAAACTCTTACAACAAATGTGAATAGTCAAGCAAAACAAATTTCTGTATTTACGATGTCCAAGAAATGTCTAATTCTGCACCCTGAGTCCGTCACCTCTGTGTCAGGATTTGGGTAACATACTTCATCATTGGTCCTCTGGAATCACAGTTGTGATCATTGCATTGATCAGAATTCCTAAGATTTTCGAGGTTATTTGTTTTTATAATTATTATTATTATTGCATAAATCGTACCTTTGCTAATTTCACTCTGTACTAGTTCTGAGACTGTCAAGTTGCAGAGAACGTGCTGACCTGCATTGGTAGAAGAATTTTCCTTATCCAGGAGTTCCCTCTACCAAATGCAATCAGAGGTCCAGTCCCTGTTCCTTCTGTTCTTTTCTTCTGATCTCTAATGCTAGTTAATTTTCATTGAATCTCAATAAATAAGTTTTTATTTATTGTCATTTGGACATATGTTATACATTGTGGACGTTAGGTTTCTAGGATGTTCTGAACATTTTGGTTATCAAACCATATTAAATATTGAGTGATATATTACTATTCATTTGAAGCACCTAGACAGAAGCAAAGAATTAACGCAAATTATTGTTTATTATTGTGACACACAATTATGGTTGCTCTTTTAGCTTGCCCAGATGCTCTGTTTAATGAGCTGGTAAAATCTCGTGCTGCCAAGGTCATTAAAACTCTTACAGAAATCAACATTGCATTCCTTCCATATGAATCCCAGGTGAGTACAAACAGAAATTATACATAAAAATTAATATACACTAATGGTTATTATTTCATCAGAGCCTCTGGCAGGTTCTCAGGAAATGTCAGAAAAAAATATTATTCTTTGTACAGAAGTTGAGGAAGTCATTCTGCGAGTTAGTTACGTGGTTCATAATTTAAATAGTTTGAGAATTGATGGTTATGTAACAGAAATAATATAAAAAAACTTAACTATTTCCTCCCTGCCTTGCTTACTGGTCTTATGTTATTTCTGAAGTCAAGCTAATCCTTCATGGTACTTTTGTTTGTGAGCCCAAAGCCCTCCTTGACACTTGGTGGTTATTGGCAAGGTCCTTCAGCACTACTTCAGAAGAACCAATGGGAAAAGAGCAAGAGGGGGATCAGACCACACTTATCTGTTGCAAAGGATCTTGTTTGTACATAGCAATAATTTCAGTTTGTCACGTGTTTAAGAAACAGATGGCAGCCATCAAGCCCCTCTCTTAACCCTTTAAATGCCAACTGTCTAAGCAATAAGGCTTGAGGTTGGAGAAAATAATTATGTTGAACACTGAAGTCAAGTTATACTAGAAGGGATTATCAAGAACTGGTTTCCTATTGGGACTTGCTTTACCCAATAAAAAAAAAATTGCTGATTTCTGAAAGATCTTTTATACCACAAAATAAGCAATTTGGAAGTATTAAATCTCCATAGGTTAGTTTGTAGAGTTCACAGAGTAAGCTCTGCTTACGGAGGTTTAAAAAGAATTAAAACAAAACCCAAAAGCTTTTGAGAGTGATTGTTGAAAACTAAAAATAAATTTATGAAAAAAAATGAAAACATAGGGCATTTAATGCCATCTTATTTTCTTTCTCACCAGTCTTGAATGGAAAACCTATTCCTTTTTTTTTTTGGTTAGGCAGTGGGGTTTAGTGACTTGTGCAGAGTCACACAGCTAGTAAGTGTTATGTGTCTGAGGCTGGATTTGAATTCAAGTTCTCCTGAATCCAGGGCCAGTGCTGCATCCACTGTGCCACCTAGCTGTCCCCCGAAAACCTGTTCTTTTGAATGAGAATTATAATGCTTTATGTTCTACAAAGCACTTATTCTCACAACAACTCTGGAAAGTAAAAGTTCGTGTATAATTATTCCCATTTAATGGAAGAGGAAACTGAAGCCCAGAGAGATTGTTACTTGCCCAAGGTCACACAACTGTGAAGTATCAGAGCTAGCATTCAAATTCAGTTCTCCTGACTCCAAGTTTAGTACTTTTCCACTTATCCTGTTTTCTTTAATTATTTTTCTTTTTTAATTTAAATTCTGACTTTACTTTTAATCAAACCCCACTTTAACCAAAATCTTTATTTGCCTAAAGTTTGCAAAATAACTCCTACCACTACTCTAGCTAATCATGTTGGTTTTGTCAGTGTGTACACCCTTGAGAAGTAAGGACTTCGTTTTAAAACAGTAAGCTTACATTTCACTTTTAAAAGCGTTAGGTTTTTGCCTCCTTGGTGTTATCATAAAACTGATATCTCACTTCATGTTGATGGGCAGCAAGTAGAAGCTCAAGTCTAGTGAAACACAGTCTTTCCTAATACCTCAGTTCAGGTCTTCTTGGCAAGTGCAATGAAGCAGTTTTCAAAGACCTTTGAACTCCGTGGCAGAGAGAAGTTTCTCCTCGTATCACTACCCAGGGCTGTCGTGGCCTCATCACACTTCATACACTACAGCCTTCTGTCTTTGGCCCTACAAGTCTTCAGACTCTTGGGGAATCTTTGTATCTGATTTTGTACCCAGCCACATCTAGCTCTGTTCTCCAACATGAGAGATTTGTCCCTCTCATTTTTTTTTTAACTCATTATGAGTCCTGGAACAAAGTGTGTTGAGCACAGCCTGATTTTAGCACCCCCAACCATAATATATTTCACAAGATTTTAAAAAATGAAGAAGTAAAACAAATTATAATAATTTTGTAGCTAAAAGCAACCAGTTTAAGGGACAGAGGATAATGGAGTAAGAATCCACATAAAAAAACACTAAACTGAAGTATTTCAGAAGATTTAAATGCTCAGAGAACATGGTTCTGATTACGTTTTATTTTCTTTTATTTAACAGAGTATGGGTTGCTGTTACATTTTTATGCAAAGGCTACTTTACTTGTGCCACTCAAATCTTATTCTTTGGGAAATTTTGGGTTGCGTATACTTATTTAGGGTTTCCTCCCCATTGGCAGAAAGAATGCTGTCTAATAACTTTTATTCTGGATATAAGTACTATTCCTTGTCCCATTTTTAGGTATATTCCTTGGACTCTGCTGACTCTTTTCAAAGCTTCTACAGCCCACACAAAGCTCAAATGAAAAATCCAATCCTGGAACGACTGGCAGAACAGATTGCAACTCTGTGTGCCACTTTGAAGGAATACCCAGCTGTACGATATCGAGGGTAAGACAGTATAGTAAGGGTCGTGTAATGGGAGTTAGGGGTTTCCTCTCAATTCATTATTATTATCCTCAGTTTTCTTTATACATAGACATATATATATACATGCATATATAAACATACATACATAGGCACACATATAGATAGATAATTATTATATATAATTTTATATACCATAATGTATTATAATACAATTTTATATATTGTAATGTGTTATGTATTGTAATATACATATACAAACACAGATACATATATTTATGTTATATATTATAGAAAGAATTTGGATATAGTGAGAGATGAACAGTTGTTTATAGAGAAAGAAATTTCTGCGCCTTATTAAGTGTATGAGATTTAATGAACTGGAGTGTGGACTGAGAACCAATTAATGAAGAAAAGGTTATAATTTTAGTAATTATAAAAGAAATGTCCACGTATACTTTATATTACCTTAGAACTCAGGATGATGAGAATGAATATGGTAATCAGTCAAGTGTCAGACTGAGAGGTCACCACTACATATAGGCTACATGTGAAAGTGGTCAACATTAAAATCCTGCTGCATAAATTTTATATTTATTTATCTGTGTACATGTTATCTCTTTACACGTATATACATGCAAATGTGTATATATACATATATGTATACATATCTCAGCTATTGTATGGGTTCTGTTCCAGACCACTTCCCAATGAAGTGAAAATCCTCAGTAAAGTGAGTCACACAAATTTTTTGGTTTCCCAGTGCATATAAAAGTTATGTTTATACTATACTGTAGTGTAGCAGTAGTATTATATCTTAAAAATGTATATACTGTAATTAAAAAATACTTTTATTACTAAAAAAAAAATGCTAACCACTATCTGAGCCTTCAGCAAGTTGTGATCTTTTTGTTGGTAGAGAATCTTGCCTCAATGTTGATCAGAGTGGTGGTTGCTGAAGGTTGGGGTGGCTGTGGCAATTTTCTTAAAATAAAACAAAAATGAAGTTTGCTGCATATATTGAGTCTTGAACTCTTAGAAGCCATTGTAGGGTTATTAGTTGGCCTAATGTCAATATTATTGTGTCAGGAAATAGGAAGGCCTGAGGAGAGGGAGAGAGAAGTGTAATGGCCAGTTGGGGGAGCAATCAGAACACACACAACATTTATTGGTTAAGTTTGCCATCTTAGATGGGTGTAGTTTGTGGCACCCTGAAACAATTACAATAGTAATATCAAAGATCACTGATCATAGATCGCCATAATAAATATAATAATAATGAAAAAATTTGAAATATTGCAAGAATTACCAAAATGTGATGCAGAAACACAGTGTGAACACATACTGTTGGAAAAATGGCGCCAATAGACTTGTTCGACGTAGAGTTGCCACAAACCTTCAATTTGTAAAAAACACAATATCTGCACAGCCCAATAAAACAAAGTATTTGTATATGTATGTGTATGTATGTGTGTATATGTATATATGTATAAATATAAACACACATGTGTGCTTACGCACATACATACTCACACACATGGATATAGATATAGCAAGATTTCAGGGTCAGCCAGTCTCACATGAAGCTTGCATAGACTTGTCACCCTTTCAGTTTTCAGCTAAACCTGTTAGCATATTCATTCTCATCATCTTGAGTTCTGCAGAATCCAGGAGTGTGTTTGTGTATTTCTTTTTAAAATTACTAAAATGTGAACCACTTTCTAATTAATCATTTTTTTCCAAAGCTCAACACTAGTTATTAAATATTATTTATTTAATAAACTGGAGAAACTTATTTTCCCCTAATCAGTTGCTTTTCTCTCTCTCTCTCTCTCTGTCTTTCGCTCTCACTCTCACTCTTTTTCCCTATCCAACTCCCTAATCTCCTAGGCTTCTATAAACATCAAAGTTAATGGCTACTCGTTGACTTCTTGCTTCTGAAAAACAATCCCACTTTTCAACTTCAGAGGATACCTATTAAAGCCTGTTCTCTTGATTTAGCTAGATGGCATAGTGGATGTAGCAAGGGTGGGGAACCTGTGGCCTTGAGGCCACATGTGGCCTTCTAGGTCCTTGGGTGGGGCCTTTTGACTGAGTCCAAGTTTTATAGAACAAATCCTTTTATTAAGGGGATTTGTTCTGTGAAGTTTAGATTTCAGTCAGAGGGCTGCTCTTGAGGACCTAGAGGGCCACATGTGTCCTGGAGGCTGCAGGTTCTCCATCCCTGGACTAGGGTATGATGTTTCTGAGAAGTTTTGAATAGTGAAGGACAGGGTACTGAGGAATCTCAAGTTGATTACATGGCTTCAGTCTTCTCACAGAAGTGGATTTGTTAGATAATCTCAGCTGGATCCTCTGTGCTGCTCAGCAATACTATTCTGCTCTTAACAATTTCCTGTCTCATACATCATTGTATATTCCAAATCTTTCTTCTGTCCTTTCCTAACCCTACTCCCATCTTCCATACTTATAACAGGTCATTAAGGACCCTGTTGAGGTCATGTAAAAATTTTGTGTTGATGTAAGTCAGTTCAGTTTCATGATTTTCTCCAATTAACAAGTCAACAAACATTTACTATGTGCTAAGTGTTGGGGACACAAAGAAAGGAGGATTCATGTTCTCAAGGAATTCAAGAATCTAATGGGAGAGACAACATGTAAACAACTATGTACAAATAAGATATAAATGGGATAAATTAGAGATACTCTTAGAGGGAAGGCACTAGCAATAAGAGAAATTGGGAAAGGCTTCTTGTGGGAGGTGAGATTTTAGCTGGGCCCTGAAGGAAGTCAGGGAAGCCAGGAGATAGAAATGAGGAAGGATAACATTCCAGGCATGAGGGGGCAACCAGTGAAAATTCACAGAATAGGGGAATGGAAGAGTGTCACGTGTGAGGAACAGCAAGGAGGCCAGTGTCACTGGGTCATAGAGTGTGTGGATTGGGGAGTAAAGTGTAAGAAGTCTGGAGAAGTGGAAAAGGGCCAGATTTTGAAGACCTTTAAAAGTTAAACAGGATTTTATATTTGATCCTGAAGGTAATAGGGAGCTACTGGAGATTATTAAATTGGGATGAGGGGTGCTATGGTCAGATTTGTGCTTTAGGAAAATCCCTTTAACAGCTGACTAGAGCCTGGATTGGAGTAGAGAGAGACTTGAGCCAGGGCAGCCAACCAGAATGCTATTGCAATAATCCAGGTGCAAGGTGATGAGAGCTTCCGGCAGGAAATGGCAATGTCTGATGAGAGAGGGGGAAGATATGCAAGAGATGTTGCAAAGGTAAAATTGGCGGGGCTTAGCAACTAATTGGATTTGGGGGCAGGCAGAGAGAGAGAATGAGTAGCAGAAGATGACCCTTAGGTTGTGAGCCTGGGTCACTGGTAGGAAGATGATACCCTCAACAGTAATGGGAACGTTAGGAAAAGAGTAAGGTTTTTCGGGAAAAGATAATGAGTTCAGTTTTGGATATGTTGAGTTTGGGTGTGCAGGACATTCGTGCTAGCTATTGTTCAATATCTCTTCTCCCCTTCTTAGTTAAACTGCTTGAGAGAGCTGTCTAAACTTAGGACCACTACTTATCTTCTCACTTCTAAATCATGTATAATCAGGTTTCTGATTACACCATTTGATAGCAACTACCCTCTCCAAAGTTATGAATGATCTCTTAACTACCAAATCTAATAGCCTTTTCTCAATCTTCATTCTTCTGGACCTCTTTATAGCCTTTGACGCTGTTGATCACCTGGATCCTCACTGCTCTGTAGGTATTTTTGTGGTTTTCTTGTCACTCTTTCTCCTCCTACCTGTCTGACCTCTCCTCAGTCTCCTTTACTGATCTTCATTCAGGTTCCCTAAGGCTGTGTCCTAGACCCTCTTCTTTTCTCTATATTATCTTGCTTGGTAATCTCATCAGCTCCCCCATGGGGGGTTCAGTTATCATCCCTGTGCAGATGATTCCTAGATGTATATATCCAGCCCTGGTCTCTGTCCTGAGCTCTAGTCCAACGTCAACAATTGCATCTTGGGTATCTTGAACAGAATAGAAATGAAGGGCTGGAAAGGATGTACTATGCATCAAGTATGTCCAGAAAAGCAGGAGTTACAATCATGCTATCAGACAAAGCAAAAACAAACATTCAAAACCTTAAAAGGGAGTAACAAGGAAACTATAGTATGCTGAAAGGAACCATAGTTAGCCAAACCAATGTCAGTATCAAACTTATATGCTACAAATGCGTTAGCATCTAAATTCATAAAGGAAACATTAATTGAACAACAAGAAGACATTGACATTAATACAATAGTGTGATTTCAGTGTACCTTTCAGTTTTGGATAAGTCTAATAGAAAAAAAAAACAAAAGCAAAATATAGAACTAAACAAATTATTGGAGAAATTAGAGCTAGGTGACACAGTGGATAGAGTGCTGAGCCTAGATTCAGAAAGATGTGAATTCAAATCCAGGATCAGACATTTTCTAATTGCATGACCCTGGTCAATTCCCTTCACTTCTGTTTGCCACATTTTCCTCAACTGTAAAATGGGGATAACAATAGTGCCTACTTTGCAGGGTTGTTATGAGGATCAAATGAAATAATACTTGTAAAGCACTTAGCATAGTGCCTGGCACATAGTAGGCACTATAGCAATGCTTCTTTCTTTCCCTAAAATACTTAGAGCATCTTTTTAAATGGGACTACAAAAAAAATGTGTATTTCTTATTACCATATGGAACTTTTACAAAAGTTGACCATGTGCTAGGGCACAGATATTGCAAACAGATGTAAAAAGGCAGAAATACAAACATATCTTTTACAGACTGTAATGCAATAAAAATAGTGATCAGTTCAGGGGCCACAAATAAAAGACACAGACCCAACTGGAGACTGCACAATAAAATCCTAAATAATGATTGGATTAAAGAACAAATTATGCAAACAATAATTAAATGAAAGAAAATGATAAAACAACATACCAGAATTTCTGGGATTCAGCTAATGTGGTCAGGAGAAAAATTGTATTGCCACAAACATACATCAACAAAATAGAAAAAGAGAAGACTAATAAATCATATATGCATTTTTTAAAAATTAGAGAGCCAGCTAATAAGCAAACTTTAAAAAGCACAAAAAGGAGATCACAAAAATTAGAGGAAAAATAGACAAACTGGAAACTGAAAAAAATTACAGAAATGATAAATAAAACTAAAAGCTAGTTTTTTGAAAAGACTAATCAAATTGCTAAATATTTAGCCAGTCTGATTTAAAAGAAAGCAGTTAATCAAATCAGCAAAATAGCAAATGTCAAGGTGAAATTACAACAAAACCAGAAGAAATCAAAAGAATAATTAGAACCTGTTATACACAATTAAATGCTAACAAAACAGAGACCCCAAAGAAGTAGAGGAATACCTTTAAAAAAATATAAAATACCCTAACAGATGGCCAAACAGAGATCTTAAATAACTCAAGCTCAGAGAAGGAAATAGAAGCTTTTGTAAAGGAATTACCAAGGAAAAAACTACTGATCCTGTAGATACATTAGAGAATTTTTATCAAACTTTTATTTTTTTTTCCCATTCATTTTTAAATCGTCAAACCTGGGATCATATAAACATCACGTTTCTCATTTTTATTTCAACATTTAAGATATTCACAGATGGATTATTATATTCAGGAGTATCTCCATGGCAGACAGTACCAAAGCATACAGACGTTCCACAATGGTTGACAAATCTTAACTAGACTTTTAAAAAATAATTACATACTGCACAAATTATTCTCAAAAATCAAGAAAGAAAGCACCATACCAAATTCCTCTTATGAGACAAATATCGTCCTAAGATCTAAATCAAGGAAAGATAAAGCATAGGAAAAGAACTGTATCATTAAGAGACCAATATCACTAATTAATGTAATTTAATTTTTTCAGTTAAATACTGTCAGATAGTGATTTATACAATAAATCATTCATTTTGACTAAGTCAGATATATACGAGGGATGTAAGAATGGTTTAACATTAGAAAATAATTAGCAATCATATTAAAAACAAAAATATCCAAAATCACATGGTTATCTGCAGAAAAAGCCTTTGACAAATACAACACTTACTTATGCTAAAAAAACCCTATAATTATAGGCATAGAAGGACTTTTTAATATCATAAAAAGTATATTTAAAACCTATTACATTCAGTGGAGATACACTAGAACCTTTTCCATCAAATAGGCAAGTAAAGCAAGGATGCCCACTCTCCCCCCTATTATTTGATATAATTCTGTAAATACTAGTAATTGCAGTAAGACAAGAGAAAGAAATTAAAGATGTAAGATAGGTAAATAGGAGATAAAACTATCCTTTTTTGCTGAAGAGATGATGGTTTGCTTAGAAATTCCTAGGGAATCAGCAGAGATAGTAATTGAGACAATAACTTCAGTAAGCTATAAAAGAAACCCTCAAAAATCAACTACATTTCTACCTAATTAGAACAAAATCCAAGAGGCAATAATAGAAAGGGAAATGTCATTCTAAATAACTACAAAATGTATAAAATATCTGGAGATCAGTCTGCCAAAACACACAAAAGACTTACACAGATTCAATTACAAAATACTCCTTAAAGAAACAAAGAACAACTTAAATAACTGGAGAATTCTTTAGTGCTCATGGCTGGGTTGTGCCAATATAATAAAAATGACAATACTACCAATAATAATTTATACTTTTAATACTATACCAATCAGATTGTCAAAGGGATCTTTTATAGAACTTGGTAAAATAATAAAATGCATTTTGAAAAACAAAAGATCTAGACTATCAAGGGAAATGATGAGAAGAGGTTGAAACAAAGGACGAATAGCACTTCAGACTTCAAACTGTATTATAAATTAGAAGTCATCCAAACTATCTGGTATCGGTTAAAAAGATAGAAAGGTAGATTAGTGGAATAAGACTAGACAAGAGAGAATCAGAAACAACAGAACCCAATAACTCAGTATTCAGTAAACCAGAAAATATAAGTTACTTAGGAAATAACTTCCTATTTAATAAAATTTCTAGGAAAACTAGAAAGTAGTCTGGTAGAAATTAGGCTTAGACCAACACTTTACATTATGTTCCACAATACATTCTAAATGATTATGTGACTTTACTAATAAATAATCATTTATATAAGAAAAGAGAAATAGATCATACCTTTCACAGCTATGGGTAGAAAATATATTCATAACCAAATAAGGGGTAACCATAACCAAAAGATAAAGTAGATAATATTGATTACATTAAACTGAAAAGCTTTTTATACAGACAACAGTAATGCACTCAGGATAAGAATGGGAGCAGTAGAATGGGAAAAAACTTTGTGTTCAATTTCTCTTATGAGAGTTTGGTATCTAAGATGTATAAATAGTTAACAGATAGAGAAGTCCCAGAGCCATTCCCCAAATAAATAAGGATATGAACGAACTCTTCTCAAAATAAGAATTACAGAGTTTTAACAACCACATGAAAGACTGCTTTAGATCACTAATAATAAGAGAAATGCAAATGAAAACAGCCTTGAGGGTTTACTTCACACTCTGAAAGTTGTCTAAGATTACAG
Organism: Vombatus ursinus; assembly: GCF_900497805.2. Lineage (NCBI taxonomy): Eukaryota > Metazoa > Chordata > Mammalia > Diprotodontia > Vombatidae > Vombatus > Vombatus ursinus. The sequence goes on along the minus strand of NW_020954571.1, from coordinate 12,173,741 downwards.
AAGATGGGGAATAGTCAATGTTAGATGGGTTGTGGGAAGATAGGCATACTGATGCATTTGTTGGTGAAGCTGTCAATCGTTCCAACCATTTTAGAAAGCAATTTAAAATTATATGAATAAAGTGACTAAAATGTCCGTATCTTTATTTAGATCCAGAGATACCATTACTATGCTTATACCCCAGGGAGGCTATTAAGAAAGTCCCCACATATACTAAAATATTTATGTCAATACTTTTTGTGCAAAGAATCAGAAACAAAGTAGATGCCCATTGATTAGAGAATGATTAAACAAAACATGGCACATGAATATAATGGGATATTACTGTCCTGTAAGAAATGATGTGTGTGATAAATATAGAGAAACACGCAAAGACATACATGAACTGATACAAAATGAAGTCAGGAGAGCCAAGAAAATAATATACCCAATATCTATAGCAATGTAAACAAAAAGAACAACTGCACACATACAATCAAAAATGAATGTGGCAAAATTACAAAGAACAAATAGAAGAGCTCAAAAGAAGAGCTGTGAGAAGACATTCCCACCCCTTTGCAAAAGGAGGTCTATGAATTTACACATTGCACATATTTTCAGACTCTTTTGATGTATCTGTTATGCTGATTTTTCCCCCTTTTTGTCTTTAAAAATACTATTTGTTATGTAGGATGGCTCTCTGAAAGGAAGAGAAATATAGGGGGTGATTATGGTGACTAAAAAACATTAATAAAAACTTATTTTTAAAAAAAAGAAGTGGAGAAGATAGGGGAGTTGTTTGAGTGATGCAAGCTGAGGAGAGGAGAAGAAAGAATGTCAGCAAATGGCCTCAGTTTTTTCAGTGAAATATATGTCTAGGTCCTCAGCCGAATGGGTGGAGGGAAACATTGTGGTGGGATGCTTGAGAAAGGAGGAAAAGGTAGAATAGCCACTGTAGTGAGAGGGGTATCAAATCAACTAGGAGAGGTAAAAAAGGATTGCCTTATTACAGTAAGAGACAGTTGAGATTATGTAACAAATTTGTAGTGGATCTACTCCAGACTGTTTCATAAATTTTCCCAGTATTAATCAGCAGCAGGTGAATAGAAGGAAGGGAGATGGGAGTAATCCAGGATTGGGATTTGGCAAGGTATGATCATTAATAGGACAAGGGGGCAAGGTATTTGAGAGTAGAGGATAGTTTTGAGTTGAACTAATTCACTAAATGGTCTAGATAAGGAAGAGAGGAGAGACAGCTATCCCAGCGTAAGCCTAATGGCCTAGAAAAAAATAGAGGGATTAAAGAAATGGAGCTCATGGTTGGAATGAAGAATAGAGGTAGAAATTGTAAGGCATAGGGAAAGATAAAATGAAAAAAGGTTATGATTAAATGAAGGAAGACAAGTTTATATAGGGGTAGGGGACATGAACTAATAAAATTAGGGGAAGAGTCAGGTAATCAAATTGCAATGAGAAAAGTAGGTTTAATAGAAGGAAATGAGAGGGGTAGAAGGAAAAAGGATTGTCGTTGGAGAATGGAACTTCACAGTTTTAGATTTCAGAGATGGTGCAGAGATGGATTTCTGAGAAATGTTGAGATTTAATGTGTGTGCTGATTTGTGACTGAATTGGGTTGGAAAAGGTCAAAGAACTGAGAGGTTAGGTTATTGGAGATATCTTCAACATCACAATATTCCTTTGGGTTATATTTTCTTGGGGACATACTGACCAAAATAGAATTTGAAGGTCACACAGTGTCCATAGTAAATCATAAAACTCTTTGCTTAAAGTGTCTGTAAGAACGTATAACTTACTTAAACTTCCATCAGATTGTATCAGGATAGTTCCAGATCATATTGAATGGTATCTCATTTTTTGTTCCATGTTTGACAGTGACTATAAAGACAATGCCATGTTGGCCCAGTTAATTCAAGACAAACTAGATGCCTACAAAGCTGATGACCCAACCATGGGGGAGGTAAGATCTAAAAGTTTTTTTTGTTCTTTACCTAAGTGAATACAAGCTGAATGACAGAGAAATAGAAATACTATGCAAAAGACCTACATTAGTAACACACTACCTTGTAAGTGCTACACATCAAGGGGCAGCTAGGTGGCGCAGTGGATAGAGCACCGGCCCTGGTTTCAGGAGGACCTGAGTTCAAATCCAGCCTCAGACACAAAACACTGTGACCTTGGGCAAGTCACTTAACCCCATTACCTAACCCCCTTCCCCCCCAAAAAAGCTACACATCAGATATATGAAACACTTGTGGACAATGACAATTTTCATATTATTCCACATGCATTTTTGAACCTAGTTACTGGTCTTTTGAAAAACTCTGAGAAGGCTATTATGTGTAATTAGGGGAGAGGGAAAGGGCAGGGGAGATTTAACTTCATGGTTTATATCTTAGTTTGAAATGAAGGCCTTTGTACAAGCATAATACTACTTCTAGACACTAGTTTTTCATTTTACTAGCTGTGAAAGCAAGATGTCTCACTTTTTCATTTCTTAGGGTCCAGACAAGGCTCGTTCTCAGCTCCTCATACTGGATCGTGGTTTTGACCCCAGTTCTCCTGTGCTTCATGAATTGACTTTTCAGGCTATGAGCTATGACCTGTTGCCTATTGAGAATGATGTATACAAGTGAGTAACTTAGTGATTATAGACCTTAAATATGACTGCCTTGCAAATAATCTGGGAAAACCTACAAGTTTACTAAAACTTTCAGCCAGCCTATACACACTCTTGAGGTGCATATAGGTTATAAGATAAGTCAATATTCTTTACTATATGACAGGTTTAAAATGTTATTTGTGTCAAATAGCTGTTTGCCTTCTTAATTCTTAATACTTGGGAAATTCCTAGTTTGTTCACGAAATCAGTGCTTAGAGAGAAGAAAATTCTTAGTCTTGGGAAAAGGTGAAACACTAACACAGTTTTGCTGATTAGTTTGCAGAGTCTTCCAAAAGCCCACAAAATCAGTATTACCACGTGTAGAGTTGGGCTTACTATATTAGAGGAAAAGCAGAAATTTGAATAAGACTTTATTCATTGAGTCTATAGGTCTACGCTAAATTGTGTGACTGTGATATGCTGTTTTATCCTATTTTTGGTTAAAATCTATTAATGTTATTGGACAAGGACTATCCCTAAAATATCGACAAAGTCCTTATTAACTAGTCTCTGTTGACTCTTCAGTAGAGAAAAGGGGTTCTGTCCTTCACAAAAAGGGAATCAGTTTTTTTTCCAGGCATAAAGCTGTCATCGGGACTTTCAGAATACTGAAAGCCAGTCTTTTGTTGTCCTGGAATGTTGTTACGATGCTGTTACTTTAAAACTGCATGCTGTCATGAATTATTAAGGTTAAAATTAAAAATTTAAAGAGATATGAGTTCTATTCTTTTTTCAGTTACTGTCTTGAAATTGATAAAATCTTTCTTTACTAAATGCATGTGTAATTTTTGTTGACATATTTTGTTTTGACACAAGACACTTCCCAAGAAACACCAAACATATACACATGTTGCCTGAAAACAGTTAAGCATCAGATCTAATGACTGATGATACATCACTCTACTTTTTTAGTTTACTGATTGTTAACAGAAAGCATAGGTGCATTAATTTTGATAGGATAGTATCAACATTGTTCATTACATTTGACCTGAGTTGGTTTCTTTATGGAGTTCTTTGTTTAAATTGTGGTTGTGTGTATTATCCATTTGTCTTAGCTTTCTTAACTCTTTGTTACTTCATACAGGTTTTCCCCATGTTTTTCTGAATTTTTCATATTTTCCATTACTTATATGCAGTAATATTCAATTACATTTATGTTTGTTCAGCTCTTGCTCTATAATTGTTGCCCAACTAAATCTTAATAGCTTCATATATAGAATATACATGGAACTGGCATCAGGTAAGTAATGAAAGCTATTTAGAGACAATACATTTTGGGAACTGTTCCCAAATTTTATTCCAGAGGAGAAAAAATTTTTTTTGACCTTTTCCTTAAGTAGGTAAAAATTTACTACAGAAAATTTATTGTACCAGCTTGTTTCTAGTTGAGAACATACAAGCTGACACTGTGAAGATATTTTTAAATTCAGTCACTATTTCATTGTGATCTTCAGTTTATCTCCATGCCCTAGTGACTATCTCCTATGTTGAATGTTGCTATAGTAGAACAGAAGTGACATATCAGATGGATAGGCAACTTAGTGTGTCCTGGCTGTAATCCTTACCATGTAATGAAAGAAATAAAACTATCTGGGAGGAGGCATGAAGGAGGACGTGTAAGAACAGATATATTTCTTGAGTTAGAGCTTTCTCCACCTGAGTTAGATCTTTTCTCCAGGTATGAGACAAGTGGGATTGGAGAAGCTCGAGTGAAAGAAGTTCTTCTGGATGAAGATGATGATCTGTGGATAGCTTTGCGCCACAAACACATTGCAGAGGTATCCCAGTAAGTGTTTCTCTTTTTCCCATTTGTTCTCAATGAATGAATATTTTTTTATATTTAACAACTTTTAACAATGTATTTAGACTGGGTAATATAGACTGAACGCTGAGCTGTGAATGATTAAACCTAACTTCTTTGCCTGACTGAGCTACCAAACTGCTGATTTGTATGAACAAGTTCTGTTGTGTCTCTAAGTCTTTGTTTTACCAATTGTAAAATTAGGGTTATACCCATGCTGTACTAGGAATGTAAGGAACTATGGGATGCATTTGGGGCTCTTATAGACAAGTGATTTATAAATATGGAATATTAAAATTAGAAGCATATTAAGTGATTACTAAAGTATGATTTTTGTTAGAAAGATCCATATGTAACAAGCACAGTTCAAATTTCTTTTAGGTTCTACTTTATCTCTTGCATTTTAAATATGATATTTATCTTATTATCCCATTCAGATTTTCTGAGAGGTAGCTGATATTGCTGAAATGTGTCAAACCTTGAAGATGTTTCCATTATTGAAATCTTCCCTGTCCATTCTGCTTTATAAAAAATAACAGACTCTATAGTGAATCCATGTCATACATAAATTCATAAGGAAGGGAAAGAGGAAAAATGATACAGTAATTCAGTTGAAAAGATCATGGTACCAATGTGGCCAGGGTCATGCATTTAATCCCCACATATATCTGTTAACTGTTCACTTACTAGAGACTGCTTCTTATAAACTAGAGTAATCATCTCCTATATATCGTATGTGCTGTTGTCCAGGTAAGAGTCTGGATGGATTGTATATGCAGATCCATCAGTAATGTGAAAAAACTCAACATATATATGCCCTATTTATGGTGGATTGGTGGCATTGATCAGTAGACAGTTGGCATTTGTTAAATGCCTACTATGTGCTAGTCACATAGTAGGGACTACAGAAAGAAGCAAAAGACAGGAGCTCATGGTCTAATGGTACAGACAGCAAGCAAACAAATACTTACAAACAAGCTATATATAGGATAAATAAAAAATAATTAACAGAGGGAAGGCATTAGGATTAAGAGAAGTTGGAAAGGTTTTCTGTTGAAGATGGAATTTTACTTGGGACTTGAAGTAAGCTAGGAGACAGCGATGAGAAGGGAAAGCATTCCAGACATAGGGAACAGCCAGAGAAAATGCCTGGAGCTGAGAGATGGAGTAGCCTCATCTTGCTTGGAATAGTCAAGAAGCCATTGTCAAGGTATTGAAGTTTATATGGTGGGGAATAATGTGTAAGAAGACTGGAAAGGAGGGGGTGGAGCCAAGATGGCAAATTAAAGGCAAAGTAGCTCAACTTATTTAACACTTCCCTCCAAACAACTTTAACACCTCAAATCAAATTTGGAGTGTCAGAGCCAACAAAAGGTCAGAGTGAGACATTTTTTCTGACCTAAGAAAACTTAGGAGGTTGGCTGGAGAAGTTTGTGACACCGAGGTAGAAGCCTGAGCCTACACATACGGTAGCAGCAACAGTGGCCCCAGCAGCAGCTTTGAGAACGTTCAGCCCAGAGATGGTAAGTGAGTTGGACAACTGGTGAGAAGGGTACAGCTGGCACTGATTAGCAACTCTGTTGCCCATTTGCAGTTCTGAATCACAGTTCCAGAGTAGAGAGGAGCAAGAGGATCAGTCACAAGGGAGCAGGGGCCCTGGTTGCAGTTCCAAGGCAAAGAGAGAACTAGTGCTTGTGACTGCAGGAGACCAGGGGCCCATCCTGGTTAAATACCAGAGTGCAAATCAGGAGAGCAGTGAACATACCTCTCCCAGGATCACACCACCTTGGAAGCATCAAAAACTTACAGACCCCTAGAACTAACTCTGACAATAGTAGCATGAAAAAGCCTGAAGCTTGGGACAGTGCCTCTCCACCCTCAGGTGAGCAGAATCCAACTTTAACATAAAGTTCAAAGTCAAGAAATAGGCTGGAAAATGAGCAAAGAACAACAAAAAAAGAATTTGACCGTAAAAAGGTACTACAGTGTCAGGAAGACCAAGACGTAAACTAAGAGGATGACAACAATATGAAAACAGCTACGAAGTCTCGAAAAAAACTGCTAATTGGACCAAGCTGAACAAGAATTCCTGGAAGAGTTAAAGAGATGAATGGTAGAGAAAAATTGGGAAAAGAAATGACAATGATGAAAGAAAATTATGAAAAGAGAATTAACAGTGTGGTAAAAGAGGCACAAAAAATACTGAAGAAAATAACACCTTAAAAAACAGAATTAGCCAAATGGAAAAAGAGTTACAAAATCTCACTGAAGAAAATAATTCCTTAAAAATTAGAATTGGGCAAGTGGAAACTAATGACTGTATGAGACATCAAGAAACAATAAAACAAAGTCAAAAGAATGGAAAAAATAGAAGAAAATGAAATATCTCATTGGAAAAAGGACCGACTTGGAAAATAGATTGAGGAAATATAACTTAAGAATTATTGGACTGTCAGAAGGCCATAATCAAAGAAAGAGCCAAACATTATATTTCAAGGAATTATCAAGGAAAACTGCTCCAATATCTTAGATCCATAGGGTAAAATAGAATTGGAAAGATCCACTAATCACTTCCTGAAAGAGATCCCAAAATGAAAACTCCCAGGAATATTAGAGCCAAATTCCAGAGCTTCCATGTCAAAGAGAAATACTTCAAGCAGCCAGAAAGTAACAATTCAGATATTGTGGAGCCACAGTCAGGATCATTCAAGGTTTAGTGGCTTCCATGTTAAGGATCAGGGAGCTTGGAGTATGATATTCCAGAAGGCAAAGGAGCCAGGATTACAACCAAGAATCACTTACCCAACAAAATTGAGTATAATCCAGGAGAAGAAAAATGCTTTTTAATGAAATAGAGAACTTTCAAGTATTCCTGATGAAAATAGGAGAACTGAACAGAAAATCTGACATTCAAATACAAGGCTCAAGAGAAGCGTAAAAAGACAAATATGAAAGAGTTATCATAAACACCTCAATAAAGTTAAACTTTACATTCCTAAATGGGAAGATGATATATGTAACTCCTAAGAAATTTATCATTATTAGGGCAGTTAAAAGGATTTTAAATAGACAGAGGGCATAGATGTGAGCTGATTTTGTTGAAATGATCTCCCCCCCAAAAAATAATAAAAGAGTGAGAAAGAGGAGAAGAGGGAAGAGAGAGGTAGCATGGGGAGAATTTTTTCACATGAAAGAAGGGTACACGGAAGAGCTTTTACAGTGGAGGGGGTGGGGGATAGGGAGGTAGGCAATTCTTGAACCTCAGTCTTACTGGTTCAAAGAGGAAAGGAAACACACACATGCACACGCACACACACACACACACACACACACACACACACATTTTATTTATAGAAATGTAACTTACCCAATAGGGAGATGAGAGGGTAAGGGGATAAGAGAAATGGGCGGTGGGGGTGAAGGGGATGATAAAAGAGAGAACAAATTAAGAGAGGCAGTGGTTAGGAGCAAAATAGACTTTTGAGGAGGAATAGGTTAAAAAGAGAGAAAAGAACATGAAACAAAAGAAATTGGGATGGAGAGAAATACATAGTAATCATAACTGTAAATGTGAATTGAATGTGTTTACCCATAGAATGGAAGCGGGTAGCAGAATGGATTAGAAACCAGAATCCAACAATATGTTGTTTACAGAAGACACCTTGAAACAGAATGACACTCACAGTTAAAGAGCTGGAGCAGAATCTAATAGGCTTCAGCTAAACCAAAAAAAAAAAAAAAAAAAAAGGCAAGGGTAGCAATCATGATCTCAGACAAAACAAAACCAAAAATACGCATAATTAAAAATGATAATCAAGAAAACTACATTTTGCTAACAGGTGCCATAGACAAGGAAGTAATATCAAAAATGTTTATAGCAAGTTTCTCTGATAAAGGATTCATTTCTCAAATGTATACTGAATATAGAACTGAGTCAGATTAATAAAAATAAGAGCCATTCCCCAATTGATAAATGGTCAAAGGATATAAACAGGCAGTTTTCAGAAGAAAAAAACCCAAAGCTGCTTATAATCATATTAAAAAATGCTCTAAATCAATATTGATTAGAGAAAGGCAAATTAAAGCAACTTTGTTGTAACACTTCACACCTATCAGAAATGACAGTTCTGGAGGGGATAAGGGAAAAATAGGTACACTGATTGCTGGTGGAGTAGTGAACTGGTCTAACCATTCTGGAGAACAGTTTGGGACTATGCCCGAAGAGCTATCAAACTGTACATACCCTTTGACCAGCAATTCTGCTTCTATCTGTATCCCAAAGAGAGAAAATGAAAAGGACCTATATGTACAAAATTATTTATAGCAGCTTTTTATGGTGGCACAGAATTGGAAATCAAGGAGATGTTCATCATTTAGGGAATGGGTGAACAAATTGTGGCATATGATTGTGGTAGAGTACTATTGTGCTGTGGGAAATGACAAGGGGGAATGATTTGAGAAAGACATAATAAGAACTATATAAACTGATACAAAATGAAGTGAGAAAAACCAGGAGATCATTATGCACAGTAACAACAATGTTTTAGTGATGATCAACTGTGAAAGACTTGACTATTCTGATCAATACAATGATCTAAGACAGTTCCATAAGACTCATGATGAAAAAATGCTATCCACTTCCAGAGAGAGAACTGATGAACTCTGCATGCAAATTGAAGTATAATTTTCTCATTTTATTTTTCTTGCCTGTTTTTGAAATATAGCTAATTATGGAAATATTTTTGGGTGATTTGACATGTATAATTGATATTATATTATTGTCTTCTAGGTGAGTGGGGGAGGGGTGGAAGGGAGGGAGAGAATTTTGAACTCGTAATTTAAAAAGAAAAAAATGTTTAAAATAAATAATAGAGACAGTTAGGTGGTGTAGTGGATAGAGCATTGGCCCTAGAGTCAGGAGGACCTGAGTTCAAATGTGGCCTCAGACACATAATACTTGCTAGCTGTGTGACTCTGGGCAAGTCACTTAACCCCAATTGCCTCACGTAATAATAATAATAATAAGAATAAGAATAAGAATAAGAATAATAATGATGATAAGTTGGAAATATTTTTTAAAATAAAAAATGGAGGGACAGTTAGTTAGATGGCTCGGTGGGTAGAGTACCAGCCCTGGAGTCAGGAGGACCTGAGTTCAAGGGTGACTAGCTGTGTGACCCTGGGCAAGTCATTTCCTTCAAAAAAAAAAAAGAAGAAGAAGATGAGTGGAAAAGTGTGGTGGGAGAGGAAGAATATATTAAAAAGGGCTTTGAATGCCAAACGGGATTTTGTTAGGGAAAAAAAAAAGAGCACAGTATTTTTATAGCACCTACATAGAGGCATTCTCTAAATATTACTTTCTCTTTTCCAGAGAGGTCACCCGTTCTCTGAAAGATTTTTCTTCCAGCAAAAGAATGAACACAGGCGAAAAGGTGAACCTATCAATGATGCTCAAATGTAATTTAAATTAATCCTCAATTTCCCTTTATTGTAGATGGGCAAGAAAAGAGAGATGATACAGAGGCACAGAATTAGGAAAATGGGGGTGAGAATTTCATCATGTTAGATAGGTCAGATATTTTGTTCATCACTAATTTTACTAGTTTCTGAATTTAAGTTCTAGATTGACCACTCAATCTGTGACTAAGCTTAGTTTCCTTTTCATTGCCATGTAATCCAGTATTTGTTGCCTTGAATCATTCTGGGGAAAGTAAAGAGAAGCTATATTGTCCTTGCCAAGACAGGAAATGAAAAATTTTAATTCTCATGGTGTTGAGCCTTCTTACCACTTTTTGGCTGGTGATTATATCAATGGACAAACCTATTGAACTCATGAGAGTATCCATTTCTGTAGAGGATTGTATAGGTTATGAATGTTTGAGAGTGGGACTAGGCTTTCATGCAAGCATTTATTAGTAATAAATAATGATAAATATTTGTTGAATTATTGAATTGAATGATCCAATTAGGAATTATCTCATACGTTGAAACATAAACTTTATATTCCCTAAATCACAAATAATACTTCTCATTGGTATCAAATGTTTCTGGACTTTAGAGTCCCCGAACCCCTTCCCAAAGATGATTACAATATTTATATAATTTTTAAGCTAAAAAATAGAACTCTCATAGAGCCATGCCTTTAGTTAGTCAACTTCTTCAAATTAAAAAATTTATGTTAAGTTTCACAGAATCATAAAACTTGAAAACAGGAAAAGACCTCATCAGCCACTATCATATGATGTCCAGTGTGATATTAGAAACCTATTTTATAGAAACAGTATATAAATAATAGACAAAACATTATGCTTTTGTTTTCTTCCAGACCACTATGAGGGACCTGTCACAGATGCTGAAGAAGATGCCCCAATACCAGAAAGAACTTAGCAAGGTATGATAATCCAAAAGCCCCAGAGTGAATTATCAGTAGAGCTATTTTCCTTAATAAAACCACATTACTCTAATTTTCTGTTAGAAATGCTTAGAAATGTTGGTTTTCAGGGCTTTTCTATTAAGAAATTATTTAGGGTAGAGGCAGAGGTACATAAAAACAACCTGTGGTGTCATAAAGTAGTTCCTGAAGCAGTTGTTGGTGATATGTATTGTTCCCTTCCCCTTTCTTTTTTCATTTCTCTTCTTTTTCTTTTTTCCTTCTTTCTCTCTCTTACAGTGTATAATAGACTTGGCGGTGGCAGTTAGTGGTACCTGCAGGCATTATTTTGCCCCACCATGGTGTTAATATAGCCAAAAAGTTTGATATTTCTTTGGTAGGGAGAATTCAGAGAAAGAGTAGATGATATCTATTTAATTTTATTAATGAGTGTCTTGACTCTGAATAAATATGAAGTTTCTGCAGTTTTCCTTCCAGTGCTTATTGTGGTTGTAACAATTATATTCAGGTCTTAGCTTTCAGTTAGCATTTTGATGATTCTGTCTGCTTCCATAAGTTAAGTTAGAAGATAAAACATGACATTTTTCTTTTGAGGTGAGACACAAATTTCCTATTGAGAAATTCTGTTTCCCTGTTTTCTCTAGCCCAAGTATTTGAAGTCTTAGGATGTTTATAGTAGTCATTTACTTACATAGCATTGTCATCGTGCTGTATTCTTCTTTATAGTATTCCACTCATCTGCACCTTGCTGAGGATTGTATGAAGCACTACCAAGGCACTGTGGATAAACTCTGCCGAGTTGAGCAGGTAGACCTTTTTCAGCCTCTGGTAAATCCTTTATACTATGCATTCATCCAGATGGGTCTTAACTTCTGACCTTCAGCATTCTGCAGAATCATGGGAAATAGACTAGATGGTATAGTCTCTACTCCCTGGGCCCAATACAGTTCCATTCTCAATGGTAGGATTGGATCGGAATGCTGTGCTGTGCTGTTTGGATATTGCATGTTTGATTCCTTCCAAAGCCACCAAATGGCCAGATGTGTGAACTTAGCAAGCACATGCTGAGAGTGCTAGCTGAATTTCTTTTATGCATTTGGATTTTCTTTTTCTTTCTATTGGAGCCTGACCAACTGTCAGAGACTAGAAAAAAATCAGAGGGAGAGAGAGAAAGTAGCCTAATAGCAAGTTAGAGGGACTGTGTGACCTCTTAGACTGAGAATGAGACTTAGAGTTAAGAGTTCTAATTCTACCTCTGCCACTAATTTGATAACTATTTCTAATTCCTTTGCAAAAAATTTGGGATAACTGTATTGACCCATCTCTCAGCATGAATTACATGGAATAACTAATTATATGTCATATAAGTAGGACATTATTAACCTAACCTTAAATGCACTCTCAATTTCCAAGGAGTGGAATAACTAATCATATACTGTATAAATATAACATTATTAAATAATACCTACCTAACCGAAATGCACTCTTGATTTCCAAGGAAAGATTCCAGAGAAAGAGAAGATCATTGAGAACATTCTAAATCCTCGTGTATATCCCTCTTTCTGGTTTCACAGATAAGAACGTACTGCAGTTGGAATCACCTCTTGTAACATTTGCCATAATTTTCTAGGATTCAGAGAATCCCAGAATTGCATAATCCTACAGTTGAAAAACCTCAAAAGTCATCTAGTCCAACCCTACCCAAAGAATGCATACTGTCTATGGTCAGAGAAAAGGACTGTAATGGACCAACCCCTCGGGAAATTGCTTAGACTGCCTTATGGGTGAGAGAAACAGAAAGACTTTGAGGCAGTGTTAATTCAAAAGTACATAAGATCTTTCAATCAGTCACCCACTCAATAAGCATTGTCAAGTAACTAATGTATTCCAGGCACTGTGCTAGGTACTAGGGATACAGAGACAAAAATAAAACAGACCCTATCCTCAAGGAGCTTACATTTTATCAGGTGAGACAATGTGTACATAAATGAGTATACACAGAGTAAATACAAGGTACATTTTGACAGGGGCGGGTCCTGACAGCTGGGGGATCAAGAAAAGATCCATGTAGAAGGTGTAAGAATCAGAGATGAGGTGGAGGTGTATGCTAGGTATGGGGAGGGGAGGGAGGGCCAGTTTTCAGGTTAGTCTATTATCTTGGTACACACAAAACATTGTTTCCAAAAGAACTTGATTGCAAAGAAAAAAGTTGAAGATTCAGTAAAGACTAGAGGCATAGAAGCGGCACCTAAAACTTCCCCAAAAAGTGATTTTGTTCCGATGTGAAGTCAAGCAATGTTTGAGTTAACAGGAATGGGCACACCAAGACAGGTATGGCACCCTCACATCAGCAAATACCCCAGCCACTCATGTAAAAAGATGTATCACTTTGTGCACAAAATCTCTGTGGTTTATGTGCCCTTTTTGGAAAGGGAGTTTTGTGAGGAAGCCCAACTAAGATTGATGGAGCTGCTGCATAAATGCCCTGGAACTCAGCAGAAAGGATGGAAGGCTTTGGCAAAAATTAACTTAGATAATTTTTGTCTTCTTATTGCCTTGGAAAGTAACATTTGTTCTTTTTTCTTGAGATTTCACAAATTCTCCCTAATTCCATGGAAAAGATTATATTAGAGTGTGATATTGTAAGATTAGTCATAGCTACTTAAACTATACATCTCAACCACAAAATTTATATCTTTCCAAGGCCCTGTTATTGGAGTGTTCAGGACATGACTGAGAAAGACAACATTAAGGTGTATGTTTTCTGTAGGACCTGGCAATGGGCACTGATGCTGAAGGGGAGAAGATCAAGGACCCCATGAGAGCTATTGTTCCTATTCTGTTGGATGCAAATGTCAGTACTTACGACAAGATCCGCATCATTCTTCTCTACATCTTCTTAAAAAATGGTAGGAGTTGGGAGAAGGGTAACAGACAGTTTCTAGGAAAAATGGAGAAAAGAAAGTGGGACCACCAGGGCAAGGGGAAGCAAAGAGGGCAGAAATAGTTCAGTAGCTATGGAAGAGAAAAGGAAAATAGTAAGAAATAGCCAGTTTTTACCTTTTAAAAAATATATCATAGATTTTGCTACCAGTAAAAAGCTAAAGCAACTCTGATGTGTATATTAGTGATAAAGATGTTGTAGAGAAATGGGGGGAGGCCTTTACCAGTTCCATATTTACTAAGTGTTTAATTTAAATCTCAAATGCATTCTGACTGCTTTCATATAACCATTTTTATCGACATTTGAGTATCCCTAGTGTAGAATACAAGTACTAACAACAAAACTGTCCTGCCCAGATTTAGACTAGTATATGTTTAGGAGGAGGAATTATTAAAATACTAGAGCTATGTGGGAATAGTGAAGAATTTTGGAGAGGTTAAAATAATGAGTACTCTTGGACTAAAACAGTAGTGATGTCCTATAAGCATTTAACTTAGTGTGTAGAATGTGGGAACTTCAGATTTAGACTGTTTAGTTTTAACTCTAATCACTGGTGTGTAACCTTGGAGACTTCACTTTTTAAACTTGAGTATGTTAATTTTTATTTCCTATTCTCCCCACAGGCAGTTTGTGAGAATAAAATGATTAATCTTTTTAAAATCCTTAGAAGTAAAAAGAGGTCTCCTTTTTTAAAAGTGTTTGGTTATTCTCTTACAAGTCAGTGTGGCTGTTCTTATGGTTGGGTTTGGATCTTATTGATCTTTTAGGCATCACTGAAGAAAACCTGAACAAACTGATTCAGCATGCACAGATTCCCCCAGAGGACAGTGAGATCATCACCAATATGGCTCACCTGGGAGTGCCCATCATTACAGATGTAAGTTTCCTACTTCTCAACTTCTTAGGAATTGATTTCCCATACTGATAGTGGCAGTGGTGAAGTTTTGTGGTGTTGCTCACTTTGGGGAACAGTGAAGGATTGTTCGGGCTCGACAGCATCTGAAATTATAAATTAGAATCAAGGAGTCTTACTGATGTTGATCCTGATATTATTTTTCAGCCTCTGAACTGTTGAAAATCCTTAACAGTAGCCTTAAGAGCATCTCCACAAGGAAGTCAGGGGTTCATAATGCACTTTATGGAATTGTATTCAGATAACCACTGGATCTCAAGGAACCTTGAAGAACACTTTAAAAAAACCTCCCCTATGAACTTAACTTGTCAGACTTGGCTACAATACATTTATAGGTATTTATCTACCTCTGTGCACAGACTAGCTCACTTTACTAGGGCGTAGTGCAGAAGGTCAGTTAACTGTATAAAAACAAAAATTTGATCCCACAGTCAGACTGCCCCCTATCCTTGTCTCACTCCATGACAAATGGTATGTATTTTCAAGACAGTTGAAGAGATATGGCTGGTCCATGACAATCCAACCACAGCAGTGGAAAAAACAAGTAAAAACACGGGTCCTATTGATGATGAGTCAGTAGTGTCATTTTTGTAGGTAGTGGACAATGTATTATTATTGGTTATCTGCCTGTTCTTTTTATAAGAATTTACAAAGTGATTTAGGTGTTTGACCTCTGTTTCTTATTGGTCACAGCTCTGAAGAGGTGATGGGTGGCCATAGGGTCACCTTAGGCTCAATAGCACCTGGATGATTAGATTAGAATATCAGAGTTAAATTCCATACAGGTTTCCAAGAGGGATACATTTGGAGCAATTGCCACTTGACAGTTCTGTGTGGAGGCTGATCACCTTTAAATAATTTGTCACTGACATTCATTCTGTAGAAGTCACTCACTGATAACAGCTAGCAAAAAGTGACCACCCTGGTCTTTGGTTCAAAACCAAAAACACTATAGCTTTCTCCAAGTTCTGTAAACTCATGGAGTCCTATGTGATCCAATTCAAAAGTGGGCCTCTGACTAAGAAACTAATCCCTTGTTTTCAGTCCACTTTGCGTCGCAGAAGCAAGCCAGAGCGGAAAGAACGCATCAGTGAGCAGACCTACCAGCTCTCACGATGGACTCCAGTTATTAAAGACATTATGGAGGTCAGTGGTGGGCTGCATGGTTCATGACTTTTCTGTTGGTAGTTCAGTTTTCTTTCCTTGCCTAGTAGTTGACACAAAGTTACCATGAAATCTTTTTCATGATGATTTGAATCCAAGGACACATGAACCTTTCACCTGTTTCATATGTAGCCTATTCTTTTCTTAAAGAATAGTAGCCAAAATGTTTCTGTGTTTGTTCAAGATTTCTTTATGTGTTAGATTGTTTTTGTGAACTTGCTTATGTTGTTTATGTAAGCATGCTTTCAAATCACAGAAGCCCAAATAATGACATTTTCAAAAAACAAAAAAACCCTGAGTACATTCCCAAGATCAGAAAAACAATAATAAAAGGGAAGTATGGAGTAAGAGATGTTTTATTTGTACCTTGTTAGCGGATAGCTTTCATTCAACAGACGTGTAAGTACCTATATGTGCAAGGAACTATTCTAGGCATGAGAATTCAAAGATGAAAAAAAATACAGTCCCTGACCCTTATAGTCGTCTGGAAGGAATCCTACATATACCTGAATAAATATGATACAAAGTATAATTCGATTAAGTGTTCTCAGAAAATTTGAAGCAAGAGAGATCACTTTTACCTGGAGAGATGAGGGTGGAGGTAAGGAAAAGCCTCATTTAGAAGATGTCTGATAAGCTAGGTAGGTCTTGAAGGAAGAGAAGAATTTTAACAATTAGAAATGAAGTAAGAATGCCTTCCTCAGAATGGTCTGCACAAGGATAGAGAGGTCAGTGAAGGCATTGCCCTCGTAGTCAAGAAATCTTCAGAGGACACAAGAGGAATCCTAAGTTTTAGATCTGAGAAGGAACTTGGGATGTTCTTTAGTTTTATATTTAAGGAATCTCAGGCCCAGGGAGGTGAGAAGTGAGGCAACTTGATCAGGGTCACAGAAAAAGATAGTATCAAAGTCAGGACTGGAGAGCCCAGGGGTTCCTAAAAATAGTACAAATGTTTGGAGAATAAGCTTGCTCCAATCAATCTCATTTCACAATAACATCATTAATATTTTATAACTAAACCCCACTCTAAAAAGACTCAGAAAAGACTGCAGTAACATCATTTGGACTACTGCCATTTTTCAATGTCGTTTCTGCAAAGCTAACTGCTTTCAAAATGTTGTTTCTCCTGACCAGTTAATGCCGTCAGGTGGCATATGCCTGTAATAATAATTATTTCCATTTTTATAGCATTTAAAATTTTACAAAGTGATTTCCTCATAGCATCCCATTGAGTTAGGCATATAGTATGAGTATTATGATCCATACATTTTGGGTCAGAAAATTTTACAATACACTCTAGTTGTCATTTTTCCTACCTCAAATTGCCTTTAATTTATATATGTGTGTGTGTGTGTATGTGCGCACATGCACATGTATTGTATTCTCCAGTAGAATCTAAGCTTCTTCAGGGCCTCAATCATTTCATTTTTGTCCTTATATCCCAAGTGCCTAGGACAGTGTCCTCAATCTAGGAAGTACTTAATATGAATATTTATTGAAATGAATTAAATCTGGTGAGCCACTCTGCTTATTAAACAAAATCCTAACCCTAAAAGTAGAAGCAGTTCATGTGAATGTTAAGTTATGTTTTGTGGCACACATGTGCCTTGCCCATCTTTTTGTCTCTGCTGTTTTAATTCTATTTTCAAATCTCAAAAATATTGAGGCATCTTAGATAGGGAAAAATGGGAAAAGTGATGCTTTTTATTTCCACATCTGAAAGAACACATAAGCATAGACTACGCAAGGATTGCCACAGACCTGGCCATGAGCAACAAATGCCATAAAGAGACTGTTTAATAGATGTGTATAGATATAGTATGTATGTGTTTATGTACATACTAAAAATACAAACAACCTAGGTTGAATAAACAGATTTCTCTGTCTTTTCTCTTTCTAGGACACTATTGATGATAAACTTGATACTAAGCACTACCCCTATATCTCTACCCGTTCATCAGCTTCTTTCAGTACCACTGCTGTCAGGTATGTAAAAACACCTGAAAGAAGAAGTGGAGGGAAAAAAATGTCCATTCCTAGTGAGATTTCATCTGTATAGTCATTCTGTTGTTAAGATATGAAAAGTGAAACATTGTTATCTACTTGGAGTCCTTGTCCCGTGATTTTTTTCTAGGAATACATAAAGTTTATGAAAATGTAGATGAACTAAATACATTAGACTTGAGGAGTCATTGGGAGGTGGTGGAGATATCTTAAAAAAAAAAACCCACACACCAATAAAACATTTCCCAAAATTAAATAAATTAATGTGTGTATATGTAGGGGGGATAGGCATGTGACATAGAGGCAACATGGTATGTAGTAGATAGAGATCTGGCTTTGAAGCCTGATAGACCTGGGTTCAAGTCCTACTTCTAATACCTACTGGCTCTGTGTCTTTGCGTAAGTTAATCTCAGTGCTTAGGCTACTCTCTTAAGACTAGATATTGTAGACAGGGTGCCACCCTGCCTGGTTGGAGAATGTTCTTTTCAGGGAGTTCTCTCTATGAAATCATGGGTCCATTCCTTATCCTTATTCTTTCTAAGCTTGTGTCATAGTGACCTCCATTCACTAACTGGTGTTTAGGGCTCAAATACCTAAATAATGAGGGACCCATTACTTATGTTCTTGTGACTCTTCAGAGCAGTGTGTATGTTCTACTTTTCTGTTACCCGTTCTGTGAATGTTTTTTCAGTATTTCTGAAATTTATCATTTTCATCTATTCATACATTCAGGATTCTATTTTTATTTTGCTCTAAAGTCTAGACAAATAGATTTAGTATTTAATACAACTCTATAATGTCTTGTCATCACATGACATTTCTAGACTTTCTTTTCTCTGTTGACTTATCTCTTTAGTCTCTTTTGCCTTTTAATTCCTATGTCCCAAAAGCATGTTTACCTTTCTTGAGAAAAGGCAATAGACCATGGATGGCCTTGTAGCAGCTATGTTTCTTCATTTTTTTCCTGTTGTTATGATAGCTTCAGTTGTCTCAAGAGACAATCAAAGGGCAGCTAGGTGGCACAATGGATAGAGCTCTGGCCTTGAAGTCAGGAGGACCTGAGTTCAAATGTGACCTCAGACATTTGGCACTTACTAGCTGTGTGACCCTGGGCAAATCACTTAACCCCGATTGCCTCACCAAAAAGCAAAAAAAAAAAAAAAAAAAAGAGAGAGAGAGAGAGAGAGAAAAGAATCAAGATGGGTAGACAACCTGTGTCACTGATACTACAATGTGGCTAGTCCTTGACACCTTGTTAGTGGTACCTTACCACTTCCCATCATATACGCCTCCTTTTTTGTATCTTTGTCTCCTTTTCTTTTGTCTTTGCTTTCTTCACTTCACTCCTTTCCTCTCTACTATTGTTTCCCATTCTCTGTCAGCACCTTGGGCCTTCTCATGGCCCTCAAAGCATTGCTTAGTCTTTCTGGCACTGTTTGACTTTAAAAAGGTTTCCAACTTCTATATCAGCCAATCCTGGATTAGAATCTAAGACCACCAATAGTACCATGACTAGATTAGACTGATTACAACCAAAAACCACAATAATGTGACAAGAAGAGGGCAGACTAACAGTAGAGAAAGTGACTCAGATATCTATAGCTCTCCAGCTAGGACACTGATGAAAGAATGATGGAAAAGACATCATTGTGATGTTAGGCTCAAAGTAACCACTGCTTTAACTTGCTCAAAGATGTCCAGGCCAGCAACATCTAGAGTTTTAGCAATCAATTTGACATCAAAACCTTTCAGTCTCAATGCATCTGTTCCTTCTGCTGGGGCATAGATAGGTTTTGTTGAATATAATTCTGTATGAGGGATAATGGCAGATCAGCTACTGGGAGATCATGTTAATTCTTAAAGTATGTAACCATGGGACACTTATGTGACTTAATTATTTTCTCTTATTATTCTGTCTCCTTCAGTCACTGTGTGTATATGTGTATGCATACATGTACATATATATATATATATATATATATATATACACATACACACACACATACATACACACACACATCTGTCTCCCCTTTCTTATCTAGTGCCCGTTATGGACATTGGCATAAGAACAAGGCCCCTGGTGAGTACAGAACTGGTCCTCGCCTCATCATTTTCATCCTTGGGGGTGTGAGCTTGAACGAGATGCGATGTGCTTATGAGGTGACACAAGCCAATGGAAAGTGGGAGGTGCTTATAGGTGAGTAGGGTAGCATTTTCCATTGGGAAGGGGGCATTTCCATAGCAATCTCTGACACCATCCCATGCTTTTGTGTTTCACTCAGCCTCTCCTTCCCCATTCACTTTGCAAAATCTAATTTCCATAAGACAGTACATGAAATATAGTTTGGAGAAGGGTGCATATAATATCTATTATCTTTCCTCATTACCCTTCAGTAAGGGGAATCATCTTATAATATGCAAGCAGTTGTTAAAGATGGGATGGGAAGCATTATTGTTTGACTTCTGGCGGTTTCCCTTTGGCTATATCAATATAAATTAGTATGAAGTATAACAAGCCTCTTCCTGTCTCATCAGTTTCCATATCTATTGTAGAGAAACATGAGATTGGATTCTTCACCACTGTCTCCCAGCTGTACTTCCAGCCCTGGTTTTTCCTGCTGGTTTTTCTAAAATCAGAGGGAAAAGAAGTTCTTTGCCAAAGGGAAAGAACTGTTTTTTCTTCCCTCAGGCTTTCAGGAGCTCTTGTAACCTCTCAGAACTGCTCAGCTATAGAACAGTAAATTAGGGAAACTCATTTTCTTACCAAAATGAAATGGAATTTGCTCTGGGGTACCTTTCAGTAGCAGTCTATTCCACTAGCATATTCTCCACCTAAGCTACTTCTTCCTTTCCCCTGAGGCCATTCAACCTATGACTGAGCACTTTTCATTGAAATAAAGCTTCAGGCTTCTAAGTACTTTTAAGTATGTTAGAGACTGGGAATACCTGTCACACTGGAAGGGTAATTGTATTCAAATCACTCTCCCATTCAGAAGAGTTTCCTTACTGTCCATTCATATATGACCTCCCAGGGTAGTTGTTGGATTAGGGTAAGCACTGACCTAAATTAGTACATTTATCTCTCCCAGTGTTTCTACTTCTGCATCTAGTGGTAGTTGTGATAGTCACATTCATGTGAACAGTATTTAACTAAAATAGGAAAGATATATGTTGCGTTTCTATACCAGGATAATTGAGTTCAAGTGTTAACCAGAGAACACTAGAGCAAGAAGGTCAGTTCACTAGTAAATTGTCACTTTACAGTCTGAGAAAACTGATATTAGTTATCTCTAAGGGTGCCTTGTTCTACGTGATAGAAAAACTCAGCTGCTTGATAGTCTTTTACAATAAACCGTATACCTCCCTGTCCTTTCTCCTAATCCTTCCAAAGCTTCATTTGTCTGATTGGCCATTTCTCATTGAAGTTTGCTTTTAGATTGTGTAAATGTCATCCTTGATATGTAGTATCTAGTAATAACATGCTCTTGATTCTGTTGTGTAATTGTTGCATGAGTTTCCTTTGAAAATAACCCAAATAATGTTCCTTTGGACAGAAGCTGTTTACTGCTCGGCCTTTGTATTAAATCCTCCTCCTTGCAGAAGAGTCATACTTGAAGTATTCAACTGGGAGTTGGGAGCTTGGGTTAACCAAACAAATTTCTGGGGAGGCCTAGCATGGACAGTGGAAGGTCCTCCGTATGAGCTCACCTAATAATGCATGCTATATCATTTTCTTAGGTATTCTTATCATCTTTGTGTGTCTCTTGCTTTCTTCACACATCATCAGCTGCATAAAATATAGGCCTAAGTTGGCATGTTCCTTTAACATACTTCTGTTCAAGCAGTCAGCTGGCCTCTGTTCTCCCACAGGTTCTACTCACATTCTTACTCCCACCAAATTTCTCATGGACCTGAGACACCCCGACTTCAGGGAGTCCACTAGGGTATCTTTTGAGGATCAGGCTCCAACAATGGAGTGAGAGCCAGAAACAAAGTAAAAGCAGCTTATTAAAGAAAAGAAACTCTTCTATTCTGAAGGGTTTTCTTTGATTATTCCGTCACTCTTTTTCTTTTCTTTTTCCTTTTTAGTTTATTTTTTATTTGATTTTCTTTTAACTAGAAAATGCTTGCAGTTCTTAACACCGATTGAAAATGTGTCCAGTGCTGCCTTCATGAACTCCCACTATGAAATTCTCTCTGGGCCCAATCTTGCCAACATCCTCACACCTTGTTACCTGCTGCTCAGTTTAGAAAGCTCAAGTCCACTGACTATTAATTTGAAAATTAACTGATTTGAATTCCAGTGCTCTTAGAGGAAGCTGGGAGTTAAACAGCAATTGAGTCATGATGCCTTAGCCTCCAAGACAGAGGTTGGGTTTCTGGGCATTGGCCAGGCCCCTGAAGAATCCATGAAATCTTGATTGTGACATGAATGTGAGTGTAAGCCTAGATTGATTCAGGAGGCAGTTGGACCTGTGGACCAATGGAAATAGATCTTTAGGTTAATAAACATAAGACAGATTAGTACAGGGCTGGTGGGTTTGTTGAGATTAAAAAGAATAAATAGTAGAACCCAGATAGATGATAGAGCTGTCATATGTAAATGTTATTTTCTTGTGATGGACACTTATCAAAAGGGATAATTTCTAAGTCTATGACTTGCAGTTACAGCTACTGTGTACTTTGGTGATACTGAGTAGTGAATGAAGTAGTCTCTAATTTTGTAATGTTCTTCTAGGAAAGGAGTATTTTTCTAATCATTTAATTTTTCTATATGTATTCCATTTTCTTTTTCTGCCCTATAAAAACTTTTCAATAACCTTTGGAGATTTAAAGATCTTATGGTCAGTTTTCTCTTGGCTATATGTAGTTGTGAAAAGTATTTCCATGCTCCCCCATAATCCTAGATGCACAATTAGTTCTTAGTTATTTAGAAATATATTATTGATTTGGTAGGTAATTCAGATTCCTTGCTTTTTTCCTTTTCCTTCACTTATTCACTGGAATATTGAAGGGGACATATTTGAAATTCATATTTATCATGTTGCTTAATAGTAATTATAATAAAATATTTGGATTGGGAGGAGACTGGTTATTTTCTCTGTGTTTCAAATTCTACTTTCCCACTTTCCATTAGCAGGAGTAATTGAGTGTTGAATAGAACTTTGTTTCCCAAATCCTAATGGATGAAAAAAATTGTGCAGTAGCCGTGGTTTAGGGTAGAGTCAGTATGCAAAGGTTTAGATTACTTTTCTGACAGTTTGATCTGAGCTAACCCATTAAATACCATTAATCTTCTCTCCCACCTCCAGCTCTCCAGATTCCCCAGAACACTAAGTGAAGAATTATATTCTTAAACCTATCTTAGGCTGCTCAGTCAGTCAGTAAACATTTATTAAGTACCTCCTATGTGCCAGGTGCTGTGCTAAGCAGTTGGAAAACAAAGAAAGCCAAAAGATAATCTCTGCTCTTAAGAAGCTGCATGGTCTAATAGGGGAGATGACATACAAACAACTATGTAAGTAAGGTAGATGCAGGATAAATTGGAAATAGCCAACAGAGGGAAGGCACTGAATTTAAGGAGGATAGGAAAAGACTTCCTGTAGAAAGTGGGATTTTGAGGCAGCTAGGTGGCGCAGTGGATAGAGCACTGGCCCTGAAGTCAGGAGGACCTGAGTTCAAATTCGGCCTCAGACCAAACACTTGACGCTTACTAGCTGTGTGACCCCGGGCAAGTCACTTAACCCCAAATGCCTAAAAATTAAAAAAGAAAAAGAAAGTGGGATTTCACCTAGGACCTGAAGGAATCCAGGGAAGTCAGGAGGCAGAGATGAGGAAGGAGAGCATTCCAGGCCTGGGGGACAGCCAGAGAGAATGCCCAGAACAGGATGATGGATCTTGTTCAAGGACCCACAGGGAGGCCAGTGTCACTGGATCACAGATTATGTGGGGGGGGGGGGGATGTAAGGCATAAGAAGACTGGAAATGTTGTGGGAAAGGGCAGGTTATGAAGGGCTTTGAGTGCCAAATAAAGGATTTTATATTTGACCCTGGAGGTGACAGGGAACTAGTGGAGTTTATTGATAAGAGAGGGGAAGGTGATGTGGTCAGACATCAGCTTTAGAAAGATCATCTTAACAGCTAAATGGAGGCTGGACTGGAGTGAGAGGAGATAATCCAGGCTTGAGGTAATGAAGGCTGCAACTAGGGTAGTGGCAGTGTCACTAGAGATAAGGGGGGGCTTATTCAGGAGGTGGTTGCAAAGGTGAAATCAACAGGCCTTGCCAGGAGCTTGGAGATGGGGAGGGGAAGGTGAGAGAATGTGTTTAAAGAGTAGATTTAAACTGAAGAATGCTAAAACAATGATTTCATATTGTTGTTCTTTCAGTCATGTTCCCATTTTGGGTTTTTGGTTTTTTTTTTTTGCAAAGATACTGTTGTGGTTTATCATTCCTTTTCCAGCTCATTCTGCAGATGAGGAAACTGAGGCAAGCAGAGTTAAGTGACTTGCCCGGGATCACATAGCTAATAAGCATCTGAGGCCAAATTTGAACTTACAAGAGAAGTCTTCCTGACTGTAGGCCTGGCACTGTATTCACTGCATCACTTAGCTGCCCAATAGTATTTCTTAAAGATTAAAAATTCTTCCTTTGTTCTCTAGCCACATGAAAAATCCAGTTACGTGAAATTGTTCTTCTCTCACATTGCCTTCCTTCCAGTGGGGGCCAAGGATCTAGCTCTGATTTTTGTGACCTTGGGCTAGTTGTCTCACTTCTCTGGGCCTTCATCTCTTCATTGTGAGATGAGGCGGTGGAATTCAGTGACCTCCAAGACCCATCCCAACTCTAAGTCTGCAGTTCTGTGACTGGAGATTAGTCTATCATGGCTGGAATATAGTGTATAGGAAGCTAAGTAGCCTTAGTAGACCATAGAACAACCCCCATCCCTGGGATAATGAGTGCAAAGAGTGGTGGTCTGGGAGTCAGGAAATTTGGAGGCTGTGCTTGTTTATGCTACTGAATTACAGTGCCTTCTTAGGCTAGGCGGTTTACCTCTGGGCCTTAACATCCTTGTCTGTACCATGAAGGGGTTAGGCTAAATGACCTCTAAAGTGTTTTTCCAGCTCTAATCCCTTTAAGCCCTAACAGGCTGTACTTCAGTGTCAAACTAAAATAGAAAATAAGACTACTACCTTCCACAAGGATCTCTGTGGGATGCGTTTTGAC
Organism: Vombatus ursinus; assembly: GCF_900497805.2. Lineage (NCBI taxonomy): Eukaryota > Metazoa > Chordata > Mammalia > Diprotodontia > Vombatidae > Vombatus > Vombatus ursinus. The sequence continues at coordinate 12,148,638 of NW_020954571.1, read as the reverse complement.
TTAGAAAACCACATATTAACATTATCTCTGTTCTGTTGTATTTTTATTTATTTTCTCAAATATATCCCAGTTATATTGTAATCTAATTCAGATGGCACTCAGGAGTCTTGTGGTCCAAGGGCCCTGTGTGTTTGACTTCTCTGCTGTAATTCACTTTCCTTTCATTCATTCACATAGTTACATAGGACCTGGCACTTACCATAAAATTACACTTAACATTTATCACTTTTCAGTGAAAATGGTTATACTCCAGCTAAATCACATTAGAAGAGTAGTATGAGCATGTTTATCTTTGCTATGCCTCTAGGCTGTTCAAATCTCTATTATCTCTGTTCTTGAGATAAAAAGGTTCATCTTCCAGTTCTTATCATTCTATGTCTCAGTTGTCCTGGCAAAGTTTGGTGGTACTCTGAGAACACAGACTGTGGAAATAGGTTATTATGATCCTGAAAAACAGGGGTGGTTATGTTATTATTGGTTGATTGGTCACCAAGTGTCTTAATTCTCTTTCCTCCAGTAGGCTTGAAAATGGGAGCAATTATTTTAAGTCTAGTTTATAGAAGTACTTTGATGAGTTTTTAATCAGGATATATAGTATGCAGATGGCAAGTAGGTGGATAGCATTTGCTGCAAGTTGTATTTTAAGATTTTGGGGGTGGTGAGTGTTGGAAAGAAGCTGCTCTTTATAGCTATGGTGAATAATTTGTAGGATTTAAGAAATTCTTATTATCAGAGCTTCCATATTTTTGAGAATTGAATTTTGGAAGGTGGGCACAAGAAGTGAAAATTCAGTGACTCTCATAGTGATTTATTATGGATTGTCTTGGGACAGAATTTTCTGTCTTAGAAGGAGCCTTTCATTTGCAAAGTAGATCTTTTTTGCTAAACAGTCTGTAGAGATCTATAACTGCCACCAGAGCACATGAGAAAATTTTGTATTCTTTGCTTCTAAAATGATTTTGGGGATTGTATGTATTTTTAGGAATATTCAGAGAGAAAGCATGAACTTTTTTTTAAAGTTAATTGGAGTTAAGCGACTTGCCCAGACGCACACATCTTGTAAATGTCTGAGGCTGGATTTGAACTCAGGTCCTCCTGACTTCAGGGCTGGTGCTCTATCTACTGTGCCACCTAGCTGCCCCAATGCCCTGACCTTCTAGCCCTAGTTGGGTCAGGGAAAGTGGTTTTAATCTGATTTACACCTTTCTTGTGGTTGTCCTGGTGACCAAAAATTAGAGTAAAGCTTAATTTGCCTGTTTTTTTCTCCTCTTAAATTTTAGTTATTAAAATTATTTAGAGATAGAAAAGATAATGTTTATAATGAATGACCATGAGGCCATAATTCAGACAGGCATTGTTTATAGGTTTGAGGAAAAGTGTCAAGTATCTGTTGTTTCTTTTCCTTGTTCTATAGCCAGAGCTGACTTAGCCTTTATCTGTGTTAATAGTGGAGTCAACTTGGACTTTTGAACCCATAAGTAATGGCTCAGCCTTATTTCATTTCCACTAAACATCTTACCAGATGGTCTGACAAGGCGAACAAAGATTTAATTGGATCCTGTACCCTATGTAACTCCGTCATGAAGAGTTTAATGCCTGATGAAAAGGCTGAGGTGATTAGAGGCAAAATTAGGAGAATCAAGGGATCTGGATAATCTCAAAACCATTCTCATTAAAATGTCACTTTGGGAAATACATTTTTGGTTGAGTTTGTATGTTTTAAAAGGCATTTTATTATAATTCTATCTTTGGGATAAGTTGTTTAATTTTTATTTTTCAGTGAAACTCACAGGGGACCCTGAAATCTTAATTCAGGAGCTGCCGCTTACAAATACTTTTCCCAGGTTGGGAATGAATATAAGCATACTGCCCAGAGAGAAACGGTTGAAAAGTAGAGTTTTGTGGGTGTTGCATTTATGTCTCAAGCTGAGCATTTTTAGAACATTTAAAGTCATTCAGATTTGTTTTAGGACATAAATAGAATGAATTTGGTGGGTGTGGATCTAGTTTTTGTTTATCTCTGTCTTCATCCTACAGTCTTCAAATAATTTGAGACAAAAGTTAACCTCAAATTAGGAAAGTGACTTCAGTGTTTGAGCTGTGGCATTGGAAATCCTAAAACTGGAGTTAAAATCTCAACTCTGCTACTTATATAGCATCTCCCTGGGCTTCAGTTTCCTCAGGTTGTAAAAAGAAGATAATGTTTGTATGGCTTACCTCATGGGAATGTTGTGAGGATCAAATAGATGGTGAATGCGAAGTGTTTTGTAAGCCGTGAGTCAGTGTGTAAATAAGAGTTAATTACTATATTCTGGAGAAGCATTCGCAAGGTCACCTCTGAACTCTGAATTAGAACTAGAATGGTACAGGGGAATGAAGGGACAAGAGAGCACATAGATCTGTCACGTAGACAAGACCATGTAGCTTGATAGTATCCTTAATTACCTAAATTTTTCAGCAAATTACATATTTGTATAGCTGTATTTAATAACTTATTTGACTAGAGGTTGATGCTACTAGCCCAGTAGGCTATTCTGTAGCCTATTAGCCGTCTCAGTTCTAAAGTTGGACTATAGAACAAAATGGAATCGTTCATAATGTTATAGAGTAATGAGCAACTAAGCATCATGAACAAAAATTGTTTAACCCAGTCCAAACTTGGGAGTTTTAAAACTAACTACTAGGTGACTTAGATTAATTTGAATGCAGAGGAATTGGTAAAGAAGATCCAGGTGGGTTAAAGATATTTACCTGACTTATTTTCATACTTCAGACAGATTCCTCCTGGTTTTAGCTATCTAACTTTTATTCAGGAATAGGTAAGACTAGGAACTCTGGCTAGGCAGAGGGCTTCGCTCTACATCACTTTTGGTCAACAACCAGCATTAGAAAAAATCTTAACTTAGGAACCCCTAGCTTCTGTATTTATGAGCAAGCAGCTATGGAGAAAACTAAGCGGAAAGATTTCCTGTTCCCTTCAAATGCTACCTTTCAATTAGAAATTCCATATAGATTGTTTTTCTTCCTGTCATAAAGCACTTCCTTGATAAAATGATTATGGAGTTATACACATACCCATCTTTTAAAAAAATGTACACTGACTACATTAGGCTGAGAATTGGAAGGCTCTTGTTTGAGTAAAATGAAGTCATGGCTATTAAGTGCTTTACAAACTTTAAGTGTCAATACAGTTATTATTTTTAGTCTCAGATCTGCCACTGGTTCATGGTGTAACCTTGAACAAATCACTTAAACTCTGTTTCTCATTTTCCCTCTCTATAACATAAGGATCATAATAGCTGTTCCTCCATACCTCTCAGAAATGTTAAGAGGATCACAGGGTCATTTACATGAAAGAAAGCACTTTGGAAGAAAGAGCCCTCTAAACATATCTAGTGGCGTTTCTGAAGTTAGTATGTTCAGTACAGGTTATCTCAGATTTGTAGATTAGTGAATCAGCTCAGTGTCTTGAGCAGAGCATTTTTTTCAGCCAGTCTTTTTTGGAAGTAGCAAGGATTGATACTGGAGAACAAGGCCTAGAGGCCTAGAATGGTGGGCCACAAGCTGGGAGAGGCTTCTATTGAGAATGGGTTGTGCAGGTTTTCTCCCTCTCTGCCTGTTCCCATTTCCAATATGCCCTTTCTTCTACCACCGCCCTTCCTGCACCAGTCCCTAGACTAGCCAGGGAGGTGGAAGCTTTCTAGTTGGAGGTAGTTCTGCTCTGTCACAGTTGCAGGACAACTCTGTGAGTGGCAGACAAAGGCATAAGGACCCAAGATCCTGCTAAATAACTCCTTTGCCAATTCCTGGGGGTAAATCTGGCTTCCGGTAGCTTTGTCTCCCTCCTTACACCCATGATTGCCCTCTTTCCTTTCCCCACGTCTCTTGGGAGGCACATTTTCAAGTACGGACAGCTTTTATTTCCTTCTCTCCCACCTGGGATATCTTTCTTTGAAGCCCACTGCTGCATGCATGCAGTCCTCATGCTCCACACACCACTCTGCTGCTCGCAATCACTCGTCTTCTGTTTGGTCCATGTCCAAACCACACAATCCATGCATCTTTTTTTAACCTCACTTAGATCTCTCTCTCCTTATTAAAAAAGGCCTTCATTTTTAATTTTTTTTTTTTGCAGTAGAAGTATATATAATTCCATTAGGCTTAAATTTTTGCAAGCATTTCCAATCTCTTACAATGTGCGGTATCTTCAAGGTAAGACCTCAGGTACTCAAGCTCCCCTCCCCTGCACACCTGAGGTCCCACCAATTCCATGGTGGCACCTATTATTTGGATCCCAGAGAGCGCCCTTCCCCCCCAGGTCCTCATACTTCTTAGCTTCTTCCCCCACCCCACCACTAGCACTCTTCCCCATGTAGTGTCTGGTATTTCTTCAAAAAAAAGTAGAGCCTTCCATTCTGACTTCACTGTGGTATTCAAAAAAGGAATTGCCTTAAGAGTCACTGTTTCACAGAGACAAAGATAGTATATGTTGAGCAAGTTAATGGGAGCAAGCTTTACTCTGGGGTGTGGTCCCATTTTCTGCCTGAACTAAGGAGTTCTGTCTTTCTCCCACAAATATTTTGACACTGTCCCTAACCCAAACCCCTCCAAGCCTTTATATCAAGACCAGGGTGGGGGTGGGGGTGGAAAAGCTGCCTGTGCCCCTTGTCTAGCAGGTCTAGGTATCTAGAATTGAAGAGCAGAAAGATGTCTGAAGGCCAGGGCCTTTCATAGAAGACTCACTTTGTTTTTCTTTAATCTGCCTTTCCCAGGAGCCACACACATCCTCACCCCACAGAAACTGCTGGACACGCTGAAGAAACTGAATAAAACAGATGAAGAAATCACCAGTTAAAATAACCAAACCACCCTTCCAAAAAGTGAATAATCTCTATGGCTCTCGGCAGCTTCCTATGGCTGGTCTTAGATGTTACTTTGCAGTACCCGTTCTCATCTTCCATCAGTCCCCACTGCACGCCCTGGCTTTCCCTCTTTAGTCTTGTGTTTGATGAAGCCTTCTTCTTGTTTAAAACAAAGGGAAATGATGTATTGTGTTTATATAAAAGACAACTGAATATGTATGCATCTAAAAAAGAGAAATTCATTTTGAAGTGATGCACGGCTAATGAGATTTTCAGACTGTGATGACTGGAGACCTCCTCTCCCTCCCTCGACTATGTATGGCATTGTGACCTTCTCCCCACCCCAGTGCAACATGAATGCTCTATGTGGAAACTGCTTGAAAACAGATAGGTAGAGATTTGGTTTTTAAAATTTCTTTTCTTTTTTTCCTGGGGGGTGGGGGTGGATGAAGGTAGAATTGTTCCCATTCTTGTTGGGCATTTTTTCTTACTGTAGAATTTTCTGTGTTCTAGGAATATGTTAAAATGCAGATTGGTACTTTGTCTTCTTCCCATTCTCCATTCCTTATTGTCTCTTTTGATCCAGATGTACTTGGAAGTAGAGATCAGGTGACATCTGGTTGGTCTTGTGGAGAACATGACCCTCCACTTTACCAAGCACCTGATGTCTCCCGGGGGTACAGCTTCAGTCCCAGGATAGGGCTGTCCAAAGCTATAGCACCAGACAGTATCTCTTTCTGCCTAGAAGGGGAAGATGACCTTGGTGCTGCCACATCTGTCCTCTGATGCCCTGAACCACTTGCCCAGTGCTATTGTAAATTGAAGGAAGGGATGTGGCTCTCATTGATACTTCATATTTACTCCAAAAGGAAAACTTTTCTTGGGATTTTAAATTTGCACGTCAAGAGATCCCCAGGCTAGTTAACTGAACCAAAACCATAGTCTTATTTAATCTTCTTAGGAATTCAAAGTGACCTGGACCCAGATCTCCCTTATCCAGGCATACCTGCAAAAGATAAATACCTAATTCTCATTAGGGTCAAACTTGATGAAGAAAATGACAGAAAAGACTCTGGTTCCTCTTCCACAAAGAACTGTCCTTGAGTCCCACTTACCTGCAGAACAGATGTGTCAGATAAATTATTGATGTAGGTTCTGTCTGTAGCCCACGTGCCCAGTGAACAAAATCCCTTTGCAGAAATCTTCAGTTTCATGTACAATAATTGATTTTCCATAATGTGAGTTCAGATGACATCATGCTTATGAAAATTTTTAAAATGCAAATAAGGCCATTTTCACCTTGTATTGAACTTAACTCTAAAACAAAATAAGGCAATCTTATCATGAGTCTGGAGGCTCTGTGCCGCTTTGCATTCAGCCCTGCCGCGTGCACATTATCTGTTTCTGCTGTCATTGTCCAGTAGTGAAATGTTCTGGCAGTGGGAGTCCCCAGGTTCCCCAGGCCCAGCAGCCCCTACCCCTTCATCCCAGCCGATTGTGTGTATATTACTTAATGTGTCTTGTGATGTTGTTGCAAGCTTGATGTATGGTAGCTTAATTGCAAGCCTTCTTCCTTTCCTTTCAGATGACTTTCTTCTCTCCCTCTTAGATGCATTATGGTATTTTCTTATCTTCTGAACCTTCCCTTTGCACTGAGAGAATCAACTCTTTGCCCTTTCTTCGTTTTCGGACTTGTCTCTTCCATCCCTCCTTCCCCTTTTTGAAGCTGTTTTTTCCCTTTAGGGCAAAAGCTATAAACATTTGCACTGATTTTTTTTTTTAAACTTTGCCCTTGGTTTTGTTTCTCTTCCTTTGAAATAGCAGTGTACATGCTTTGGGATATTGTTTAGACATTGTTTTTCTTTTCTCTGTTGGTTATTTATATGAAAATAATTTATCAAAAGGAAAACTTAAAAAAAAAAAGCTAGTCTGTCTTGAAACTTGTTTACCTCGAATTTACTGGAATCTCAATGTTTGAAAGTGTTGAAGCACAAACATGTATCATCTCTATATCTGTTCTTCTGTACTAAAGCACTCAAGTCTATGAAATAAATAAGCTCCTATTCATGGTGCACGGAAGTGACTCCTGGTTTTGTTTAGCTTTTGGAATGGAAATGGGCAGGTTTCTTTTCTCTTGCTGCTTCGTGTGGAGGAAATTGATAAACTCGGGCCTACAGCAGTGCTCTCTTCTTCCTCTTTCACGGTCAGACTTGTTTGCAGTACTTTCCCTTTAGAAACTGCATCATTTCTAGGATTGCTCCACAAAGTTGGTTATAAGGCCTGCAACAGCAGCTGGGTACTTTTCGTAGATTGCAGCTTCATTATTTCAGTTGCTTCGCCTAAACCATTATGTCCATTGCACAGAATGCTTCAATCTTTGTAGACTACATGTTGTAAAGCGGGAACCTTTTAAATATTTTTGAGTTAAGATTCATGCCATAATAGTGTCTTAATAAGTTCAGATCATTTTACATGTTAATATGGCCTACCTCTTTTTCCTCTACTCTCATACCTGTGTTACCTCAAAAGTCATTCATTCTGCATAATGATTTGTAACAAACCCTTTCAAAGCTGGAACCTGTATGATTTATATCCAATTTTCCAGGCTTTTTGTGATTCAATCTTATTCTCTTCCCTTTCAAGAGTTTGAGATGGAGTTCAAAGTGGTAGTCCTAAGGAGCCTTGTTTGTACCAATGTTTATTGTAAAGTAGACTTCAGTATAAGGGTTTTAGTAGCCCTTTATTTATTCCCAGTTATTTTTCATAGGCCTTTATTTTTCTTTTCCCGGTTATTTTCCCCCTGGATCCCATGGTGGCATTCCCTGATTTCTTCTGGTCTCTATTCACTTGTTTCATTTTTTGCCCAAAGCTCAGATATCTAGTCTACCAAAATCAAAATAGATGTATTTTATTAATTAATTAATTATACATACATATATATATATATATATATATTTGCTTTTTGGTGAGGCAGTTGGGGTTAAGTGACTTGCCCAGGGTCACACAGCAAATAGATGTATTTTAAAGAACAAAAATAAAACGTTAAACTTATAAAAATTTCCATTCTCTATTTGAGCCCAAGACTTGTTTGAGCTGCCTTTCTTTTGAATTACCTTGGTAATAGATAATATTAATCCCTTTTGTTTTTACAAACAGCTAGTAGTCTTTCAGAGCTAACTGTGGTGAAGGGCGGGGAGTCATTGAAAAAACTGGTTCATAATGTTTGGGGTCACAAATGAGTTGTAATTGAAAAACAAAAAAATGAACTTTTTGTCTAGTTATAAACTGGATCTGAAGGCAATTCCCAAAGAAGACCTCTGAAATGTTTTGAGCATAATAGCATCAGTGGAATAAGTTTATGGGCTCCTGGGGAAAAAGACTTTAAACAAGACTCATTGAGATGTATACGTTCTCATTTTTTTATTAATCAGTCTCATTAACTTTATGGTCATGCCTTGTAGACTGTCCCCTTTATTTTTTCTATCATTTCATGTGTGTTAGTCAATTTTCCAGCTAAATCATGGGCTTGAGGGCAAAGACTATGTCCCATTTGTGTTTTTCTTCTCCGCAATACCTATCTCAAAAAAGTGGATACATAAAGCATATTTTACATAAAGCAAATTATCAGTGGGATTTTTTAATTAATGGAGTTTTTTAAATTAAATAAATGCTTAAATGGCACAGAGGGATCCATTAGACTTAAACATTATCAGGTTGAAGTTTCTCAGAAGCATCAGACTCTGCTATCAAAAGTTGAGATGTACAGATCACAGTGATGGCATTGCATTGATAACATGAATGTACCAGAATCTCTACTCCAATCCTGATACCATCCATGAGAAGAAAAGGAGAATCAGGGCAAAAATATTTCTGTACTTAGGCTTGGGATTTTATTCTAGATCATATTATTTCTACCTTGCTTACTTGCTCCCCATGTCATACTCCTGTCATTCTCTCCAATTAAGTCATGGATTGTGTTTTCCACTTACTGGTTCTCCACCAATGAGTACCCAGTACAATGCTGGACATGAGATAGATGTCCCGGAAGTGCTTGTAGAAAGATTTCAGACCCTTCAAATAAGTGGTATAATGATCATTCAAGAGCTCACGATGGCTTCCAGGAGTGGGGAACCTGCGGCCTCAAGGCCACATGTGGCCCTCTAGGTCCTCAGGTGTGGCCCTTTGACTGAATCCAAACTTCACAGAACAAATCCCCTTAAGGGGGATATGATTTCAGGAACGGTGGACCCCAGAGTTCATAAAGAACATGGGTTATGTATGACATCACAATGTATTATGATTGTGTCTTTTCACCTTCTGTGACCATAGAAAGGGTGTGGACATAGGAAGGCTGCCTTGTTTATAGACTTCAGGTGATTATGCTATTGCTTCTTCCGGAAATGAACTATTCCTGTCACAAACTTCACTCCTTTCCTTCTGGAGTGGGGTCTCTTCTCCCATTCATTACCTACCTGCCTTTAGGCTCCCAAAATCTAAGAGTGCACTACTGCAGGCCTTCTCATGTGACTTACCTTGACTTTAATTTCTCTTCCTTTCAGGAGAAGGGTCTGCAGTCTACCAGAAGGCAGACACATCAGAGGAGCCCTCTTTCTATCACACAAAGCTTTCAGCTTCCCACAAAACTCTTCCAGTCTTGAAAGTTAATAATTACATTCACATACACTATGTTCTCAGTGATTACAAAGGGCCTTCTGTATACTAAATGCCCAGTAAATGTTTGCTGAATTACAATAAATAATTATTTAATACCACCTAAGTGCAAAAACACTATGCTAGGCACCGAGGAAGATACAAAATTTAAACAAGACATGACTTGGTCCCAGCCCTCAGAGAGCTCACAATTGAGTGGAGAGATTAATTTAACCAAATTACAAAGCTTTTGGGAAATGATGCCAGAAAATACCATGATGAATGCTCCTGTATCTATTCTTCAATAGATAAGATAGAATCAGTGATTGTTGTCTTTAAAAAAAATGCATCGGTGCAGTTGAATTTATGTGTTTAAGGTGACACTTCTCATTTTCTCTTTGAATGTGAATCTTAAACCTAATGGAGACTGTTACAAAAGAAGTTGCAGCTTTCCACCCTTTGGGGAGTCTGTGGGACACAGCATTTGGCTCTAACTAGTAGAAAGGGAAAACTGAGTTGTTTATCTTTGAGTTGTTAACCTTGGACAACTGGAGATGGCCCAGGATGCAGTGGGGAACCTTGGCCTTTTCAAGCTGAGGTCTTTAACAGGTCTCAGTTTGACTGAGGCAGCACCCATTCAGTGATTAAGGCTTAACCAAAGGAGGCAAAGAATGGCCTCTTAAAAAAAAAAATAGATCTGGGAGGGGAAGACCCTCAGGGTTTCTGGACAAAACTGAAACAATTGTTAATTACATTCATTCTGAGCCAATCAGGGCCCAAACAGTGACCAAGTAGGGCTTGGTCTGGGACCCTAGTGATTTGGGGTTAAGGCTGGTCTTTTAGAGAAAACAAAACAAAAGTTTCAGAGATTCCTGATCCATATCTGGCCACTGGAACCAGATGGATCAATCTGGAGGAGAGAGTGAGGCTACTGACATTACACAGCCCTCCCTCACTGTAATCCAGTTCACTTGCATGTCATGGCATCACCTCCCTGATGTCATAGTCATCTTTGAGAATGAAGGACGAAAACAGCAAGCATTAACCTTCACTAACTTTAATAATTTTCAGGCATGTAGTATGTTATACTCACTACTCCAAATGACAAACTTATTGAGCATTTGTTTGTTTATTTAAATAATGTTTTAGAATTTTAGCATTGAAAGGGATCCCAGAAGTCACCTAGTCCAACCTTTGGTCCAATGCAAGATTACGGTTATCTGCTTGAAAAGCTGGTCTCTACTCTATTGTTGGACAGTCCTAATTGTTAGAAAGTTCTGCCTTGTTTTAAACCCAGATCTGTTCCTCATTGTTCCTTCTACCCACTTATCTTAGTTCTGCACTCTGGAGCAATACAAAATCTGTCTAGTCTGAGAAGCAAAGTCTTATACATCTGAAATCAAGGCTGTAGTCCCAGCTCTTTTGTGTGACCTTGAACAAGTCCTTTCTGCTCTGGACCTCAACTTCACCTGTAAAATGACGAAATTGGCCTAGATAAGGGGTTCTTAACTCTTTCTGTGTCATGGATCCCTTTAGCATTCTGCTGAAACCTATGGGCCCCTTCCCAAAATAATACTTTTAAATGCATAAAATAAAAGGATTACAAAGGACATGAATTATATTGAAATAAATGTACAGTTTTTCTCATCCAAATTCACAGACTCTCTGAAATTTCTCAATAAGGGTTTGAGATTCAGAGATTAGGGCAGTTAGGTGGCGCAGCAGATAGAGCGCCAGCCCTGAAGTCAGGAGAACCTGAGTTCAAATCTGGCCTCAGACCAAACACTTGACACTTACTAGCAGTGTGACCCTGGACAAGTCACTTAACCCCAATTGCCTTAAAAAAAAAACAAAACAACAAGAAGATTCCCAGATTAAGAATCCCTGGACTAAATGATCTCATAAAGTGTTCCTTCCAGTATAAGCTCTTATGTCCTTATAGTCTGTGTCTCACTATTAGCTAAATTGCAAATTAGTGGTATTGACAATAAGACTGGAAGCTCAGAGGAAGAAGAAATCACTGTAGGCTGGGATGGTCAGGGATTCCATAATGGAGGAGATGGAATTTACAATGTAATTAGACTAAATGGCATATTTAGCAGTTGTTCTTTTAAAATTTTCTTTGTGAGGAAAATCTTTGTTGGTCAAGGCCACATAACTGATGTTATTCACAGCCATTTGCATTGCTTTAATGCTGAAAAATCTTATGATGGGACAAAATGAAGCACAAACTTCCACAAACTCTGATTCTTTGCTGTCCTCTTTATTAAAGGCAGCCTTATTTTACAACCATAGCAATCAAAGCTAATTGGTGTTATTTTGTATTCCATGCTGGCTGCATTGTTGTTTCTGCTGTTTTAGAAGTTACTACGAGAAATAGAAGAAGCAATTCCTTGACCTAGCCATAGGGGAGCAAAAGCAACCAGTTGATCGCCAGCAACAAATGACAAAACATCGTGGGACTCAGGGAGGCAGCGGGTCACCAAGAAGGAAGTAGCTCTACCTGCTGATGCTATAAAGACTAATGTGTGTGTGTGTGTGTGTGTGTGTGTGTGTGTGTGTGTATCTATATAGATATAGATAGATATAGATATATCTATCTATATCTATATATATATAAAATAGCCCCCATAATTCACCTGCCCAATATGTCAAAGCAAAAGGGTTATCTGAACTTTTCATCTGGATAAATAAGCATTTTCAATTGGGAGTGGGACAGAAATTGTGATTGACTTCAAAGCTGGCCCTACCTTAGAGATGTATTTGGACAATGAAATGAGAGATGACGTAGGCCAGGGAGCTGGCATAGCCACCATACCTGGATCTGATCCTGTCTGAAAGCAAGACCAATTAGGCAACACAGGATCTTCTAACTCTCATCCACAGTGAATCCAAGAGAATGCAAAATCAAAAGTGGATGATGACCAATGGAAAGGACCAACAGGTATAGAATGTAACTAAGCTGTGGAGAATGGATCCCAGTACATCTAATCTCTGCTTGAATAGTTGCAATGACAGGGAACCCACCCAACATGAAGAGGAGAAAGGAGGAGGAGGAGGAAGTCAACCCCCCTGGGGGATTCACCCCTCACTGCTAGGAGCTAACCACAAGGCAACATCACCCTAGACTAAGAGAGGTTTTGTCTGCTTTGTTTGACAGCCAGTTTTGGTTTCATGTAGTTTGCTTCCCTGCTGTTTCAGTGATCTACTGTACTGAAAAACAATGAAAAACAGTCCTGGGCTGGGAGTCAAAAATCTTCGGCTCTGGTAGCCCCTGACAGAACTACAGCTCGAGCAATGTGACTGAGTCTTTGCCCAAAGTGAGAGTTTACCCAAGGGTGGGGAAAGTAAAAGATCCATTGACAAGGGTCTTCTACTCCTCTAAGACTGTGGGGTAAAGAGGAGTAGTGGTGGGCAGTCCTGCTGACAGGATGGTTCAGGAATGTGCTCCAGCTGGAGAAGCTGCTCAACCCTAGTTCAGCTGTCTCAGGGTTCATTGGGCAAAAGAAAGAGAGATGGCGGAAGCAATGGTGTGACCCAAGTTCTGGCCATGTGTAGGGATAAGGAAAGAGGCCCAGCCTTGGCTTGGACCCTGGCCAGGCAAACTACAGTTATCCCTTCCACACCACGACTTTCCCTATGATTGTTTCAATATATCACAGATCAGCATAAGAAATTAAATGGGAATTTTGGGGGAGTTTTATAGGATCCATAGATGACACGTGTAGGGCAGCAGACAATGCAGAAAAAGTTTAGAAACTCAGAAATGCATAAAATAAATGTATAGTATTTTTACTTAACATTGATCTGCATAAACCTATGGCCAAATACTTAACCCAAATTTTACAATAAGGAACTATAAACACCCCATAAAAGACAAAGAAAAAATGCAGACTTCTTCTTTGGTATGAAGGGAGGGCCAAAAAATTTTATACAGATTTTCCAGATCATGGGAGTATAGCACCCCTAACCCCCTTCCCACCATGTGGAAGAGATAACTGTAGTCCCTTCACTGCAGGAAAGGGAGCATCTCATTATTTATGACCAATCCACAGAGAGGGAAGCCCAGCAGGGGGGACAAGATGGAGGGCCTCCTGAAGGATCTTTTCCACTTTGTCTCCTCCTCCCGTTTCCTCTCCCCAGCTCCAAGCCCTGGGTCTTTTTTTTTTTTTAATTTATTTATTTTTAGTTTTCAGCAATCACTTCCATAAGCTTTTGAGTTTAAAATTTTTTTCCCCTCCCTCCCCAAGATGACTCGCAATCTGATATAGGCTGTACATATACAGTCCTATTAAACATATTTTCACATTAGTCATGTAGTAAGGAAGAATTAGAACCAACAGGAGGAAGTCCTGGGTCTTTTTCTTTCAAAGTTTTGCCCTCCCTGGCTTCTCCAAATTTCCTGAAGCTGAGAGGGAGGGCAAGTGGACTGAGCTGAAAGTGTGATAAGGTTCCTTTCCAGGTGAGAGGGTCACTTCAGGGCTCCTAGGGACAGGCTGCCCTGGGAGGAGACACATACTTCTCTAGAAGTAAGAGTTCTTTCTGTCCTCCCTGCGTTGTTCACCCTGGGAGAGGGTGGGCTCGCAGGGCAGAGCCAGACCCTCAGCCTCTGCTAAAGGAACAAGCATCCTCGGGGATTCCTCCACTTCCACCAGGGCACCTTTCCTTTCATTCAGATTTTTCCTTTCCAAACTACCACAACTTTCCTGCATCTGGGATCTGGAGGCAGGGTTCATGTGGAAGAACCCAGGGGCAGCCCCTGTCAGTTTAGCTGTCTGTTCTGCATCATGAGACCAGGGGCCACTGCTCTGGGAGAAGTGGTGTCCTGTACTTCTGGGGGAAGCCAGATCTCAACCGCCTGCCTAAGTGCTGGCCTGGGAGTCAGGAGACATTGGTGCTAGTCCCTGCTCTGACGCTAACTCTAGACCTGTCTTTCCCCCTCAGTAAATTGAGGAGCTGGACACTAGGTGGTCGCTAGGACTCTTCTAGCTCTAACGGTCAGTGGGTCTATGATATTTGGGCTTCACTGGACCCTGCCACAGTTTTATTGAATTGAATGAGCTTTCCTCTGTGACCAAGTCACTTCCCCTCTTTGGGGGCTTCAGTTTCCTCCTCCGTAAAAGGAAATTGGACCAGATTATCTCTAAGATCAGGGCAGCTAGAGAGCACAGTGGATAGAGCGCTGGGCTTAGAATCAGTAAAACTCTTCCTGAGTTCAAATGTGGCCTCAGATACTTATGAGCTGTGTGCCTCTGGACAAGTCACTTAACCCTGTTTGCCTCAGTTTCCTTGTCAATAAAATGAGCTGAAGAAGGAAATGGTACATCACTCCAGTATCTTTGCCAAGAATACCCTAAAATGGGGTCACAGAGAGCTGGACACAACTGAACAACCAACCATCTCTATGATCCCTAAGCTCTAATGTGATACTCAGAGTTTGGAGAGGTTCTTGAAGCCAACTGTACCAAGTAGTACAAAAAGAGCACTGGCTCTAAAATTAGAGTGACCTGGGTTCGAACCCTACCTTACCACCTTGTTAACTTGGTCTAGTCACTTAATCTCCCTGGGCCCCAGTTTCCTTATCTGTCAAATGGGGGTTGGAGTAGACGGGTCTCTGAGATCACTCCCGGTCCAGGAGCTGTGATACTGTGATCCCTTCCCCGGCCCCCCCCACCCCCCCATCTGTTTGCTGTGCAAAGGTTAACAACTCCATCCTACTCCTCCAGAGTCAGGCTTCTAGAATGCCTCATGTAAAGAGAGAACTTTGCTTTGAGCACCCAGTTTATCGAGAATAATTAATTAAAATAGGAACTACTTAATAACTATCCGATACCCAATGACCTGATTATTCTTGGGGGTCGGCCTCCCCATGAGCTTGGCCTCATGGTGTTTGAATGTCTCTGTCTTTCTCCTCCATGGGGCAGTGTTTACAGCTCCTTACCCCTTCCTCTGATTAAATGCACCATTTGTGGTGCTTGCCCTAAGCGCAAAAATACCTGCTTGTGTCTCTGGTTCCACCTGCCACTAACTATGTGACCTTGGGCCCACGTCATCTTTCCAGGCATCAGTTCCTGTGTCTTTGGCTCTGACTTCTCACAGGTAGGAGCCGTGCTTACTGTTGAGTTGCTTGAAGCATCATCGAGTGTTCTAACTAACAAGGTACCCCAGGGAAAGAGCACTGGGGTGCATGAATCAGAGCACCAGCTCTGCTACTCACTACGTTTATGACCTTAATTGCTTTGGGCCTCATTTTAGCATCCTATTAAATGAGGCAATGAATTAGATGACCTTTGAGGTCCCTTTCAGCCTGTAGCAGTAACAACAATAATAAATGATAGCTAGCATTTATATAGCACTTTAAGGTTTGCAAAGTACCATACATGTGTTATATCATTTGATCTCACAACAACCCTCTGAAGTAGGTGCTAATCTATGATTTTTTTTAATTTAAAAGAATTTTTTTTTGGTGAGGCAGTTGAGGTTACTTGACTTGCCTAGGGTCACACAGCTAGTAAGTATCATGTGTCTAAGGGAGGATTTGAACTCAGGTCCTTATGACTCCAGGGCCAATGCTCTATCCACTGCAGCCACTTAGCCGCCCCTTAATCTATTATATTGCAACTATCCTTAGGTGACGTTTATTGAATAAGATTAATAATCCCCACCTTAGAGCATCTAGGTGGCACAGTGGATTGGAGTCAGGACCTAGAGTCAGTAAGACTGAGTTCAAAGATTCATTTAGAAGAACAAAAGGTCCAGAATATCAAGGAAACTAATGAAAAGAAATGCAGGGGAAGGTGGCCTAGCCATTCCAGATCTTAAATTGTATTATAAAACAGCAATCATCAAAACTACTTGGTACTGACTAAGAAATAGAGTGGTGGATCAGTGGAATAGGTTACATATGCAAGACACAGTAGTCAATGACTGTAGTAATCTATTATTTGATGAACCCAAAGACTCCAGCTTCTGGTATAAGAACTCACTCTTTGACAAAAACTGCTGGGAAAATTGGAAGAGTATGGCAGAAACTAGATATACATCAAAATCTCACACCGTATACCAAAATAAAGTCAAAATGGGTTCATGATTTAGATATAAAGGCTGATACTATAAGCAAACTGGGAGAGCAAGGAATAGTTTACCTATCAGATTTATGGAGAACAGAAGAATTCATGACCAAACAAGAGATAGAGAACATTATGAAATGCAAAATGGATAACTTTGATTACGTTAAATTGAAAAGTTTTTGCACAAACAAAGCCAATGCAACCAAGATTAGAAGGAAGGTAGAAAATTGGGAAAGAATTTTTACAACCAGTCTCTCTGATAAGGGCCTCATCTCTAAAATACATAGAGAATTAAGTAAAATTTATAAGAATACAAATCATTCCCCAGTTGATAAATGGTCAAAGCATATGAACAGGCAGTTCTCAGATGAAGAAATGAAAACCATCTATAGTCATATGAAAAAATGCTCTAAATCACTATTGATTAGAGAAATGCAAATCAAAACAACTCCGAAGTACCACATCACACCTATCAGATTGGCCAACATGACAAAACAGGAAAATGATAAATGTTGGAGAAGATGTGGGAAAATTGGAACACTCATGCATTGTTGGTGGAGTTGTGTACTGATCCAACCATTTTGGAGAGCAATTTGGAACTATGCCCAAAGGGCTATAAAAATGTGCGTACCCTTTGACCCAGTAATAGCACTTCTAGGGCTATATCCCAGAGAGATCATACAAATGGGAAAGGGACCTACATGTACAAAAATATTTATAGCAGCTCTTCTTGTGGTGGCAAAGAATTGGAAATTGAGAGGATGCCCATCAATTGGGGAATGACTGAACAAGTTGTGGTATATGAATATTATTGTGGTATGGAATACTATTGTGCTATAAGAAATGATGAACAGGCAGACTTCAGAAAAACCTGGAAAGACTTGTATGGTCTGATGCTGAGTGAAGTGAGCAGAACCAGGAGAACATTGTACACAGTAACAGCAACATTGTGCAATGACTAATATTGATAGACTTAACCCTTCTCAGCAATGCAAGGATCTAAGACATCTCCAAAGACCTCGTGATGGAAAATGCTATCCACATCCAAAGAAAGAACTGTGGAGTTTGAATGCAGATCAAAGCATACTATTTGTATTTTTTTTCTTCTGTTGTGTTTTGTTTCCTCTTTCTGGTGGTTCCTCCTATTGGTTCTAATTCTTACCTACAACATCACTAATGTGAAAATATGTTTAATGAAAATATATATGTATAGCTTATATCAGATTGTGTGCTGTCTTGGGGAGGGAGGTGGAGAAAAATTTAAAACTCAAAAGCTTATGGAAGTGATTGTTGATAATTCAAAATAAATTAATTAAAGTTTTTTTTAAAAAGACCTGAGTTCAAATCCAGCCTCAGACACTAATTTTATGACCCTGGGCAAGTCACTTCACCCTATTTGCCTCAGTTTCCTCAACTATAAATTAAGCTGGAGAAGGAAATGGCCAACCGCTCCAGTATCTTTGCCAAGAAAACCCCAAATGGGGTCACAAAGAATCAGATATAACTGAAACAACTGAACAGCCACCACAATCCCTGCTTTGTGTACCTCATAGAAGTATTGTAATGATCAAATGAGATATTAGATGTGAAGACAATTTAAATGATGCCACCCAGTACTAATCTTTGTTCTTGTAATTTTCTTTCCTTCCCCTTCATCCAAGTAGCTATCTTTCTGAGGCCCCCAAAGCACATAGAAATGCCATAGTTCTGAGGGAGCTTCCACATTCAAAAGACCAAAATATACAAGTCACATCATCAGTCATCAGAGCCCTGTTCCTATTTCTCTCTCTTTTAGTCAATAGGAGCTCCATTAGATTATGAATTCCTCAAGATGTTTCTTTGTATCTCCAGCTCTTAGCACACTGCCTGGCACATAGAGGTGCTCAGTAAATATTTATTCCCTCACTCTCTGACTTGCCATCTCAACGTATTAATGGAAAAACTGGGAAAACGTTATTTTGGGCAGGACTTTCAAAAGGGACTCTCAATTCATTTGTCCAATGAATTGGAATAAGTACAAGTCTTCTAGGAGTGGGGTGGGGTGTCAGAGGACCACTTTGAATGTCTAAATTCTGGTGTGTTTATTAAAGTCATTCTTACAACCCTTGAGTCTAGTGAGCTATCAATGTCTACTGCTGGCCACAAGGGGGCGAGATAATACCAAGGCCCAGTTACAACTCATATCCTGTAAGCTATTGACAAGGTAGTCAATAATTTTTTGTAGATGGAAGGCAGCTTGCCTTTAGTGCAATGAACCAGGACACCTGAATTCCAGTTAAGGCTTTACCATTAATTTGCGTAATCTCAGATAATCTTGCCTAATCTGTAAAATAAGGGAATTGGACTAGATGATCGCTAAGGGCTGTACCAGCTCTTTAAAAAAAAAGTCCTATACCACTGACTTCCATTTGGGAGGGATGAGTGGCCAGGGTCAGAGTGGAGATTCAGCTGCTCTGTATCCCAGTCTAAGGGACAATGTGGAGCGGTGAGAACCGTGGATTTGCAACCACGGTTAAATGAGGGCTTCTTAATCTTTTTTCACTCAGGACTCCTTTTCATGTTTTGGCAACATTCTTAGGTGGTGCATGGCCTGAGGCATGTGCAGTGCAAAGTGTGCATGCTTTGTGTTCAAAACCAACGCTACAGTGAAGTTGTATGATGCAACACGGGCAAATGCTGCCAGAAACACCTCAGATCGCTTTCATGTTTGATTTTTAATTAATTTTTGGTCGTTGTGCATTCAGAAACCTTTTACTGTTGCCAAATTTTTCACAACCCCTTATAGGGTCCCAACCCACAGTTTAAGAAGTGCTGAGTCCTAGATTAGACTCTGATTTCTTCCCCCTAACACCTGTGTGGCCTTGGCCAACTCAGTCCCCCTGGGCCACAGTTTCCTCATCTGTAACATGAAAGGGTTGGACCAGATCATCTCTAGAGGCAGGTAGGTGGCACACTCCATATAGTGTTGGGCTTGGAGTCAGGAAGATGCAAGTTCAAATCCTGACGAGGTCTTATACTCCTCTAAGGATATGGGGTAATGGAGGGGTAGTAGGCAACCTTGGTGACAGGATGGGTCAGGAACAGATCCCAATCGGGAAAGTAGCTGAACCTCAGCTCGGCTTTCTCTTGGGGATGGTGAAAGGCATGGTGTGACCTGAGCTTTGGCACATATTATCTGTGTGACCCTCATTTAACTTCTCAGCCTCAGTTTCCCCACCTGTAAAATGAGGGGAGTTGATGCCTTACAATTCTCAATCTATGATCCTCTGATCTTTGATGCTGTAAAGCTGCCCAGGCCTAAGTCAAGCATACTAATATTTGGGTCTGAAGTGCCTCTATTTTTAGTGCACTGTGCTAGGCTCTGTGGGAGATACAGAGATGTATCTGCCTTCAAGGTAAATAAAAAGTAGTAGCAAACAAAGAAGATTAGGATGCCCCTCCCCCCCAAATGTTCTAATACTCTTTCAAGACAGAATGTGGCTGTGTGACCCTGGGCAAGTCACTTAACCCCAATTGCCTTTAAAAAAAAAAAAAAAGACAGAATGTGGTATTGTAAAGAAGATACAAAGCACCGTATGATTTCTGAAGAGAGAGAAGCCCTATCAAGCTGGAGTGTCATAGAAAGTTGCTGTGAAGAAGACGGGAATTGAAAGGCCTTAAAGAATGAGCTCAAAACTTGTCTCAGACATTTATTAACTCTGTGACCCTGGGCAAGTCACTTAACTGCGTGGCTTCAGCTCCCTCATCCGTAACATGAGGGGGGCCTTCAAGATGGCCTTTCAGGTCTCTCCCAGCTCTAAGTCTGTGATCCAGTGATGACCCTGTGAATACACAGGGTTTTGGTAAGGTGGGGAAGGAATCGAGGAGGGCGAAGAGGGGCGTGGCCGTCTCGGACAACGGAAACAAACCAAGTGAGCAAAGATTCAGGCGAAGACACTGTTGAGTCTCTTTGGGCACTCCAGTTTAGCTGCATTATGGAGGTTGGTGCCGGTAAATAGGTAATAAAGCTGACAAGTTGACATCTGAAGAATTCGAAGGTCTTGAGTCCTGGTCAGTCAGTAAGCATTTGTGAATAAGTACCCCCTCTGCCAGGCACCGGATATAACGAAGAAAGGCCAAAGACAGTCCTGGC
Organism: Vombatus ursinus; assembly: GCF_900497805.2. Classification (NCBI taxonomy): domain Eukaryota; kingdom Metazoa; phylum Chordata; class Mammalia; order Diprotodontia; family Vombatidae; genus Vombatus; species Vombatus ursinus. Next base: position 12,127,924 of record NW_020954571.1, on the reverse strand, counting down.
TCTCAGGGTACTCTCAGCCGAATGTCGGCTACTACAACACAGAACAACTATGTACAAGATAAATAGAGTATAATCAACAGAGGGAAGGTAGGTGGATTAGCAAGGCTTCCTGTAGAAGGCGGGATCTTACCTAGGACCCGAAGGAAGCCAGAGAAGCCAGGAGGTGGAGATGAGCAGGAAAAGCATTCCAGGCCTGGGGGACAGCCAGTGAAAATGCCCAGAGACAGGAGATAAATGGAGTGTCATCTGTGAGAAATAGTAAGGTAGCCAAGTGGAAGTGGATCAAGGAGAAGGCGAAGGGGAGTAAGGTGTCAAAAGGTTAGAAAGGTAGGAGGGGACCAGGTTGTGAAGGGCTTTAAAAGGCAAATCTGAGAGGTAGTGTGTGTGTGTGTGTGTGTGTGTGTGTGTGTGTGTGTGTGTGTGTG